>NC_054540.1:41764331-42084269 GCF_017654505.1 Polyodon spathula | reverse complement strand
TGCCTGAGTGAAATACCCAATGGAGACAGCCAGGATTAAGTGGAATAGCAGTCATGGGTGGTAACCTACATGAAAGCAGCATGCAGTGGGCAAACACAAATTAACTACTGTATTACGAAATACAGCATGCTCTGTGCTCGGAATATATACTGGGTGGAATTATTATGAGTGACAAAAGAATATGATGTTCAATAATTTGCAAAGCAACTTGCAAAATGTGCTAGCTACTGCTAGGTGGGTATTGGATATGTGCACGTTGTTCTCAAATGTGTTTTATTTTGAAATTCACGCCCCTATAAGCAACCGTGTTCAACTTGTATGAGCTTCACTGTTGAGTCGGGGCAGTCACTGTCATGCCGGCTCATCTCCTGGGTTTATGTTTCTGTCTCGGGTAGTTATTTATGTGAGAGAATTCCTAGGTACAGGGCTTATTGAAACAGTCAACTCATGGGTTTGCATGACAGTAGTCTTTGCTCATGTGAAAGAATGATAGGCTTTTAATTAAGTAAGCCGGTTGTTGAAGTAAGAGATGTAATTAAAGTTCATATGTATTTATACACATTATCCGGTGTAACAATAATGAATTGGAAATAAATAGTATATATCTACTTTGTTTAATAGAGGAAATGTTTAGTTTCTATAACTGGCTGTTTGAAAAAAGAAACAGGGACCAGGGGTCACAAATGGAGATTAGACAAAGCGGCATTCAGAACAGAAAATAGGAGGCACTTTTTTACACAGAGAATTGTGAGGGTCTGGAACCAACTCCACAGTAATGTTGTTGAAGCGGACACCCTGGGATCCTTCAAGAAGCTGCTTGATGAGATTCTGGGATCAATAAGCTACTAGCAACTAAATGAGCAAGATGGGCCGAAATGCCTCCTCTTGTTTTGTAAACTTTCTTATGTTCTTATGATTTCAGATTGACACTGTACAGCATGTGTAGCACAAAGGCAGTGAGCCCCACATTCTCGTCAATGGAGTTTTCCTTTAATATTTTGAACCCTGATGAAGGCACAGTGCTGAAGTGTTTGTCATAGTTTTAAATGAATGTGTGGTGCTTGTAAATCTTCTCTTTTTTATGTACACGCATTGTAATACAAGTGGAAACTTTTATCTTAAGATTTGAAAATAAATGGAAGAAAAGCCAATATTAGGCCAGCTGCTGCAGAGTGAGTGAAGCTTTGTTTCTTGCTGCTCACAGTCTCATCATTCTCCACAGGATCACTCTCAGTTTTGGAAACACGTCACAGGACCTTTTTGAGAGAGATGGCGGGCAAGATCTCAAAGGACGAGCTTGAAGAACTCCGAGAGGCTTTTGAGAAAGTTGGTGAGCATTGCCTTGTTGACATACAGAACTATTAAATTGCTTTACTGGAGTGGCTCTGGACATGGGCTGACCGTGCTGCATTGCTGACCATGGTGAGTGTTTCAGGGTATAGGAATGACAGGCTGTGATATACAACCACAAACTGAAACGCATTGGTCTGACAATGAAAATTAGTTGAATATCATTTGGTTGTGGGGCCATATACCAAGCACTGTCTGGCAAATGGCTCACCATGGGAAATAAGGGCAGAATGGTTTAGTAATTCAGTGAAAATGTTGAGAAAGAACATAAAAACATTCGTGAAACGATTTTACAATTCTTCTTAGCATTTGTACATATTCCAGCATTTAGTATTTTACAATTCTTAGTAGTGGTACATATTCTACCATTGGGTACTCTACATAGTTATGGAAGAAAAAACATGGTAACCTGAGAACCATGTCTTGGTACTGTTTTACACGGGTAAATACATGCTAGAATATAATAAATAAAGGGTACAGGCTTAAAAAAAAAAAAAAAAAAAAAAAAAAAAAAAAGACACTGCTACACTGCTAACTGTGTTGTGTTTCACTGCAGATCTCAACGGAAATGGCTTTGTGTGTGACTATGAGCTCCAGGAACTTTTCAAAGAGGCTAACCTTCCAATGCCAGGCTATAAAGTCCGGGAGATCATTCAGAAGCTGATGACGGAAGGAGACAAAGACAAAGACGGCAAGATCAGCTTTGACGAATTTGTATCCGTGAGTATTCCTAGAACGAGATGCAATATCAATGCACATGCATGGTGCTCTGTGCCAGAATTGGGTCACACAGGGGCAAGATGGTGTAGCTAATGGAAATCTCTTCCATTCCACTAATGCAGTGGGATCAGACACATCCAGGATAAAGAAAGTATTTCTGAAAGGGGTGATTACATGAGGGAAAGGGTTTTATAATAAACTACTGCAACTTTCCAGTTCCTTCAGTTCCCTACAGATGGAAGAATGCAAGGGTTTCCTGAGTCCTCGCTTTGGATTATGCACGTATGCTCGTTCATCTAGTGCTGGGACAAATATTCAAACGAATATTTTTTGACATACATTCGGATACAAAAATGAGATGTTCTTATTCGCTACAAATGGCAAAAATACCTTGCACTTATTTACCTTCTCACCAGAATTAGCACAACAGTTTCAAGAATGGCAATTAAAAAGAGCTCTTTGTGATATGTGAGATTAATTAATATATACACAGTGCCTATGGAAAGTCTACACCCCCTTGAACTTTTTTCACATTTTGTTGTCATTGCCTCAGCATTCCATGCATTTAATTGAGGTTTTATTCCACTTATCTACACAGCATACTCCACACTGTTAAGGGGAAAGGTTTTTATTGAGGAAAAAATTATATATTAAATACAAAACTGAAAGATCATAATTGGATAAGTCTCTACCCCCCTGAGTTAATACTTGGTAGAAGCACCTTTGGCAGCAATTACAGCTGTGAGTCTGTTGGGATAGGTCTTTCTACCAACTTTGCACACATAGATTTGGCAGTATTTGACCATTCTTCTTTACAAAACTGTTCAAACTCTGTGAAGTTCTTAGGGAGTGTCGATGGACAGCAATCTTCAAGTAATGCCACAAATTTTCGATTGGATTTAGGTCGGGGCTCTGACTGGGCCACGCAAGGACCTTTTTTGTTCCTTAGCCACTCCAGTGTAGCTTTGGGTCGTTGTCATGCTGAAAGATTAACTTCCATCCCAGTTTCAGCTTTCTTGCAGAGGGAAGCAGGTTTTCCTCAAGGACTTCTCTGTACTTTGCTCCATTCATTTTCCCTTCTATCCTGACAAGTACCCCAGTTCCTGCTGATGAGAAACATCCCCATAACATGATGCTGCCACCACCATGCTTCACAGTAGGGATGGTGTTCTTTGGGTGATGCACTGTGTTAGGTTTGCGGCCAACATAACACTGCATTTAGGTCAAAAAGTTCCATTTTAGTCAGACCACAAAACTTTTTGCCACATGGCTACAGAATCTCCTGAGTGTTTTTGTGCATACTTCAAATGCGATTTCAAGGTGGGCTTTCTTGAGTAATGGCTTACTTCTTGCTACCCTATCATACAGGCCAGGTGTGTGGAGTGCTTGGGATGTTGTCACATGCACACTTTGACCAGTCTTGGCCATAAAAGCCTGTACCTTTTGCAAAGTTGCCATTGGCCTCTTGGTAGCCTCTCTGATCAGTCTCCAGTTTGGAGGGATGGCCTGATCTAGACAGGGTCTTAGTGGTGCCATACACCTTCCACTTCCCAATAATCGTCTTGATTGTGCTATTCAACCCGGTAAGGGATTATAATATATATATATATATAGATTATATATATATATATATATATATATATATATATATATATAGTATATATATATATATATATATATATATATATTATATAATATATATATATATATTTTATACCCATCCCCTGATCTGTGCCTTTCAACAACTTTGTCCCAGAGTTCTTTTGAAAGCGCCTTGGTGCTCATGGTTGAGTCTTTGTTTTGAAATGCACTACCCAGCAGAGGGAACCTACAGGAACTGCTGAATTTGTCCTGAAATCATGTGAATCACTACAATTTAACATAGGTGGAGGACACTTAACTTGGTGTGTGATTTTGTAGGCGATTGGTTACACCTGAGCTAATTTACGATTGCTATTGCAATTTCAGTTTTTATTTTTAATTAATTTTCTACTAATTTCTAGAATATTTTTCACTTGGAAGTTGTGGGGTAGGATGTGTAGATAAATGAAGAAAAAAAAACTATTTTAATGCATTTTAGTTCCAGGCTATAAGGCAAGAAAAGGTGAAAATTCCGAAAGGGGTGTAGACTTTCACACCCGCCCCTCGCTATACTGCGGATTCGGATATATTGCGGTGCTGGAGTTTGCTCACCATTTTTACAGTCTAACTGCGCATGCTTAGCTGCAATATACATAGATAATTTAACTTTGAGAATTACTGTTTTATTTTGTACTGCACGTCACAAACTAAAATATACAAAATAATTAAAAACAAAGCATTAATATCATACTGTTATCATATACACGCGTATTGCACAGTAACACAAAGCAAATTAAATAGCTACTTGCTGAAGTGGTTTTTATTTTAGGCAACGAGGTGTTAACTTGTGGCAGCAGCAATACACTAGTAAAAGTCACAGGGAAGTGATGTCAGCTCCCTAGCAACAAGCCTCCTGTGTTGAGAATAGGATTCTTTCAATGCAGCGGGTTTGTGCATTTGAGAAAGGAGAGGAAGACTCATGAAATTGAACTGGAAACTGAAGTTGACGAGAAGCAATTACCCTTCACAGTATGAATGAAAATGTTGCACCGTTTTTTATACTAAAATGAGAAAAAGCGGGTGTGGAGAGGACTTATACTGGATCCTGACGCCTGCCAATAAAACAAGGGAGTGGTTTTTGTTATTAGCCTATTTGTTTTTCTATGGGTCTCTCGCTATATCACGACCCTCGATATATAGCGGATTTGTATTGGACCCCGACACCCGCAATGTGTGTGTGTGTGTGTGTGTGTGTATGTCTATATATACAGTACTGTGCAAAAGTTTTAGGCAGGTGTGAAAAAATGCTGTAAAGTAAGAATGATTTCAAAAATAGACATGTTAATAGTTTAGATTTATCAATTAACTAAATGCAAAGTGAGTGAACAGAAGAAAAATCTACATCAAATCCATATTTGGTGTGACCACCCTTTGCCTTCAAAACAGCATCAATTCTTCTAGGTACACTTGCACAAAGTCAGGGACAATTACTTTCCTGGATAAAAACCCTACTGTTGAAGGATCATTGGTAAGGCTGTGAATCTGAAGGAAAATGAAGACCAAAGAGCATTCTACAGAAGTTAGAGATAAAGTAATACAAATGCACAGATTAGGGAAAGAGTACAAAATAATATCCAAGTGTTTGGATATCCCAGTGAGCACAGTTGGATCAATAATCAGGAAATGGAAGCTGCATCACACCACCCAGGCACTGCCAAGAAAAGGCCATCCCTCAAAACTCAGCGCTCAGACAAGAAGGAGACTTGTGAGAGAAGCCACAGAGAGGCCAACAATCACTTTGAAGGAGCTGCAGAGTTCAGTGGCTGGGAGTGGAGTAATGGTGCACCAGTCAACCATATCAAGACTCTGCATAACACTGGCCTGTATGGGAGGGTGGCAAGAAAGAAGCCATTACTCAAAAAGTACCATCTGAAAGCACGTCTGGAGTTTGCCAGAAAGCATGAGAGTGGCCCAGCTGTGATGTGGGAAAAGGTTTTGTGGTCAGATGAGACCAAGATAGAGCTTTTTGGCCAAAACTCAAAGCGCTATGTGTGGCGCAAACCTAACACTGTCCATGCCTCAAGACACACCATCCCTACAGTGAAGTATGGTGGTGGCAGCATCATGCTGTGGGGATGCTTCTCATCGCAGGGACTGGGCATCTTGTTACAATTGAAGGAAGAATGGATGGAGCAAAATACAGGAAAATACTGCAAGATATTCTGCTTCAGTCTGCTAAAAAGCTGAAGCTTGGGAGGAAATCCACCTTTCAGCAGGACAATGATCCCAAGCACAAGGCCAAAGCAACATTGAAGTGGCTCAAGAACAAAAAGGTGAATGTCCTACAGTGGCCCAGTCAAAGTCCTGATCTCAATTCCATTGAGAATCTCTGGCACTATTTGAAAATTGAGGTCCACAGGCGTCGTCCAACCAACCTGAACAACCTGGAGCAAATCTGCCAAGAAGAATGGGCCAAAATCACTCCGACACTGTGTGCAAAGCTGGTACATACTTACCCCAAAAGACTTAAAGCTCTTATTGCAGCGAATGGTGGCTCTACCAAATATTAATGTGGGGGTTGAATACTTATGCAAGCAAGATATTTCAGTTTTTTTATTTTTCTTAAAAATATTTCCCAACATAAAACCAATGTCACCTTATAATAATTAATTTTGAGTTTCAGTGTTTTAAAATAAAATATCGAACAGAACGAAATTTCAATGTACCATTTAATTCACTAATATGAGAGAATAAGAACATAAGAACATAAGAAAGTTTACAAACGAGAGGAGGCCATTCGGCCCATCTTGCTCGTTTGGTTGTTAGTAGCTTATTGATCCCAAAATCTCATCAAGCAGCTTCTTGAAGGATCCCAGGGTGTCAGCTTCAACAACATTACTGGGGAGTTGATTCCAGACCCTCACAATTCTCTGTGTAAAAAAGTGTCTCCTATTTTCTGTTCTGAATGCCCCTTTTTCTAAACTCCATTTGTGACCCCTGGTCCTTGTTTCTTTTTTCAGGCTGAAAAAGTCCCTTGGGTCGACACTGTCAATACCTTTTAGAATTTTGAATGCTTGAATTAGGTCGCCACGTAGTCTTCTTTGTTCAAGACTGAACAGATTAAATTCTTTTAGCCTGTCTGCATATGACATGCCTTTTAAGCCCGGAATAATTCTGGTCGCTCTTCTTTGCACTCTTTCTAGAGCAGCAATATCTTTTTTATAGCGAGGTGACCAGAACTGCACACAATATTCAAGATGAGGTCTTACAAGTGCATTGTACAGTTTTAACATTACTTCCCTTGATTTAAATTCAACACTTTTCACAATGTATCCGAGCATCTTGTTAGCCTTTTTTATAGCTTCCCCACATTGTCTAGATGAAGACATTTCTGAGTCAACAAAAACTCCTAGGTCTTTTTCATAGATTCCTTCTCCAATTTCAATATCTCCCATATGATATTTATAATGTACATTTTTATTTCCTGCGTGCAGTACCTTACACTTTTCTCTATTAAATGTCATTTGCCATGTGTCTGCCCAGTTCTGAATCTTGTCTAGATCATTTTGAATGACCTTTGCTGCTGCAACAGTGTTTGCCACTCCTCCTACTTTTGTGTCGTCTGCAAATTTAACAAGTTTGCTTACTATACCAGAATCTAAATCATTAATGTAGATTAGGAATAGCAGAGGACCTAATACTGATCCCTGTGGTACACCGCTGGTTACCACACTCCATTCTGAGGTTTTTCCTCTAATCAGTACTTTCTGTTTTCTACATGTTAACCACTCCCTAATCCATGTACATGTGTTTCCTTGAATCCCAACTGCGTTCAGTTTGAGAATTAATCTTTTGTGCGGGACTTTGTCAAAAGCTTTCTGGAAATCTAAATAAACCATGTCATATGCTTTGCAATTATTCATTAACGATGTTGCATCCTCAAAAAAATCAAGCAAGTTAGTTAGACACGATCTCCCTTTCCTAAAACCATGTTGACTGTCTCCCAGTACCCTGTTACCATATAGGTAATTTTCCATTTTGGATCTTATTATAGTTTCCATAAGTTTGCATATAATAGAAGTCAGGCTTACTGGTCTGTAGTTACCTGGTTCAGTTTTGTTTCCCTTTTTGTGGATCGGTATTACGTTTGCAATTTTCCAGTCTGTCGGTACCACCCCTGTGTCAAGAGACTGCTGCATGATCTTGGTTAGCGGTTTGTAAATTACTTCTTTCATTTCTTTGAGTACTACTGGGAGGATCTCATCCGGCCCAGGGGATTTGTTTATTTTAAGAGCTCCTAGTCCCTTTAACACTTCTGCCTCAGTTATGCTAAAGTTATTTAAAACTGGACAGGAACTGGATGACATGTGGGGCATGTTGTCAGTATCTTCCTTTGTAAAAACTTGTGAAAAGTAATCATTTAATATATTTGCTATTTTTTTTTTCTTCATCTACGATTTTGCCATTTGTATCTCTTAAACATTTAATCTCCTCTTTGAATGTTTCTCTTGCTGTTGTAATATTGGAAAAACATTTTGGAATTGGTTTTAGCTCCCTTAGCAATGTTCATTTCTATTTCTCTCTTGGCCTTTCTAACTTCCTTTTTGACTTGCATTTGCAGTTCTGTGTACTCTTTCTGCATACTTTCTTTTTGGTCCTTTTTTAATGCTCTGTAAAGTGCCTTTTTTCGCTGAATATTTTTTTTAATTGATCTATTAAACCATTTTGGCAATTTAGTTTTACATTTAGATTTGTCTACTTTAGGGATGTAATTGTTTTGTGCCTCTAGTACTACATTTTTGAAGAACAACCATCCTTCTTCTGTGGGTGTTTTCTCTATTTTACTCCAATCTACTTCTGTTAGTCTCTGTTTCATACCTTCATAGTTTGCTTTTCTAAAATTGTAAACCTTAGCTTTAGTCTTTACTTTTGGGGATTTAAAAAACACTTCAAATGAGACCATGTTGTGGTCTGAGTTTGCCAGTGGTTCTCTGACCTCTGTTTTAGTTATTCTATCTTCGTTATTTGAAAAGACTAAATCAAGGCATGCCTCCCCTCTAGTCGGTGCCTTGACAAATTGTGTTAGGAAGCAGTCATTTGTCATTTCCACCATTTCTATTTCATCCTTCGCGCTACCCACCGGGTTTTCCCATTTTATTTGGGGGAAGTTGAAATCCCCCATTAGTATGGCTTCTCCTTTGCTACACACATTTCTAATGTCATTGTATAACAGATTATTTTGCTCACCGTCTGAATCTTGCGGTCTATAGCAAGATCCTATTATTATGATGCCCTTTGAATTTTTGTTCGTTATTCTGACCCATATTGATTCGGTTTTATTTTCTTTGTCCAGGTTTAACACCTGGGCTTCAAGACTGTTTCTTATGTATAGCGCTACCCCTCCTCCTCTTCTGTCCTGCCTGTCTTTCCTATACAGTGTATACCCACAAATATTATATTCGTCCCCATCACTCTCAGATAACCACGTTTCTGTAACACCTATCACATCATAGTTACCTGTTAGTGCAGTAGCTTCAAGTTCTAGAATTTTGTTTCTGATACTTCTAGCATTTAGATAAATACATTTAATGGTTGTCTTACCTGAGTTGTTGTTCTTGTTTTGATGCGGTCTCCCTTCTGTTTTTTTGTTGATTTCTCCCCCCTTCCTTTCTAGTTTAAATGCTTCCGAACCTGCTCGAGGATCTTTTCTCCGAGTAGACTGGTTCCCTTGTTATTTAAATGCAGTCCATCCCGTCTATACAGATAGTCCTCGTTGTAGAATGTGGTCCAATGATCAAGATAGGTGAAGCCTTCCCGTGTGCACCACGTCTTCAGCCATGCGTTTTGATTAATTATTTCCAGCTGTCCATATGGTCCTTTGCAAGGTGCGGGTAGTATACCAGAAAATACCACAGTTTTGGTTTTCTCTTTTAATTTCCTTCCTAGCTCTCTGAATTTGTTTTGCAGGGATTTTGGTCTGTCTCTTCCAATGTTGTTTGTACCAATGTGGACGACTACTACCGGGTCGTCTCCTGTTCGTTCTAGGAGCCTGTCCACGTTTTCAGTGATGTGCTTGACCGAGGCTCCCGGAAGGCAGCACACTGTTGTAGTAAGGGGGTCCAAACTGCGAATTGAACTTGCTGTGTTTCTCAATATGGAGTCCCCAACAATCATGACCTCCCTTCTTTTTGCTGTCTGGTCACCACTGTCAATAGGGTCCTGGATGTTGTTCCTTTCATTCTCTTGTTGTTGGTTCTGCTCATCAAAATTCTGAAGTGACTCAAATTTGTTGGTTGTTTTGATTTCTGGTGGTTGTGTTTGACAAAGTTTCTTTTTTTCCCTGCTTCTGCCTACCTGAACCCAGCTGTTCTGACCTTCTATCTCCCTGGTGGCTTTCAGTCTGTTAGGGGTGATGCAGACTTCCATGAATTGTGGGTGTGCCAGTTCCTCAAGATCCTGTTGCTGTCTCACTTCTTCCAGCTCCATTTCTAGCATACTTACTAGTTTATGCAAATCCTGGATCGCGCGGCACTTTACGCACACTTGGTTTAGCTCCGCTGGGTTTTCTCGGATTTCCCACATCAAGCAGGTGTCACAGATTACTGGCTTGAAGACCATGTTGAGGTTTTTTTTTTTTTTAAGTTTAGTTTCTTCTGCAGCCGTCAACCTGCTTTCAAACTGCTTCGAAACTGCTCTGTACTTTTCCACGCCTGTACTTCTCCCACTCGCTGTCGCTTCCACTCGCTGTCGCTGGGAAGACTGCCTCGTTTAACTGCGTTGTTCTGCTGTGCTGTTGGCTCCTCCCCTCGCCCGTGTCTCAAAACGGCGCTGAATTTGAATCAGCTGCTCAGAGTTTCAGCTTGTTTGTTATCAGAAAAACATACGCGGCTGTGTTGACTTTGAGCTGCTGTTGTGTTTCCCCAATGTCCTCTGTTTTCTGATTTAAAGCAATTCTATGAATGAGGGTTGAGCCAGGGGACTCTTAACCAGTCCCCAGGAACTTATGAAATATATATATAGATTAATAGTAATATAAGATATATATATATAGATATATATATATATATATATTATATATATATATATATATATATATTAGTATATATATAGATCTGTGTCGTGTTGTGGTGCCACGGAGATCTTTACAGTACTAGCACACACACACAATGCATTTTAATTCCAGGCTATAAGGCAACAAAAGGTAAACATTTTGAAAGGGGGAAGGCACTGAACATATAAGTTGACATATATATTAAAATATATATATATATATATATAGATATATAACGATATATATATATATATATATATATATATATATATTATATATTATATATATATAAGGGTCTATACGTTGTGTCGTCGAGAAGTCGGTTCTTTAAAGTTTTAGAGACTTATACCCTCTCCGCACAGTGAAGTTCATCATTAAGAGGAGGAAGATGCATCATAACACCCAGACACCACCCAGATCAGGTCTTCCTCCCAAACTGAGCAGCCGGGGAAGCAGGAAGATGGTTCAGGGTGTGAACAATGACCGTGCGAGATCTGCAAAGTTCTGTGTCTGAGATGGGAGTAAGTGTTCACACATCAACAATAAGCCAGTCCCTACACAAAGCTGGCCTGTATGGGCAGGTGGCAAGAAAGAAGCCATTACTCAAAAAGCCTCATCTTAAAGCACATAGATGATACTGCAGACATGTGGAAAAAGGTTTTGTGGTCTAAATTTTTCGGAGTGGGAAAAAGGCCAGATTTCTAAATTTTCGGTCAAAATTCCAAGCGTACATCTGGCGCAAGCCCAACACTACACATCACCCAGTCAACACCATCCCAACTGTCAAGCATGGTGGTGGCAGCATCATGTTATGGGGATGCTTCTCTTCAGCAGGGACTGGGGAGCTTGTCAGGATAGAGGGGAGAATGGGACGTACCAAATTTCTAGGCAAATCCTTGAGGAAAACCTATTTGAGTCAGCCAAGACTGAAACTGGGGAGGAAATTCACATTTCAACAGGACAATGACCCGAAGCACAAAACCAAAGCCACACTGGAGTGGTTGAACAAGAAGAGAATTAATGTTCTTAAGTAGCCCAGTCAAAGTCCTGACTTGAATCCAATCGAAGTTTTATGGCGAGACTTGAAGATTGCAAATGTAATACCGATCTACAAAAAGAGAAACAAAACTGAACCAGGTAACTGCAGACCAATAAGCCTGACTTCTATTATATGCAAAATTATGGAAACTGAAATAAGATCCAAAATGGAAAATTACCTATATGGTAACAGTATCCTGGGAGACAGTCAGCATGTTTTTAGGAAAGGGAGATTGTGTCTAACTTACTTGCTTGATTTTTTGGAGGATGCAACATCGATATTGGATAATTGCAAAGCATATGACATGGTTTATTTAGATTTCCAAGAAGCTTTTGACAAAGTCTCGCACAAAAGATTAATTCTAAAACTGAACGCAGTTGGGATTCAAGGAAACGCATGTACATGGATTTAGGGGGGTGGTTAACATGTAAAAAACAGAAAGTACTGATTAGAGGAGAAACCTCAGAATGGAGTATGGTAACCAGCGGTGCACCACAGGGATCAGTATTAAGGTCCTCTGCTATTCCTAATCTACATTAATGATTTAGATTCTGGTATAGTAAGCAAACTTGTTAAATTTGCAGACGACACAAAAGTAGGAGGAGTGGCAAACACTGTTGCAGCAGCAAAGGTCATTCAAAATGATCTAGACAAGATTCAGAACTGGGCAGACACATGGCAAATGACATTTAATAGAGAAAAGTGTAAGGTACTGCATGCAGGAAATAAAAATGTGCATTATAAATATCATATGGGAGATATTGAAATTGGAGAAGGAAACTATGAAAAAGACCTAGGAGTTTTTGTTGGACTCAGAAATGTCTTCATCTAGACAATGTGGGGAAGCTATAAAAAAGGCTAACAAGATGCTTGGATATATTGTGAAAAGAGTTGAATTTAAATCAAGGGAAGTAATGTTAAAAACTGTACAATGCACTAGTAAGACTTCATCTTGAATATTGTGTTCAGTTCTGGTCACCTCGCTATAAAAAAGATATTGCTGCTCTAGAAAGAGTGCAAAGAAGAGCATCCCAGAATTATTCCGGGTTTGAAAGGCATGTCGACCTGAAAAAAGAAATAAGGACCAAGGGTCACAAATGGAGATTAGACAACCGGGCATTCAGAACAGAAAATAGGAGAAACTTTTTTACAAAGAGAATCATGCTGTCTGGAAATGAAGTCTCCGTAATGTTGGTGCAAGCTGTACACACTGGGATCCTTCAAGAAGCTGTTTGAAGAGATTCTGGGATCAATAAGCTACCAAAAACCAAACAAGCAAGATGGGCCGAATGGCCTTCTCTCGTTTGTAAACTTTCTTATGTTCTTAGGATCCCCAACAAAATTCTCCGAACTGAAGCAATTTTTCCCGATGAAGAATGGGCAAAAGTTTCACCTCTCCTGTGGTTTGTTTTTATAGCATTGTTTAACCATAGAGATTTTGTGAAGGACAATAAATCGAGCGCAGTTATGTAATTGATCACTTGACAGTAAAATAACAGGAGTGCGACCATGAAGGTTTATGGAGGAAAATATTTTTTGATAAGACATTAAATAAAGTTGGGTCTGAAAATTTGACTTGGCACCATAGAGACTTATTTGTTGTGTGTGTGTGTGTGTGTTGTGTTCATCATTAGTGCACAGATACTTCTTTTAACCAATGGCTGACTTTCACTATCTTGAGTTGAATGTTTTAAACAAAGACACTGATGTACAGTACATTAGTTCATATTCAGTTGTTAAAAACTGTGCTATACAGTGCAGTATTTTTTTTAGGTTTGCATACTGACTGTGACGTTAAATAAAATATATAACATATCTTAGCAAATTCTGATATTCTGCTCCAAAATGAATAGGAGATTAAACTATAAAAAAAATCACAATATCAAAACCCTATGTAATTGCATAAAATAAATACATTCATTCAACTTGTAGGCGACGGACGAAAACGTAATATGCAGCACACACACTTGTATAACTGATTAGTTTTTGCCAGTCTGCAATCATATCTGGTCTGTCAATGGAAATGAACGTGCCTGGATGCAATACTCATTCAACTCTTAAGTGGCAGATGAACACATGGTATTAGTGTCTAGTTTCAGCGGGTGGCCACCTACTTTAGGACTCTGAGCCGGTACAGGTTGGCTGGGGCCTTGTGGGTCTGCTGGAAGTCTTTGACACTTTCGGTCTTCACAGTGAAGTCTGCAGCTCCAGGGAGCAGGGTTGGACTGAGGAGCCTTTCCTGAACATCACACTTCAAACACACTGCAGACAGCACAGGGGTATGTTAATAAGCACAACGCAGTACTACCATACCACAGCTTACTTAACAGAGAGGTGCCACAAACGATCTGTTTCAATAAAATTACTAATTCAGAAAGCCAAACCTAATAAAACTGTCCAGGCTGGGCTGCACAAAGCACACAACCCCAGCAAGCTCACAGGCCATGCTTGTGAAACCTTCCTGCCCTTTTTTGATTAAACGTGTCTGAAAATGAAACTGAGCCGATTGATAAGAGATTTCTGATGCAGCCATTTTAGAAACGAGTAGGTGGGGGCGTGTCATAGATAGCGGTGTTTCAGTGATTAACTTTGCATAATGCTGAACCTTATATAGAATGTGGCTGAGGGGTTGATTGATCAATTGTAGTATTACTGTCATGGGACGAGTCGTGGGGTTGAACCCACAAGGCAGACACCAAGTCTGAAAAACACCCCCCTTCTACCCACCCTGGCTTTTTGCCGTGTCATAACCGTCGACAAGACCCAGATGTCTTACATGCAATCCATTCGGTGCCAGACCGCAAGCTCAGGCGTGATGGGTCAGATGCATAAGGTCCCACGTGCCATGACTGAGCGGTCTGTCCGTTGGCACTCTTCAAACGGCGTGGACCGTTCAGGAGCTGCAGCTGGGTTAAAACAGTCTCCTGGGCCGTAAGTGGCTACTTGGACACTTTGCCCAGTCTCTAGATGAATTTCTCCAGAACATGGTGATCTGGCGCGCGGTGGGAATTCATGAACAGTGCATCAGCCACTGGTGTGGACCATGCAGCAACCGCACTGGGGTCCCCCGCCTCCTATATGAAGAACCGTAGGAACATGTCTTCGATTCCTCGGGAATGCAAGAGTATCTCTCTCGCTGCTGTGGGTGGGCATAGCTTGTTCACAGGCTCGTCTGAGCAGCTTGGGTATAGGAATATTTAGGTTTCAGTAATGGTTAAATTTTTAACTAGAAAGGGAACCTTTATTATCCAGATGACTTCATTGAGAACCAAATGATACATGTCACAATCACACCACCACGTCAAGAAGTCCAAATACATATAAGGATTAAAAAACCTATCAAAACTCAACATAAAACTGAGCAACAACTTAGCAGGTACAGATGTCAGTCAGTACAGTCACAAAGGTCTCCAAGTCCTTCAGTACTTCCCCAGCATGAGTTACAATCTCTACGGGTATCAAGGAATTAAACATTCTCTGTAATATCAGAAATCACTGAATATATGAATGGATGGAAAAATACTTGTAGCCTGCAGGCCATAAGCAAAACCACAACCACAACCAACCCTGCTAATTGGAAGAGTGAATTTCCTATTTATTCTTGAATTTGGTATTTCACAATACTTTGAGGGCTCATAATTACAAGCTTAAAAACAAGTACTGCAACACAAACTCTGAAATCTACCCAAACAACCAAATCCAACTTCATGGTCCTTTGCATAGTTTCAGTTTCATCTGGGATATTCATAGATTTTTTCAGTTTCCCATTTACTTAAACCAGGGTCATGATATAAAGTTTTTATACTCACAAGGACTGACCTCTGTAGCTCTCTCATAAGTTACTGGGTCTTACCGCAGTCCTGTTACATACTTTATAGTGACAGCATGAAACAGTATCCTATAATATGCAAAAATGGGAGCCTTGACCTCAAACTGAACAGAAACAGAATACACTGCTCCACGACCATACTAGTGGGCAAAATGGGTTTTTCCCTCCTAGTTTCTACTTGTTTAGATTTTGTTTTGTTTGTACCAGAACTTTTCAGGTATTTCAACTCTGTTCATCAGGCTTCAATTACATTTCATTTGATCCAACAAAAATGTATTGATAATTGTAGTATACACTGTTTGTGGGCTTAGGAATGCTTGTGAATGCTGCTGTAGCTAGTTTTAGACCAGCAGAGACATGGAAAGGGGTGGGGCGTGGGTGAAACTGCAAAGTGTGGGATGCACATTTTCTTGTACTTTTTTCTTTGTATTGGAGGGGGAGGGTGGATGTGACAGTCTAAATCAGTAGGGCTGGCAACTGGCAATAAAGATCTATAAATATCCAACCACAGCATGTAATGTTCATTACATCTGTTCAGATAGAATTTTCACACACAGTCAGTAAATGTGGAAGTTAGTCTAGGTACAGTAATCTAAGACATAGTGGACTGTGGTACTGTGTGCTGTGTGTGCAAGATGAGTGTCTCGTTAAAGTTCAGCTGGGAGTAGAAATAAAAACAAAGCAAGCGGTAGAATGCTGCTGGCAGGAAGTGTTCTGGCTTGTCGACTGCGCTGGCCTCTGTGAGCCAGACAGGAATGCTGGGTTTTCAGCTAGCACACAGGGTGTGGAGACAGAGCGCTCACAGGACTGCGGCTAGACCCTCCATTTGTCATTTTAGGACAAATAAAGGGTCTAGGCTTTACATTTTCACAGCAAGGGTTGCTCCTGTGTGCAGGGTTGGGAGTTTTCTTCTAGGTGTTCTGCCTGCAGAACTGCAGATTTAATTGCAAACTGTTGAAGTGTGCTCCATTGCTTACAGTCTGGGGAGTGCACTCTTTCCATGCACCTCTTTACATTGAGTTTAAAGTGAATGATTTTATTTTATTTTTTTGTATAGTGTTGTAACATGTCTGTACCCATGTTCACAGGGTTTATTGTTAATGGAACAGTCATTTTAATGGGTTTCTGTAAATGACCTAGAAGTGAAGTCTGTTGAGTTATTGAGCTGGCGTTTGTCACACAGCTGTTTCTAACCTTTTTTTTTTTTTTTTTTTTAAGTTTTTTTTTAAGTGAACGCCATCTATTTAGATAAGTTCTGAAAAGGGGGAAAAAAAAAAACTTTTAAAATTAATCTTTCCTTGTTAACAAGGAGACACGGACACATTTCAGGAGGGTGGTAGGAACCTGACCTTCAGATTCCAGCAGTATGAATGTAGTTTGGCTTGTTCTGCTGCTGTGAGTGTGGCGAGGCCATGGTCCCTGACCATCTCGTGCTCTCGCTGGCTTGTTCTGCAGCTGTGAGTGTGGCGAGGCCATGGTCCCTGACCTCCTTGTGCTCTCGCTGGCTTGTTCTGTGAAGGTGTGGTGTGATTGGTGAGGCCATGGTCCCTGACCTCCTTGTGCTCTCGCTGGCTTGTTCTGTGAAGGTGTGGTGTGATTGGTGAGGCCGTGCTCCCTGACCTCCTCGCGCTCTCGCTGGCTTGTTCTGCCGCTGTGAGTGTGGGGAGGCCGTGCTCCCTGACCTCCTCGCGCTCTCGCTGGCTTGTTCTGCCGCTGTGAGTGTGGGGAGGCCATGGTCCCTGACCTCCTTGCCCTCTCCTTGGCATGTTCTGCTGCTCAGCACTTTACTGTCCTGGTTTGCAGATGCTTTGTGAAGTGGCGGGCACCTGCCTCTGTGCACTGTGGAACTGCTGAGGCATGGCATAGCTGTGGGATGAACTGGAGGCTTAGGCTTTGACTGAGTTTTTGTTATGGACCTGTAAGTATTTGGGCTGGGTCAGCTGATTTTCAGCCTGCTGGTCATGGGTTTTAATGATTGTTTTCATACATTTTACATGGAATTTAGTACAGGTCATAATCAAATTGATAGTGATTTGGTAATTGTACATAAACCCAATACTAAAATGGGACTTTCATTCCAATGGACTGTTGTTTGGGACAACAGCTATAATCTGCTCTCATTAACACCACTGTTCAATATGCAATGTTGTCAGTGTTTGTTTATAAACGTGCCTATGATTGATTTTAATACTGAATATTTCTAGTTTTCCTTTTCCTTACACAATAGAAAGGTGCTAGTGTAGTTCTCAGCGATTTTCTCCATTTTATGTTTTGAAACATTTAGTATGTTATGAATTAGTTACAGTATGCCTTTGAAATGCCCTTATGGTAACGAGCGGCACAGCTGCAGTTTTATACCAACACATTGACGTAGCATACCTGAAAATACTTCTGTGCAAAGCAGCCATACAGGTGCAGTGTGCTCTGTTCAGCTTGACCATCAGTGTTATCAGACACACTCTACTGTTACAGATTCATATTTCTCGCAAGTCCGTCCTCCCTCTATCTCCAGTGTATCTCCTTGTTTGCCACTCCTGTCTTTTTTTCAGTAAGTCTGTTTTAGCGGACTTTATTATTTTATTCAAGCAGCACATACAGTAGCAGCAAGCTGCAGTAACTGGTAGGTTAGTTAGTGTAAAGGATGTGATCTCTGTCGCTGGTAGGTTAGTTAGTGTATAGGATGTGATCTCTGTTACTGGTAGGTTAGTTAGTGTAAAGGATGTGATCTCTGTCGCTGGTAGGTTAGTTAGTGTATAGGATGTGATCTCTGTTACTGGTAGGTTAGTTAGTGTAAAGGGTGGGATCTCTGTCACTGGTAGCTTAGTTAGTGTAAAGGATGTGATCTCTGTCGCTGGTAGGTTAGTTAGTGTATAGGATGTGATCTCTGTCCAGCTGTTTTTAAGCACAGTGTTAAGTGGTTCTGAAACGTCTTCTAATAATGTTAGAATTGTGGGGGGGGGGTTTGTTTTGTTTTATTCAGACTGTTCTCAGTAATGAATGAATAACTCATCAGTTTGCCATATGTTTTTCATGCAGGATTTGCCCTGTTAGGGAAGTAAAGTTTATAACAGAAGGGCACATTGCAGGCTTTCAGTGAAGTATGTGAAATTACTATGGCAGGTAGGGCTGTGTACTGGCAGTATCTTCACCAGGCTGGATTCAGACCAGTTCATATCAGTTTATGTGAAACGGTCAGAAAACAAATGTCAATCCACACACTTGACTTATTTATTTGAAATGCAGTAATAATCTGATTGTGGTGAGTTTGCTATTTTATTTATGTATTTGAAATGCAGTAATAATCTGATTGTGGTGAGTTTGCTATTTTATTTATGTATTTGAAATGCAGTAATAATCTGATTGTGGTGAGTTTGCTATTTTATTTATGTATTTGAAATGCAGTAATAATCTGATTGTGGTGCGTTGCTAAAGACTTCACTCGGCTGGTGCTTTGGTTCACTTGTCACCTTGTTTCCAGGGATAGCTGACCCCAGAACTAGGGAATGTTTACAGCCAACCCTATCACTTCTGATTGGCTAGCTGTAGCAAAGGCCAATCTTCTGTTGGTTACAAAAAAACCCAGAAGGGGCTGCCAGGAGAGAGACATACATACTCCTATTTGAAACTTCTTCAACTTTGAGGGATTATTTAAATTGGGATAAAAATTAAATAAATAAACAAAAGAAAAAAGTAACGTTTACTGTTTAGAAGCTTTTCCTAGCTAAAATGTTTGTTTTAAACTGTATTCCAATTTTATTTATTTATTTATTTATTTATTATTATTATTAATAATAATAATTTGTTTTGATAACCTAGTTTGTCATTTACCGTCTGTACATAGTTTTTTTTGGATTTGAACGCTACTTTGGAAAATAAAAAGTATTACGCTTTTTAACTTGATTTGAACAGAAGCAATACAAGTTATTTATTGGACATGCTTGATTTGAAACTATTAGAACATGAAGAATGACATAAGTTTATAATTACACAGATAAAATGCTTACATATGATATTAGGCTATCCTATATATATTATTATTATTATTATTATTATTATTATTATAATATTAATATAATATTATTATTTGTGAATGTCTGACATTAACATACGTATACAATACTATAATATATGTATGTATTTATTTATTTTTCAACAAACTAAAACCCCTGCACATCAGCAGCTGAAAAGGTGGGGGGAAAAATGGCAGAAGCTTTTTGTTTTTTAAACTATTTTCATATTTCAGTAACTCGAAGTATTATAGTTTTACTCTTTTAATATGTTACTGACAATTGCTGTGTTCCAAACTGCATTGAAAGAAACATTTCCTCAAGTCTGTTATAAATGTGTTGTGGTGAGGAGGGGTCGCGCGGATTTTGTGTATCTTGAATTTAGTGAACCAGTTAAACTACACGGCTAAATCTAAAAAAAATTATAAAAAATTAATAATAATACCAAAATAAAGCTACACAACTGCACAGCTTTTGGAAACAAATGTGAGAGAGTAGGTGTTAAAACTTCATGCAGATATTGGACTCCATCTGCGTTTCCTTCCATCTGATGTAGATGGCTGAAGTGTAATGCTGGCTTCAGGGATCTGCCTATTTTGCCTCCCTGGCGCATCAGCACACACAACGGCTGCAATGCTGGCTCCAAGGATCAACCACAGTGCGGCCTCCCCTCCCTAGTGCATCAGCTTGTCAACCGTCTGGACTGAGCTGACTACGGTACTTCTCTGGGGTCTTCAAATGGGCACCTTCCATCCTTGGTGTTTTGTCGACTAGCCCACGACACCTCAAGAGGGCTCAACAGTGATTCTGGCATCCCAGCATCACCCCCCCCCATCCCCCACTCAGCTAAGCCCAGCTTACTTCCCTCCCTTTACATCGACGTTGGTTTCTTTCTACGATGCTTGAGGTCCCCAACCAGAATCTTTTCATCTCAACCAGAGCCAGTTGCTGCTCCCCTCTGCTGCTTCAGAGAAGTTCTTCATTATGCATTGCAACTCTTGACCACTGAATCCGATGTCTCTGAGAAACCGGGTTGTGGAGTGTACCATAAATCCTCGACAACCCACCTCCACTGGGTAAACCCGGACTCTCCATCTTCGCTGTTCCACTTCAGTAGCCAGTTGATCAGTTTTGCAAGAAATTCAGAATCTGACATGTTTAAAAAAGGAGTTTTCTAAAAGAGATTCATTTGAAACCAGATACTGTAGGTGAATGCTACCCTCTGTGGCTCTTGCATGACCTCTTGTTTTACATGCCTGTATAATTCAGGAGTAGATTCACTAATATAAGGACTGGTAAGAAGTGTGCACCTTGGCTCCAAAGTAAGTATAAATTAGTTTTCAACAATACTGTTGTTACGCAAATGTAATGCATTATGGACTGATAATGCTTTTAGCGCTCACAGATGCTTCAGAAAGTTTTTAATTATGTAACGTCTCCAGCGTAGGTTATACATAGCGAGCAGTAGACGTTGCTTGCATTGGCCGCTAGTGGTGTTGATGATGAAAATGATCCTATAAATGAATGTACTCTCGGTCTGATGGTGTTGTTTTTAAAATTTGTTATCTTACCTGAGTACCAGTACTCGATTCATTCGACTCTTAGCAAGAACCTAGAAGGAATTGGAATTGGTTTAAAAAAGTAAATTTTATTATTATTAGGGTTGTAGCAATAATGGTAATATTAGAATTATCTATCGAGTGGGACCCCACGATAACAAATCGATAACATTTTAATGAAATCGAATATTCCATGAAATTAAAAACTTGTCTTGTATATATTAACTTGCTGTCAAGAACGTAATCTGTGTTGTTGCTTCTAAAAGTTATTGAGAATATTCGTCTGTGAACAAATACAGGATGATGATGCAGAGATCAAGAGTAACCTGCTTTTATTAATTTATTTTATACGTTATTTTGTTTAAAATCAGTCCCAACTGCAGCCATCTGTCTTGAGCCAAACTAACACTATTTAACATTACATGCTGCTGTTTCAGAAAAAGGTTTTTTTGTTTTTGTTTGTTTGTTTCTGGTTAAATACCAGGCGTAACCTGCTTCTCACGTGTCTGTCTGCATCATGGTATCGGAACAGGAGCTGGTGAGAAATCCAGGAGCAACCAAAACTAATATTAGGGAGCATTTTCGGTTCTGGAAAATCTAAAGGACAAGACGTGTACCTTTTACAAGTAAGGACAAGGCAGTGTGTGCAATATGCAAATGCAAAACTATCTGTCACGAAAATACAACTTCGCTGTACATCTGAAAAACAAACATCCAGAAAAAGTAGATGGTAAACAACAAAAAACAACAACCACACCAAAATGATCAACCAGAGAATGTGTCACTGTGGAAAGTTCCATTGCAGGAACGGGTAGGCTACCTCTAATGTACTGTTTGGAAAAATGTCCATATGGTTGTATTCACTTAAGATAATGCAAATCTAAGTGACTATGCAAAGTCATGTAAAGTTCTGATTAAATATGACAGCAAAAAGTGATGTGCATCTCTGCAGCCACAGCATACTGGCCAGAGACTGCTGCATGCACCAGAAGCTGGGCTTTGAATTCATAAATTGTAACCTCAACAGCAAAAAAAAAAAAAAAAAAAATAGAATTATTTCCATGTGAATAGGCCATAGTGTAATGTATTTTTTCTCCCTTTCAACAGTGGGATTGTTTTTTTTCTTAATTTACTGTTATGTTTACAATGCAAATTCATCATATTTTACACAAAACAATGACGGCTGGCATATGAAAATTCGAGAGAGCTATATTTAAATGCCAGTGTATTTATCAAACGTGTCTTAAAACATCGGGATTTGTTTGAATAAGTTTTTTTATATCATGCTGTATAAAAAGAGGACTTGTTGTTCCTTTAAACTGTTACTGTGAATTTTTTTTTGTTGTTTTTTAAAAAGCATTTTAACTTGATAATGATCAATAATCGTTGTTAGAATTTGCATGCTAATCAATGTCTGTCAGGGTTCTTAGCAGACACCCTTATTCAGGACAACTAAAATTGTTTCGAAGTATCACATTACAAAGTACCACATTATACAATATCTCATTGATGAATTTCACATTACAGATAAGAGCAGTTATAAAGTACAATAAAATCAATAGAAAATAAGATCAAAATAAAGAATACAGTAAGTAATTACATTTAAGAGTGAGTTTGACTGAGGGTAGTTAACTTAATAAATAATATAATAAATATTTGCTTATACAAGTAAAGTCCAGTAAGAGTACATAGTAAGTACGATAAATGGAAGAGAATGATTTCAAATAAGAGCATCAATAGAATTGATTTAAAAAAAGGAAATGGAATTGATTTTAAAATGAAATTGGAATTGATTTTAAAAAAGGAAATGGAATTTATTTTAAAAAGGAATTGGAATTGATTTTAAAAAGGAAATTGAATTGATTTTAAAATGAAATTGGAATTGATTTTAAAAAAGGAAATGGAATTTATTTTAAAAAGGAATTGAATTGAATTGATTTTAAAAAGGAAATTGAATTGATTTTAAAATGAAATTGGAATTTATTTTAAAAAAGGAAATGGTCTTGATTTTAAAAAGGAAATTTAATTGATTTTAAAAAGGAATTGGAATTGGAATTGATTTTAAAAAGGAAATTGAATTGAAACACAGGAATTGACCCCAGTCCTGATGACAGGCAAGAGAAAAATCTGCTCCTGCTAATTGAACCCTTTTATACATTTCCTCAATCATCAAGAATCGAGAGCTATACTAGGAGCTGTAAGAAAATCATTTGATCAGCCCCTGAAGGAGAAGGGTGATTTATGTAATATGGTTTTTACTATTGCAGTCCTGTTTCATAGTGATTTTTTTACCAGCTGTCAAACTACGAGGCTCTCAGTTAGCATCCAGCCTCACTCAGTATTTTAGAGAAATAAGACTCAGAGGCCACAGAAATGCAGAATGTGATCACCGCTGATTTGCATTTGTGAATCTCTCGATAATAAACAGTAACTTCCTCAGTGTCTGTTCCTGCCTGAGTGAAATACCCAATGGAGACAGCCAGGATTAAGTGGAATAGCAGTCATGGGTGGTAACCTACATGAAAGCAGCATGCAGTGGGCAAACACAAATTAACTACTGTATTACGAAATACAGCATGCTCTGTGCTCGGAATATATACTGGGTGGAATTATTATGAGTGACAAAAGAATATGATGTTCAATAATTTGCAAAGCAACTTGCAAAATGTGCTAGCTACTGCTAGGTGGGTATTGGATATGTGCACGTTGTTCTCAAATGTGTTTTATTTTGAAATTCACGCCCCTATAAGCAACCGTGTTCAACTTGTATGAGCTTCACTGTTGAGTCGGGGCAGTCACTGTCATGCCGGCTCATCTCCTGGGTTTATGTTTCTGTCTCGGGTAGTTATTTATGTGAGAGAATTCCTAGGTACAGGGCTTATTGAAACAGTCAACTCATGGGTTTGCATGACAGTAGTCTTTGCTCATGTGAAAGAATGATAGGCTTTTAATTAAGTAAGCCGGTTGTTGAAGTAAGAGATGTAATTAAAGTTCATATGTATTTATACACATTATCCGGTGTAACAATAATGAATTGGAAATAAATAGTATATATCTACTTTGTTTAATAGAGGAAATGTTTAGTTTCTATAACTGGCTGTTTGAAAAAAGAAACAGGGACCAGGGGTCACAAATGGAGATTAGACAAAGCGGCATTCAGAACAGAAAATAGGAGGCACTTTTTTACACAGAGAATTGTGAGGGTCTGGAACCAACTCCACAGTAATGTTGTTGAAGCGGACACCCTGGGATCCTTCAAGAAGCTGCTTGATGAGATTCTGGGATCAATAAGCTACTAACAACCAAACGAGCAAGATGGGCCGAATGGCCTCCTCTTGTTTTGTAAACTTTCTTATGTTCTTATGATTTCAGATTGACACTGTACAGCATGTGTAGCACAAAGGCAGTGAGCCCCACATTCTCGTCAATGGAGTTTTCCTTTAATATTTTGAACCCTGATGAAGGCACAGTGCTGAAGTGTTTGTCATAGTTTTAAATGAATGTGTGGTGCTTGTAAATCTTCTCTTTTTTATGTACACGCATTGTAATACAAGTGGAAACTTTTATCTTAAGATTTGAAAATAAATGGAAGAAAAGCCAATATTAGGCCAGCTGCTGCAGAGTGAGTGAAGCTTTGTTTCTTGCTGCTCACAGTCTCATCATTCTCCACAGGATCACTCTCAGTTTTGGAAACACGTCACAGGACCTTTTTGAGAGAGATGGCGGGCAAGATCTCAAAGGACGAGCTTGAAGAACTCCGAGAGGCTTTTGAGAAAGTTGGTGAGCATTGCCTTGTTGACATACAGAACTATTAAATTGCTTTACTGGAGTGGCTCTGGACATGGGCTGACCGTGCTGCATTGCTGACCATGGTGAGTGTTTCAGGGTATAGGAATGACAGGCTGTGATATACAACCACAAACTGAAACGCATTGGTCTGACAATGAAAATTAGTTGAATATCATTTGGTTGTGGGGCCATATACCAAGCACTGTCTGGCAAATGGCTCACCATGGGAAATAAGGGCAGAATGGTTTAGTAATTCAGTGAAAATGTTGAGAAAGAACATAAAAACATTCGTGAAACGATTTTACAATTCTTCTTAGCATTTGTACATATTCCAGCATTTAGTATTTTACAATTCTTAGTAGTGGTACATATTCTACCATTGGGTACTCTACATAGTTATGGAAGAAAAAACATGGTAACCTGAGAACCATGTCTTGGTACTGTTTTACACGGGTAAATACATGCTAGAATATAATAAATAAAGGGTACAGGCTTGACACTGCTACACTGCTAACTGTGTTGTGTTTCACTGCAGATCTCAACGGAAATGGCTTTGTGTGTGACTATGAGCTCCAGGAACTTTTCAAAGAGGCTAACCTTCCAATGCCAGGCTATAAAGTCCGGGAGATCATTCAGAAGCTGATGACGGAAGGAGACAAAGACAAAGACGGCAAGATCAGCTTTGACGAATTTGTATCCGTGAGTATTCCTAGAACGAGATGCAATATCAATGCACATGCATGGTGCTCTGTGCCAGAATTGGGTCACACAGGGGCAAGATGGTGTAGCTAATGGAAATCTCTTCCATTCCACTAATGCAGTGGGATCAGACACATCCAGGATAAAGAAAGTATTTCTGAAAGGGGTGATTACATGAGGGAAAGGGTTTTATAATAAACTACTGCAACTTTCCAGTTCCTTCAGTTCCCTACAGATGGAAGAATGCAAGGGTTTCCTGAGTCCTCGCTTTGGATTATGCACGTATGCTCGTTCATCTAGTGCTGGGACAAATATTCAAACGAATATTTTTTGACATACATTCGGATACAAAAATGAGATGTTCTTATTCGCTACAAATGGCAAAAATACCTTGCACTTATTTACCTCCTCACCAGAAGTTTCACAACAGTTTAAAGAATGGCAATTAAAAAGAGCTCTTTGTGATATGTGAGATTAATATATATATATATACAGTGCCTATAGAAAGTCTACACCCCCTTGAACTTTTTTCACATTTTGTTGTCATTGCCTCAGAGTTTCATGCATTTAAATGAGGATTTTTTCCACTTATCTACACAGCATACTCCACACTGTTAAGGGGAAAAAAAGTTTTTATTGAGAAAAAAATTATATATTAAATACAAAACTGAAAGATCATAATTGGATAAGTCTCTACCCCCCTGAGTTAATACTTGGTAGAAGCACCTTTGGCAGCAATTACAGCTGTGAGTCTGTTGGGATAGGTCTCTACCAACTTTGCACACATAGATTTGGCAGTATTTGACCATTCTTCTTTACAAAACTGTTCAAACTCTGTGAAGTTCCTTAGGGAGTGTCGATGGACAGCAATCTTCAAGTAATGCCACAAATTTTCGATTGGATTTAGGTCGGGGCTCTGACTGGGCCACGCAAGGACCTTTTTGTTCCTTAGCCACTCCAGTGTAGCTTTGGGTCGTTGTCATGCTGAAAGATTAACTTCCATCCCAGTTTCAGCTTTCTTGCAGAGGGCAGCAGGTTTTCCTCAAGGACTTCTCTGTACTTTGCTCCATTCATTTTCCCTTCTATCCTGACAAGTGCCCCAGTCCCTGCCGATGAGAAACATCCCCATAACATGATGCTGCCACCACCATGCTTCACAGTAGGGATGGTGTTCTTTGGGTGATGCACTGTGTTAGGTTTGCGGCCAACATAACACTGCATTTAGGTCAAAAAGTTCCATTTTAGTTTTGTCAGACCACAAAACTTTTTGCCACATGGCTACAGAATCTCCTGAGTGTTTTTGTGCATACTTCAAATGCGATTTCAAGGTGGGCTTTCTTGAGTAATGGCTTACTTCTTGCTACCCTATCATACAGGCCAGGTGTGTGGAGTGCTTGGGATATTGTTGTCACATGCACACTTTGACCAGTCTTGGCCATAAAAGCCTGTACCTTTTGCAAAGTTGCCATTGGCCTCTTGGTAGCCTCTCTGATCAGTCTCCAGTTTGGAGGGATGGCCTGATCTAGACAGGGTCTTAGTGGTGCCTTACACCTTCCACTTCCCAATAATCGTCTTGATTGTGCACCAAGGAATATTCAAGGCCTTTAGATATATATATATATATATATATATATATATATATATATATATATATATATATATATATATATATATATATATATATATATATATATATATATATATTATATTTTTTTATACCCATCCCCTGATCTGTGCCTTTCAACAACTTTGTCCTGGAGTTCTTTTGAAAGCGCCTTGGTGCTCATGGTTGAGTCTTTGTTTTGAAATGCACTACCCAGCAGAGGGAACCTACAGGAACTGCTGAATTTGTCCTGAAATCATGTGAATCACTACAATTTAACACAGGTGGAGGCCACTTAACTTGGTGTGTGATTTTGAAGGCGATTGGTTACACCTGAGCTAATTTACGATTGCTATTGCAATTTCAGTTTTTATTTTTAATTAATTTTCTACAAATTTCTAGAATATTTTTTCACTTGGAAGTTGTGGGGTAGGATGTGTAGATAAATGAAAAAAAAAAACTATTTTAATGCATTTTAGTTCCAGGCTATAAGGCAAGAAAAGGTGAAAATTCCGAAAGGGGTGTAGACTTTCACACCCGCCCCTCGCTATACTGCGGATTCGGATATATTGCGGTGCTGGAGTTTGCTCACCATTTTTACAGTCTAACTGCGCATGCCTTAGCTGCAATATACATAGATAATTTAACTTAGAATTACTGTTGTTTTATTTTGTACTGCACGTCACAAACTAAAATATACAAAATAATTAAAAACAAAGCATTAATATCATACTGTTATCATATACACGCGTATTGCACAGTAACACAAAGCAAATTAAATAGCTACTTGCTGAAGTGGTTTTTATTTTAGGCAACGAGGTGTTAACTTGTGGCAGCAGCAATACACTAGTAAAAGTCACAGGGAAGTGATGTCAGCTCCCTAGCAACAAGCCTCCTGTGTTGAGAATGGATTCTTTCAATGCAGCGGGTTTGTGCATTTGAGAAAGGAGAGGAAACCTCATGAAATTAATTGGAGACTGAAGTTGATGAGAAGCAATTACCCTTCACAGTATGAATGAAAATGTTGCACCGTTTTTTATACTAAAATGAGAAAAAGCGGGTGTGGAGAGGACTTATACTGGATCCTGACGCCTGCCAATAAAACAAGGGAGTGGTTTTTGTTATTAGCCTATTTGTTTTTCTGTGGGTTTCTCGCTATATCATGACCCTCGATATATAGCGGATTTGTATTAGACCCCGACACCCGCAATCTATTGTGTGTGTGTGTGTGTATGTCTATATATACAGTACTGTGCAAAAGTTTTAGGCAGGTGTGAAAAAATGCTGTAAAGTAAGAATGATTTCAAAAATAGACATGTTAATAGTTTAGATTTATCAATTAACTAAATGCAAAGTGAGTGAACAGAAGAAAAATCTACATCAAATCCATATTTGGTGTGACCACCCTTTGCCTTCAAAACAGCATCAATTCTTCTAGGTACACTTGCACAAAGTCAGGGACAATTACTTTCCTGGATAAAAACCCTACTGTTGAAGGATCATTGGTAAGGCTGTGAATCTGAAGGAAAATGAAGACCAAAGAGCATTCTACAGAAGTTAGAGATAAAGTAATACAAATGCACAGATTAGGGAAAGAGTACAAAATAATATCCAAGTGTTTGGATATCCCAGTGAGCACAGTTGGATCAATAATCAGGAAGTGGAAGCTGCATCACACCACCCAGGCACTGCCAAGAAAAGGCCATCCCTCAAAACTCAGCGCTCAGACAAGAAGGAGACTTGTGAGAGAAGCCACAGAGAGGCCAACAATCACTTTGAAGGAGCTGCAGAGTTCAGTGACTGGGAGTGGAGTAATGGTGCACCAGTCAACTATATCAAGACTCTGCATAACACTGGCCTGTATGGGAGGGTGGCAAGAAAGAAGCCATTACTCAAAAAGTACCATCTGAAAGCACGTCTGGAGTTTGCCAGAAAGCATGAGAGTGACCCAGCTGCGATGTGGGAAAAGGTTTTGTGGTCAGATGAGACCAAGATAGAGCTTTTTGGCCAAAACTCAAAGCGCTATGTGTGGCGCAAACCTAACACTGTCCATGCCTCAAGACATACCATCCCTACAGTGAAGTATGGTGGTGGCAGCACCATGATGTGGGGATGCTTCTCATCGCAGGGACTGGGCATCTTGTTACAATTGAAGGAAGAATGGATGGAGCAAAATACAGGAAAATACTGCAAAATATTCTGCTTCAGTCTGCTAAAAAGCTGAAGCTTGGGAGGAAATTCACCTTTCAGCAGGACAATGATCCCAAGCACAAGGCCAAAGCAACATTGGAGTGGCTCAAGAACAAAAAGGTGAATGTCCTACAGTGGCCCAGTCAAAGTCCTGATCTCAATTCCATTGAGAATCTCTGGTACTATTTGAAAATTGAGGTCCACAGGCGTCGTCCAACCAACCTGAACAACCTGGAGCAAATCTGCCAAGAAGAATGGGCCAAAATCACTCCGACACTGTGTGCAAAGCTGGTACATACTTACCCCAAAAGACTTAAAGCTCTTATTGCAGCGAATGGTGGCTCTACCAAATGTGTGGGGTTGAATACTTATGCAAGCAAGATATTTCAGTTTTTTTTATTTTTCTTAAAAATATTTCCCAACATAAAACCAATGTCACCTTACAATAATTGATTTTGAGTTTCAGTGTTTTAAAATAAAATATCGAACAGAACGAAATTTCAATGTACCATTTAATTCACTAATATGAGAGAATAAGAACATAAGAACATAAGAAAGTTTACAAACGAGAGGAGGCCATTCGGCCCATCTTGCTCGTTTGGTTGTTAGTAGCTTATTGATCCCAAAATCTCATCAAGCAGCTTCTTGAAGGATCCCAGGGTGTCAGCTTCAACAACATTACTGGGGAGTTGATTCCAGACCCTCACAATTCTCTGTGTAAAAAAGTGTCTCCTATTTTCTGTTCTGAATGCCCCTTTTTCTAAACTCCATTTGTGACCCCTGGTCCTTGTTTCTTTTTTCAGGCTGAAAAAGTCCCTTGGGTCGACACTGTCAATACCTTTTAGAATTTTGAATGCTTGAATTAGGTCGCCACGTAGTCTTCTTTGTTCAAGACTGAACAGATTCAATTCTTTTAGCCTGTCTGCATATGACATGCCTTTTAAGCCCGGAATAATTCTGGTCGCTCTTCTTTGCACTCTTTCTAGAGCAGCAATATCTTTTTTATAGCGAGGTGACCAGAACTGAACACAATATTCAAGATGAGGTCTTACAAGTGCATTGTACAGTTTTAACATTACTTCCCTTGATTTAAATTCAACACTTTTCACAATGTATCCGAGCATCTTGTTAGCCTTTTTTATAGCTTCCCCACATTGTCTAGATGAAGACATTTCTGAGTCAACAAAAACTCCTAGGTCTTTTTCATAGATTCCTTCTCCAATTTCATTATCTCCCATATGATATTTATAATGTACATTTTTATTTCCTGCGTGCAGTACCTTACACTTTTTTCTCTATTAAATGTCATTTGCCATGTGTCTGCCCAGTTCTGAATCTTGTCTAGATCATTTTGAATGACCTTTGCTGCTGCAACAGTGTTTGCCACTCCTCCTACTTTTGTGTCGTCTGCAAATTTAACAAGTTTGCTTACTATACCAGAATCTAAATCATTAATGTAGATTAGGAATAGCAGAGGACCTAATACTGATCCCTGTGGTACACCGCTGGTTACCACACTCCATTCTGAGGTTTTTCCTCTAATCAGTACTTTCTGTTTTCTACATGTTAACCACTCCCTAATCCATGTACATGTGTTTCCTTGAATCCCAACTGCGTTCAGTTTGAGAATTAATCTTTTGTGCGGGACTTTGTCAAAAGCTTTCTGGAAATCTAAATAAACCATGTCATATGCTTTGCAATTATCCATTATCGATGTTGCATCCTCAAAAAAATCAAGCAAGTTAGTTAGACACGATCTCCCTTTCCTAAAACCATGTTGACTGTCTCCCAGTACCCTGTTACCATATAGGTAATTTTCCATTTTGGATCTTATTATAGTTTCCATAAGTTTGCATATAATAGAAGTCAGGCTTACTGGTCTGTAGTTACCTGGTTCAGTTTTGTTTCCCTTTTTGTGGATCGGTATTACGTTTGCAATTTTCCAGTCTGTCGGTACCACCCCTGTGTCAAGAGACTGCTGCATGATCTTGGTTAGCGGTTTGTAAATTACTTCTTTCATTTCTTTGAGTACTACTGGGAGGATCTCATCCGGCCCAGGGGATTTGTTTATTTTAAGAGCTCCTAGTCCCTTTAACACTTCTGCCTCAGTTATGCTAAAGTTATTTAAAACTGGACAGGAACTGGATGACATGTGGGGCATGTTGTCAGTATCTTCCTTTGTAAAAACTTGTGAAAAGTAATCATTTAACATATTTGCTATTTTTTTTTCTTCATCTACGATTTTGCCATTTGTATCTCTTAAACATTTAATCTCCTCTTTGAATGTTCTCTTGCTGTTGTAATATTGGAAAAACATTTTGGAATTGGTTTTAGCTCCCTTAGCAATGTTCATTTCTATTTCTCTCTTGGCCTTTCTAACTTCCTTTTTGACTTGCATTTGCAGTTCTGTGTACTCTTTCTGCGTACTTTCTTTTTGGTCCTTTTTTAATGCTCTGTAAAGTGCCTTTTTTCGCTGAATATTTTTTTTAATTGATCTATTAAACCATTTTGGCAATTTAGTTTTACATTTAGATTTGTCTACTTTAGGGATATAATTGTTTTGCGCCTCTAGTACTACATTTTTGAAGAACAACCATCCTTCTTCTGTGGGTGTTTTCTCTATTTTACTCCAATCTACTTCTGTTAGTCTCTGTTTCATACCTTCATAGTTTGCTTTTCTAAAATTGTAAACCTTAGCTTTAGTCATTTCTTTTGGGGATTTAAAAAACACTTCAAATGAGACCATGTTGTGGTCTGAGTTTGCCAGTGGTTCTCTGACCTCTGTTTTAGTTATTCTATCTTCGTTATTTGAAAAGACTAAATCAAGGCATGCCTCCCCTCTAGTCGGTGCCTTGACAAATTGTGTTAGGAAGCAGTCATTTGTCATTTCCACCATTTCTATTTCATCCTTCGCGCTACCCACCGGGTTTTCCCATTTTATTTGGGGGAAGTTGAAATCCCCCATTAGTATGGCTTCTCCTTTGCTACACACATTTCTAATGTCATTGTATAACAGATTATTGTGCTCACCGTCTGAATCTGGCGGTCTATAGCATGCTCCTATTATTATGCCTTTTGAATTTTTGTCTGTTATTCTGACCCATATTGATTCGGTTTTATTTTCTTTGTCCAGGTTTAACACCTGGGCTTCAAGACTGTTTCTTATGTATAGCGCTACCCCTCCTCCTCTTCTGTCCTGCCTGTCTTTCCTATACAGTGTATACCCACAAATATTATATTCGTCCCCATCACTCTCAGATAACCACGTTTCTGTAACACCTATCACATCATAGTTACCTGTTAGTGCAGTAGCTTCAAGTTCTAGAATTTTGTTTCTGATACTTCTAGCATTTAGATAAATACATTTAATGGTTGTCTTACCTGAGTTGTTGTTCTTGTTTTGATGCGGTCTCCCTTCTGTTTTTTTGTTGATTTCTCCCCCCTTCCTTTCTAGTTTAAATGCTTCCGAACCTGCTCGAGGATCTTTTCTCCGAGTAGACTAGTTCCCTTGTTATTTAAATGCAGTCCATCCCGTCTATACAGATAGTCCTCGTTGTAGAATGTGGTCCAATGATCAAGATAGGTGAAGCCTTCCCGTGTGCACCACGTCTTCAGCCATGCGTTTTGATTAATTATTTCCAGCTGTCCATATGGTCCTTTGCAAGGTGCGGGTAGTATACCAGAAAATACCACAGTTTTGGTTTTCTCTTTTAATTTCCTTCCTAGCTCTCTGAATTTGTTTTGCAGGGATTTTGGTCTGTCTCTTCCAATGTTGTTTGTACCAATGTGGACGACTACTACCGGGTCGTCTCCTGTTCGTTCCAGGAGCCTGTCCACGTTCTCAGTGATGTGCTTGACCGAGGCTCCCGGAAGGCAGCACACTGTTGTAGTAAGGGGGTCCAAACTGCGAATTGAACTTGCTGTGTTTCTCAATATGGAGTCCCCAACAATCATGACCTCCCTTTTTGCTGTCTGGTCACCACTGTCAATAGGGTCCTGGATGTTGTTCCTTTCATTCTCTTGTTGTTGGTTCTGCTCATCAAAATTCTGAAGTGACTCAAATCTGTTGGTTGTTTTGATTTCTGGTGGTTGTGTTTGACGAAGTTTCTTTTTTTCCCTGCTTCTGCCTACCTGAACCCAGCTGTTCTGACCTTCTATCTCCTTGGTGGCTTTCAGTCTGTTAGGGGTGATGCAGACTTCCATGAATTGTGGGTGTGCCAGTTCCTCAAGATCCTGTTGCTGTCTCACTTCTTCCAGCTCCATTTCTAGCATACTTACTAGTTTATGCAAATCCTGGATCGCGCGGCACTTTACGCACACTTGGTTTAGCTCCGCTGGGTTTTCTCGGGTTTCCCACATCAAGCAGGTGTCACAGATTACTGGCTTGAAGACCATGTTGAGGTTTTTTTTTTTTTTTTAAGTTTAGTTTCTTCTGCAGCCGTCAACCTGCTTTCAAACTGCTTCTAAACTGCTCTGTACTTTTCCACGCCTGTACTTCTCCCACTCGCTGTCGCTTCCACTCGCTGTCGCTGGGAAGACTGCCTCGTTTAACTGCGTTGTTCTGCTGTGCTGTTGGCTCCTCCCCTCGCCCGTGTCTCAAAACGGCGCTGAATTTGAATCAGCTGCTCAGAGTTTCAGCTTGTTTGTTATCAGAAAAACACACGCGGCTGTTTGACTTTGAGCTGCTGCTGTGTTTCCCCAATGTCCTCTGTTTTCTGATTAAAGCAATTCTACTTCTCCCACTCGCAAGCATCTACTTCTCCACTCGCCCCTGAGAATTGGTCAGGGGTCCCCAGACTTTGCAAGGCACGTGTCTTATATATATATATATATATATATCTATATTATATATATATATATATATATATATATATATATATATATATATATATATATATATAATCTAGACACACACACACACACACACACACACTGTGCCTCTAGAAAGTGAACAATTGTTACGCATTTTAATACGAGGCTCCGGCAACAAAAGGTAAACATTCTGAAAGGGGTATAGATTTCTAAAGGCACTGTGACACATTTTATAATATATATATATATTATATATTATATATATAGATATATATATTATATATATATATATATCATATATATATATAAACACAGAATCAACACAGCAGCTCTTCAGCCAAGAAAATTTCAAAATCTCTGAATATCCCTCTCCGCACAGTGAAGTTCATCATTAAGAGGAGGAAGATGCATCATAACACCCAGACACCACCCAGATCAGGTCTTCCTCCCAAACTGAGCAGCCGGGGAAGCAGGAAGATGGTTCAGGGTGTGAACAATGACCGTGCGAGATCTGCAAAGTTCTGTGTCTCTGAGATGGGAGTAAGTGTTCACACATCAACAATAAGCCAGTCCCTACACAAAGCTGGCCTGTATGGGCAGGTGGCAAGAAAGAAGCCATTACTCAAAAAGCCTCATCTTAAAGCACGCAGATGATACTGCAGACATGTGGAAAAAGGTTTTGTGGTCTAAATTTTTCGGTCTAAATTCCAAGTGTTATGTCTGGTGCAAGCCCAACACATCACCCAGTCAACACCATCCCAACTGTCAAGCATGGTGGTGATTGCATCATGTTATGTGGATGCTTCTCTTCAGCAGGGACTGGGAAGCTTGTCAGAATAGAGGGGAGAATGAATGGTGTAAAGTACAGGCAAATCCTTGAGGAAAACCTATTTGAGTCAGCCAAGACTGAAACTGGGGAGGAAATTCACATTTCAACAGGACAATGACCCGAAGCACAAAACCAAAGCCACACTGGAGTGGTTGAACAAGAAGAGAATTAATGTTCTTAAGTAGCCCAGTCAAAGTCCTGACTTGAATCCAATCGAAGTTTTATGGCGAGACTTGAAGATTGCAAATGTAATACCGATCTACAAAAAGAGAAACAAAACTGAACCAGGTAACTGCAGACCAATAAGCCTGACTTCTATTATATGCAAAATTATGGAAACTGAAATAAGATCCAAAATGGAAAATTACCTATATGGTAACAGTATCCTGGGAGACAGTCTTCACAGTTTTAGGAAAGGGAGATCGTGTCTTACTAACCTGCTTGATTTTAATTTGAGGATGCAACATCGATAATGGATAATTGCAAAGCATATGACATGGTTTATTTAAATTTCCAGAAAGCTTTTGACAAAGTCCCGCACAAAAGATTAATTCTCAAACTGAAAGCAGTAGGGATTCAAGGAAACACATGTACATGGATTAGGGAGTGGTTAACATGTAAAAAACAGAAAGTACAGATTAGTGGAGAAACCTCAGAATGGAGTGTGCTAACCAGTGGATTACCACAGGGATCAGTATTAGGTCCTCTGCTATTCCTAATCTACATTAATGATTTAGATTCTGGTATAGTAAGCAAACTTGTTACATTTGCAGACGACACAAAAGTAGGAGGAGTGGCAAATACTGTTGCAGCAGCAAAGGTCATTCAAAATGATCTAGACAAGATTCAGAACTGGGCAGACACATGGCAAATGATATTTAATAGAGAAAAGTGTAAGGTACTGCATGCAGGAAATAAAAATGTGCATTATAAATATCATATGGGAGATACTGAAATTGGAGAAGGAATCTATGAAAAAGACCTAGGAGTTTTTGTTGACTCAGAAATGTCTTCATCTAGACAATGTGGGGAAGCTATAAAAAAGGCTAACAAGATGCTAGGATACATTGTGAAAAGTGTTGAATTTAAATCAAGGGAAGTAATGTTAAAACTGTACAATGCACTAGTAAGACCTCATCTTGAATATTGTGTTCAGTTCTGGTCACCTCGCTATAAAAAAGATATTGCTGCTCTAGAAAGAGTGCAAAGAAGAGCATCCCAGAATTATTCCGGGTTTGAAAGGCATGTCGACCTGAAAAAAGAAACAAGGACCAGGGGTCACAAATGGAGATTAGACAAAGGGGCATTCAGAACCGAAAATAGGAGGCACTTTTTTACACAGAGAATCATGTGTCTGGAATGAAGTCTCCAGTAATGTTGTTGAAGCTGACACCCTGGGATCCTTCAAGAAGCTGCTTGATGAGATTCTGGGATCAATAAGCTACAAACAACCAAACGAGCAAGATGGGCCGAATGGCCTTCTCTCGTTTGTAAACTTTCTTATGTTCTTATGATCCCCAACAAACTTATCCGAACTGAAGCAATTTTCCCGTGAAGAATGGGCAAAAGTTTCACCATCCTACTGTTTGTTTGTTTTTATAGTCATGTTTTAACCAATAGAGATTTTTTTGAAGACAATAAACGAGCAGCAGTTATGTAATTGATCCACTTGAAGTAAAATAACGAGAGTGCGACCATGAATGTTTTTATGGAAACTCTTTTGATAAGCCATCTAAATTGAAAGTTGGGCTGAAAATTTGACCTTTGGCCATAGAGACTTTACTTTTCGTGTGTGTGTGTTGTTATGTATATATATATATATATATATATATATATATATATATATATATATATATATATATATATATAATGTGTGTGTTTGTGTATCACACTTAAAGACAAATACATAGTACATATTTGCTGTTGGTTTTATCACTCAAAAAAAGCGGAAGTGGAAACGTGTGCAGGTTTTTCGTGTTTTTCACTTGTGCAATACATTTCAATTTGTTTTATTTTAAACAAAATGATCGAGTTGATTTGCGTGCTCAACTAAAAGGCACAAGTAAACCTAATTTTAATACTTTTTGAAAATGTGTTGATGACCACTGTTTACTGTGACAATGGCAAGAAATGAAAAAAAAAAGCATTGTCAAATTTATGTACTTATGTATTTAATTCAGGAATAAACAAAACAATGTTTAACTTGAACTGCTATTTGGCATCCTTTTTTTTTGTAGTTAATTCACTGGGGTAAAGTAAGTCCTACACAACTTTATTCTTTACTCTTGGAATATTTTTCTATTTTAACATTTTACATCTTGTAAGGTCTTTCTGTAAAATAAAGGCACACACACAGGGGCCACGGCCATGCCCCCTTCCCTGCTGCTATGCTGTCTCTGCCTGCGTTTAGAACAACATAATGGCTTTTATTACTTTTTGAAAACTTCCTTTTGTAACCCTTTTCATAACATGTTCTTCCTGAGGTGATTGTATCATCCGGGTTTAAGCTGTCCAATTATTCTGTTGTAAAATGAAAATGTGTGTGTTCTTTCAACCTAAAAATAAAATAATGTGGGAAGGCATGGCAATGCACTGACTGTTTAGGAATCTTTTGCTTTGCTTTGACAACTTTGAATACAAGAATTCAGTACCTGTATCTGTACCTTGAACAAAAACAACAGTGTGCAGCTTGTTTTCCAATGTCACAGTGTGTGAGCAAAGTGAACGTCCACCTGACAGATAGCTGCTCTGCTTACCTCAGACTCCTACTCTTCATCATAGTGTACTGCAACTAGTACATTCAAAACATTCCATAAGAAAGGCTCGGACTCACGGCAGTATGAATTTACCATGTGTTTACCATGTGTGTGTTATTGGTTTACATGTTAATATCCCTGACAGCAGGATATATTTCCTTGATACAGTGCTCAGGTACACAGTATTGAATCGTTTGTGTATGATGCTGGTGCTGACTGAATAATCGGAGTTGTAGAATTCCCTACTCAGAGTAAGCAGTCTGTAATTGTTTTTAATACAGTGTTGGCTTGAAATCAGCTTCTGTAAGGCTGTGGGTGGAGTTTTGGGTCAGTTCATCCAACTTCTCTGCAGATGTGTTTTAGTTCATTACTGTGTTTGTTTAACCTGCATAAAAATACCCAAGTGGCGCTTGGTAAAGGACGTGGTAATTATTATGAGAGGAAGTCCTTGAGTTCAGTCTTTATTCTAGGCATGCTATATGAGCCTGTCTTGTTTTGATAAAGAATGTAACAATGCAGTTTGTTGAATTTATCATGTTGGACTCCAGCCAATGCTTTAAGAATTTAAACTCCTGGACAAATACTGCAGGCACTGTATTCTCCTTTTTAAAGAGAATAGAAAAGCAGCTAAACGCTAAATATAACACGACCCCTACACACAGACAGTAATCTGGCATTGCGGCTAGAAGAGAGTGTTCGTTTATTCATTGCTTGCACTCTGTTTCAGGTTTTACATTACGAACAGGAAAAAGGTTTTTATTATTTTCTGTGGTAATGTGATATTGAATAGCCAGTTAGTTCACTGTAATGGGTTTTCCTTTACTCTACACGTCAGGAATGCTGGGATGTATCTAGGGACTGGATCTCAGCATGGGTTTAGGGTTCCTGAATTGAATTACTCAGGATCATAGGATAACAGAAAAAGAGCCTCGTTCTCATTATTTAGAACAGGTAAATGAGCCAATGCAAGAAGAGACGGAGACTTTGTGGTGTGGTTGAATGCGTAATGGATATGAGATGGTATAGTCCACAGTGACTTTACCACTTTGTGTAGTATAGGTTATGTACAATAATACAATGCATTGATTGTATGATTCAAACTACAGTAACGACATTTATAAATATTTAAGAGTCCTTGTCCCCTTCACCCTACTTTTAAAATGCACACATGTAAAAGATCTGGTAAAGTTGTCAGGCTTAACAGCACCTTCCTTGAAATGTTTTGTCACCAGCTCACCATAGAAACTAGCCACCCAGCACGACTGTAATTCAGTGTCACGGTTTAAGGTTGACACGCACCAGATGCGATGTGATTTTTTAAAAAATTGGCGACTAGGTACTTTCGCAGCAACGCGACCATACACACCAGAAGCGACACAGAGGCGATGCGCCAGGTTTGAAAACTGCCAAAATTGCAATTGACAAAACCGATCAAGGTGATACATATTCGTTAACATGATGTGGAAATTATTTTACGATATTTCAACACATGGCAATAAATCATACATCCTTTGAAATGGACTCCCATATATTAATAATAACCTGTATTTATAGAGCGCCTTTTATGCCACAAGGCCCATGAGTGAACTGTGAAAGCGGGTCGGGTTTGGGTCAGAATGTGAACTTTTTCGCGGTTTGTGGTTCCGGTGCGAGTCAAAAAAAAAAAAAAAGTTTCAGCGTACTCGTCCGTAACCCTTTCCAAAAAACGTATTAGAAGGTAAATGTACCAGTATTTCCAGCACTAAAGCAGCAGGCGATTAGAGAGTCTGCTTGGTGAAGCTGCTTGAGATTCTGGGATCAATAAGCTGCTAACAACCAAACCAGCAAGATGGGCCGAATGGCCTCCTCTCGTTTGTAAACTTTCTTATGTTCTTATGTTCTAACTCTTTGCCGAAAACACAGTGTCGCTCCCTTTCAACTAGTGGCAGGAAAGGAATAGGCAAGTATTTTATAGTAAAGTAAGTAGAGATAGTTAATGTTAAATGTTTAAATATATTCAGACCACTAGAAAAAGCTAACGTGCTGTATAACACTGTGTAACAAAAATTTTTTTTTTTTTTTGTTCCTGGGTAGTAAGTGTTATTTCCTAATTGCTTATGCCTCAAAAGTATAGAACATGGCTATTATTCCCCACAAACTTTGTTTTTGTGACCAGGACAGTGATATTTCGAAATATCACTATTTCCAATGGGAAAATGGGAAAATGTGTGTCTTTTCGTTCACATAAAGTCAGAAAAAAACAACATATGAATCCAAATTAACATGTATTTATACTAAAGTAATACAAAGTTGACTACAAAAGATTTAGAAGTGAGTAGTTTTTCGAGATTTACAATTATACTGTAAATACAGTATAATTGTAAAGCAAAGTTTGCGGGGAATAATAGCCGTTTTCTATACTTTTGAGGCATAAGCAATTAGGAAATAACACTTACTACCCAGGAACAAAAATTGTGTTGCATAGTGTAGTAGCCTACTGTATAAACTCAATCCGTGGAGAATGGTAGAGATATCTGTGTATGAATGAGAGCATGAAAGAGTTGGCGGCGCAGGCAGTAGGTTAAGGACAAACACTTGCGGGTTCGGGTCGGGTTGCAGGTCTTATTAAAGCGGGTCGGGTCGTTTACAATTACAAAGACCGATAATATAAAAACACTAACGGAGGACAGAAACAATTTATAAAACCATGTCAGAATAAAATCAGAATGCTAAATTTATAAAGAGAAGTCCTAAGCCTTGTTTTGAAAGTAGCCACTGTGGGTGAATCTGACATGATCAGGCAGAGTTCCACAGTGCGGAGCCTGAACACGAAAAGCAACCTCGCCTTTCTTCCTAAGCCTTACCCTCGGACTGCAGAGCAGGCCACTATCAGCTGACCGATAGGGAGACAGTGACTCTGACAAGTAATCTGATGCCATTCCATTTAGTGCTTTAAAAGTAAGCAATAGAATTTTAAAATCAATTCTATATTTCACAGTAAGCCAGTGCAGAGATACCAGCAAGGAGTTATATGTGCTCTCTCTTGTGTTCTGGTGAGAACCCTTGCAGCTGAATTCTGCAGAAACTGCAGCTGTGATAAGGCTTGGCTAGTAAGCCCAGCCTTATAACGCCTTATTTAAGGCGTTATAGTCCAGTCTAGAGCTATATCTTTATAATTGTGAAGACCTTTGTCATAAAGCTCTGGGTATTTTTCAACGGCAAGTATTATCGTTTCCTCCATCATTTTGGATGCTGCTTCACCCTGCTCGACCACATCCGTTGAAGCTGTTCTATGATTGTTCAGTGCTCTAGTTAATGAGTGACAAATCACAAAAAAAATAGGATTCAGTCCCGTTTATTTCACGTTGCTCCAGTGCCGCCCCGTTGCTGCTACCGTGTCGTCTGTGGTGTGAAAGATACTTATTAAAAGTACGGGTTCTATTCATTTTGTCGCCTCACTGCACAGTACCGCTTGCTTCATCACGTCTGGTGGGTAGCAGCCATTACTGTCCACAAGCCACTGTTTATTTTGACGTCTCCTCTAATGAGCCCTAACTAATATAATTTAGCAGCTTGTGCTGTGTGTGATCAGGCCTGTTGTCTTGTTATTGTTAAATAAAAAAAATAAAAAGCTGGCACTTCCTGTTTACGGCATAACTCCTTGCATTTTAACTTAGGAGTCTCATTTGAGTGCACATTTAGAATATTAATTTTAAGATACGTCGGTTGAGTTGCAGTGTTTTTAGTAAAGAAAAAAAAAACCTCTTGGGTATAAAAGTAACATATTGAATGACTTGTTCCAGATTTTCCAGGAGCTGAAGAGCAGTGATATTGCTAAGAGCTTCAGGAAGGCAATCAACAGGAAGGAGGGGATCTTGGCCATTGGAGGCACCTCGGAGCTGTCCAGCGAGGGCACACAGCACTCCTTCTCTGGTACAGCCGCTCTGCTACACACAGGGGATTCACACAGTTAAAGCAAAGCCACTCTGATTGTTTACCACACTGGTCGATAAGCCCTAATGTGGAGGGTATGTCGCTTGTCAATAAAAATATGAAATTAGTGCAGGTATCTTTTATTTTATTTTTGCTTTTCATCTTCTGTTGCACCTAATTTTTCTAGGTAATGTTTCTTTGTAATACTACTTCCCTGTATATCCTAATCTTCTCTCACAGGTTTAACTAATTTCACATACAATACGTGTTCGTTCACTCCCATGCCTCCGTCCGCTCAGATGAGCCTGGGTGTCCCTGGCGTGCTGCCCCTGAGTCCTACCCAACTCTGCTTATTGTTTCAATGCAGCTTTCCTGTTCTTATTTAATAGAGGAGGAGCGATACGCCTTTGTCAACTGGATAAACAAGGCATTGGAGAACGATCCAGACTGCAAGCATGTCCTTCCCATGAACCCCAACACCAATTCCATGTTTAAAGCTGTCGGTGATGGCATTGTGTTGTGGTGAGAATAAAAACATTTAAATCTGTATTTTTGTGTTTTATCTTAAATGGTTAAAGGTTATCTAAAATGCATTTTCTTTGGTCTCATTAGCTCTATTCCCATTATTATGAGCCCCCTTATTGTTTGTAAATATGTAATCTACCTTGTTATATGCTGTATGTAATGCTTCTTGTAGTATGTGTATTAACGCTATCCTTCGTTATTTGTTGTTCTCCAGTAAAATGGTCAATCTCTCTGTGGCAGACACGATTGACGAAAGAGCAATCAACAAGAAGAAGCTGACACCATTCACAATTCAGGTAAAACACAGTTAGGGAGGGAGGTTGGGGTAATGGCTGTACAATATGGATATCTTTATGCTAATGCTGGTGTCATTAACTCTATTGCTATTATTAAGCTTTTCAGATCCAGATGTTTGAATGTTTTACATGTTCTACAAACCAAACATGACGTTTGTGTTTCCATTTGGTCTAAGAAAACATTTGAAACATGCTGGGGCGAAGCAGACTCGTAGCAGCAATGCACTCCTCTTTCTCCCGTAGGAGAATCTGAACCTGGCCCTGAACTCTGCCTCTGCGATTGGCTGCCATGTGGTGAATATCGGAGCCCTGGACCTGCGTGAAGGGAAGCCTCACCTAGTGCTGGGCTTGCTGTGGCAGATCATCAAGATTGGCCTGTTTGCAGACATTGAGCTCAGCAGGAACGAAGGTGTGTTAACTGGAGTGCTAGAGGAGCCACCTAACTCCATACCCCCTCCGATTCACAAAGCGCTTTTTAAATAAAGCCAAATGTTTGAAAACGCATTGAGGAGAGCTCCTACAAGATGCAAGCTGCAAGGTCTGTCTGAAATCAGATTTATCAGCTCCACCCAGGAGAAATAGAGAGCTGAACTGGGAGTCCATTGAGGTTGAATGGGAAATGTGTTCTTTCCTTCTCACCCCAGCATTGTACTACTGGCCTAACCTAGCGATATCAAGCTGTTAAAAGTAGAATCCGTAGATGATATATACATCTACATTAGTATGTTCTAGATCACAGTAATAATACATTAAAGCTAACCTCTTTTGAAGTGAGAATCTAACATTTATTGCTTTCAGAGTTTAAACCCTTTTCTGTGCTCCATTGCTCTCTTGTACCAGTGTAAACCCTTTTCTGTGCTCCATTGCTCTCTCTTGTACCAGTGTAAACCCTTTTCTGTGCTCCATTGCTCTCTCTTGTACCAGTGTAAATCCTTTTCTATGCTCCATCGTTCTCTCTTGTTTCTGCTGATTTCATTATTTAACAGGCTTACCTACTAATACCCCTTTTTAACCACTGCCTCCTAAAAGCCTGCATGTCTGTGGCAAGGCTTTTTGAAAAATGAAATGTATTGAGATTTTCCATTTGCTACACACAATGGCTTAGTTATTTTACATATCCCTAATGTTTTTTCTAAACCATTATTTATTTACTATGTTTTTCTGAAAATAATATGGTTCAGGCAATATGATCTTTTGATACATACTCTTTTATTTAACCGGGATAGTACTCCTTAAGACCATAGCCTTATTTACAAGGCAGTCAATCAGCAACTCGGCAGCAGAACACCGAATCTAAAAACATTACGAAAAACACAACTGCGCTGTACACAAGAGTACGAGAAAAGCATCACCAGTGCTTGATCTATCAGAGATATCAAATGAACATTCATCACCAGTGCTTAAACTGAGATATCCAAGGATATGGCTAAATTAGAACACTAACAGATTTTAGATTTTACTAAAACTGAGCTCAAGTATGATGTAGCTGAACCATTCAGAACACAAGGCCTCACCAGTGAACAAATCTTTGTTATGCTAATGCGAACCATCCCAAACGAACGTACGTCAAACCAGAAGGGAAAAGAAGGGAAAGCAGTCCTGTGGAGTGATGGTGTGTGTGTTCTCAAGCCCCTTGCCAGTCCTGTGCAGTGATGGTGTGTGTGTGTGTGTTCTGAAGCCCCTTGCCAGTCCTGTGCAGTGATGGTGTGTGTGTGTGTGTTCTGAAGCCCCTTGCCAGTCCTGTGCAGTGATGGTGTGTGTGTGTGTGTTCTCAAGCCCCTTGCCAGTCCTGTGCTGTGATGGTGTGTGTGTGTGTTCTCAAGCACCTTGCCAGTCCTGTGTAGTGATGGTGTGTGTGTCCTCAGCTCTGGTGGCTCTGCTCCGAGATGGGGAGAGTCTGGAGGATCTGCTCAAGCTATCCCCTGAAGAGCTGCTCCTGAGATGGGCCAACTACCACCTGGAGAGTGCAGGCTGGCACAAGATTAACAACCTCAGCTCAGACATCAAGGTAAGCATGCATACCCCAGGAGCCTACCAAGGAGCAGGACCCAGGAGCCTACCAAGGACTCTGAGTGCAGCGTCACAATAAAAAAAAAAAAAGCAATAATACCTTGTGCCAGAGAATTTGTGTGTCTGACGAGGGGATAAGCTTCTATAAAGTCTGATTTAAGCCTAAAGAATTGTTAAGTAAGCGGTCTAACAGATTTGCTAGAAAGCGGTAAGCCTGGAATTGTATTAATACATTTCAAAACATCAGTAGATAGCCCCTGGTTCAGATGTTCAGAGCATTACCCTGTATCGGTGCAAAGAGTGAAGTATGGCCATAGGCTAGCCAGCTGCTACAGCATTAGTAACAATGAAACTGCCCTGGTAATCACCAGGCACAGTGAGTCTGATGGGGTCCTTTGGGAGCCTTAGTGCTTTGTAACAGGCAGTGTTGCATGATGCAATACCGCTTGGGATTAGGACCTTGCCAGTGCTTGTGCCGTTGGGCCTGGCTCATTTGCAGTTGTTAAGAAGCCAGTTTCAGTGTTTCCAGTTAGTTCCCAGCCTCCACCATGTCACAGCTGCAGTTGCTCAGTTTCATTGCTTTGCTGTTTTGTTTTTTTGTTTTTTTCTCCAGCTGCACTGCAAAGTGGTTAACAGACTTTCTAAGCATTGTGTGTTCATAGCATCTCTGATTTGTTTTAATGCACAGTCCTTTCCTGTTGCTGATGTGCTTGCACAACGTCTATTCATAGCAGACCACTTCCACACAATGCCGCATTTTTATTTAGTAATGCCCTGCGGCTGGAGATGTGTAGTTTATAAATACCATTAGTATGATTTTGTTTTGAACATTTAGGCTAAATAAACAAGAGCACTGAGGGACAGGCAGAGCAACCGGCGTGATTGACTCCAGCAAGGGAGCACTTGCTTCTAACCCAGAAAACGAGTGTGCTGTGTCTGGTACCCTGTCTTAACACACTGGGAATTGATTTCAATGTTTGGATTAGTATCCAGAGTGAGAATGCTGTAATATACAATTCACGTGCTATGGGTTGCTTTGTATTTTTATTCATAGTGACCTGGATTTTGGCCTTCTGGTATTTTAGATTTTTTTTCTTTCCTTTTTTTTTATGATTCTGAAGTGAACAGAAATGGCTATAGTTAGGAGGGGTCTCCTTATTGGCCAGGATTCTCATTGAGTGCTATCTCTTTCAGTGCTAAAAGTACAAGTGCACTCTTTGTGTGATCGCTGCCTCATCACATCCCATGAACATGAGGTCATTATTACGATATAGAAACACTTGCTGTTGATAAAGCAGTAAGTGAGGCATGTGAATGTTTTGTCCTAATGCCCTAGCTTCTCATTACTGAAGTTCTAAATATACACTTTGTTTTTGCTACATACCACATTTTGATAGTTGTAGGCTTTGTGAAATAATTTTACTGGCTGTACTCAAAGCTCTTCTCGCATATTATCCATGTGCCTTTTATGCAAGGTCATCCCCCCTCCCCCAACTGTTGTTCTGTGCTGATCTCCATGCTGTATAAAAATGTTTAACACTATATTCCTCCTTCTTTGTGCTTTCTTCTGCTCTTTTGAAACACTTGCTTTGGACCCATACTGTTATTTCTGATTGGGATCTAACCTTGTATTGTACACCAGCTGACAGACTTCAGTAACTCTGTGAAGGTACACAGATTTATTTATTTGTATACGTGCTGTTGTCTGATTCTTTGCATTTTCAACTCCATGTAATCCAATTGTCTAAGGTAAAGAGATAAGGTAATGTGAATGTTAGTTCATACTGTGCAGTAAGCCTACTGCAAACCAGGAGTATTTAAAAGAAGAAACTCTTGGGGGCTCCCGAGTGGCGCATCCAGCAAAGGCTCTCCACGCAGATGTGCCCTATAGTCCAGGCTATGTCACAGCTGACCGTGACCAGGAGTTCCTAGGGGACAGCACACAATTGGCCGAGCGCTGCCCAGGTAGGGAGGGCTTAGGCCGGCAGGGGAATCCAAGGCTCACCGCACAGCAGCGACCCCTGTAACCGATAGGGTGCCTGTGGCTCTGCAGCGGAGCCTCCAGATCTGTGTTGTCCTCTGGCACTATAGGTCTGGGGGCCTCGCTGTTGATCTGCAGTGTGGAAAATGATGGATAGGCAGGAGCACATTTCGGAGGACGGATGCCCCAGCCTCCATTCCCCGAGTCGGCGGGGGGGGGTTGCAAGCAGTGAGCCGAGGATACAGATAATAATTGGGCATGCCAAATTGGGGAGAAAAACCAGGGAACAAAATTGCAGACGTGTGGTCTCAAAATTGCTGTCATGTTGAAACTTAATTGTCTGTTTGATTTGCCTCACTCTCACAGGGGTTAAATATGTTTGCATTGTCTTGCATTCCAGTTCAGTTCAAAGGATTTAATAAGCTTGATCAGTGCATTTTTGGCAGCAGTGGAATAGAACCATTTCGTGAAACCTTCATTATCCCTGCATGAAAGTCTGTATTTGTGTTGGCAAAACCCCAGTTTGCATGCGTTTTTGTTTCCTATTCAGAGTATTGTGACTAAGTCATTGTGTCAGTATTTTTTTTTTTTTCCTCCTTGTAGGATTCAAAGGCCTATTTCCACCTCCTGAATCAGATTGCACCTAAAGGAACTAAAGAGGATGAGGCTCGCATTGACATCAACATGTCCGGCTTCAATGTAAGTCAATATTGTGTAAGCAATAAGATATGACACGGTGCTGGTTGTGCTAGAATAACCGCACACCCAAGTTTATTTTTTTCCTAAATATACTACACTAGGTAAAAAAAGGTTTCAATAAATGTAATAATTCCATTGAATTTAATAGATAAACAAATATGTTTAATAATAAATTAAATACATTCAAATAAATAAATTATCAGAATATTTTCAGCATGTGTCTCATGAAGCTGACTGTACCAGGGAATGTACAGTTTCCTAAATTAAGTGGCTGGTTACACAGTTGGGCAGACTGTGCAGTAGGTGGCACTGTTTGATGAGTATGGGAGTTTGTTTCTGCCTTTTGTTTACAAATTGATGACAGTACTGCAGAGAGGGTGTAACTCCAGGACTTCCTGTCTTTCTCAGCTGGTTCCCAATCGTTTCTTAAACTACCTTATAAAATGGATTGGGAGATATCTGTGCCCTGAATACCGATGACTTAAGTTTGTTAAAGTCTGTTTGCGATACAGCAGGGTGATGTGACTTGTCTTTTCGTTGTCGTGTGTAAGTTTTCAAGACAGAAATGAAGACGCTGTTTGCTCTTTTAAAGTGGGTATCTGAAATTAGGTTTATAGATCGTCCCACTATGGGAAAATTTAAAAAATGATTAAGGCCAGCTCACAAGCTTGTGTAGCTTCTAACTGAATACTGTATTCTCACGTCAGCAAAGAAACTTCTTAAAACAGTGTTTATTTCAGTCTTAGATGCAGTTTTCCAGTCCATATTATTTTTTGTTTGTGCTGACCAATCATTAAAAACTGACACAGCCCAAGCGGTTACTTTAGTATTTCGCTCTTCTTTATTGGCTTCAGTTGTATAATTTAAGCAGTACTGAGAGAGAGAGAGGTGTCTTGTACTACTACCGTACTCACGGTTTCATTTTAAAAAAAAAATTAATTAAAAATGTATTGCTGTCTGTTCCATTACCGAACTGTTACGGTCTCCAGGAATGTGTGGACATTGGAGTCATCAAACAAGTTCAAATTTACAGGGTGGAAGTCTGACATTTGTAGTACTGTTATTGGTTTTTATTGGAATGGGCGGCCAATTCAAAATATTTGTTTTAAACGCTCGGCGCAATAATATCTGTTTGTAAAAAGTTTAGTTGCTGGGAATTGTTCTTACCCGTTGTTGTACTGTAGTAATTCAATGGCTTTGAATTCCTATCAGCCAATCAGGATGCAGATAACTCCCAACCCATTTAATAATTGGAATTATTCAGCCTGTTTTTGATGGAGAAAATATAAATTGGATATTTGAAGATTCCTCCTATCATCACTTTCTGAATCTGTAGTACCTGCCTGCACTTTAAGAGGATGAAGATTCAGGGTTGGGGTGTAATCCAACCTGAGTCAGAATAATTGAGAAAACTTCAAGCCCAGCTGTTCTTAGCTTGCTGAGTTTCTGTAAAGCATTTATCTGCAGAGAACTGCTATACTGTGTCCCTTCTGGTTTTTGTTGTAGTTTATTTCTTCAGTGGTTTAAATGTTCTACACTGTTTCAATGCTGATAATGAGCCCTGGAGGTGTTCAACACACAAACTGACAAACCCCACTTTGTGAAGCCTCGCGTGCCAGTGCTTTAACGCACCGTTCTAAGACCCAGGTAGCGATCTTGGGAGTTTGGAGGACAGGAATGTATTGCAGTGAGTTAGCAGGTCCTCACTCTGACAAGGTACCATTATCCTTCACTTCTGTGCTTCTTATGTAATCCACTAGATTGCTTGTCATTTCAATACTGGCTTGAACTAAAACAGTTGCATTCTTTGCTGCGTAGTGCTTTTAGCAGTTATCGGTATCAATCTAAAACAATTGGAAGTTCCAGTAATGCAGTAAAATCTTTAATATTTAATCTTTACGTACACTATTGCTGACACCATGCCCCCCATCCCCCCACTGTGCTATTCTAAACTATTGTAATGCATGCAGTCATTTACTTAAAAACCATGAGCTGACCTCTAATGTGAAATGCATGGTGATGAAGGCTAGGGTGACTGCGGGTTAACAGCTGGATATGGATAGATGGATGGACAGATAGATATTTTTATTTTAAAAATGTCTTTATTATCATAAACAAACAATATTATATATTTAAATGTTATGTTTTTATTTATGTTTTTATTTTATTTTATTTTTATTTATTTATTTATTTATTTATTTATTTATTTATTTATTAAAAAAATCACACCCTCATAATTAAACTTCCTTCTTCCACTACACACACCACTTCACCAACAGCCCAGGCTGTTTGGAACAACTCCAATTCGCACTCTGCAAGCCACCAGAACTTAGAATTAGCCAATTTAACAACAGACTTAGTCCCCTTAGAAAAAATTAACCCCATATATGAAAACAACATGGGAGAAATTAATTCCTAAACTATTAAACAACTCGTCTAGTAAATTCATCAGAGACTGCAGTTAGTTCCTAATCTTAACACACAGCCTGTACAATGGTTTCTTTTCTATTGCTCCAAATTGCAGGCTGTAGAATGCTCCAAACTGTAAAATGTGTCCTGGGGAGTCAGCATCTTGATCGACAGCAGGTCTAACCCGAAGCTTAAAAACCTTGGGCTCTAAACCCTGAGAACTGTCCCCTTTTAAAAACTAACTCATAGCCTTCATGCCCTCAGTAGACAAGGCTGCCCACAGCTGTATTAAAAAACCTTTTATCATCCTCACCGATCTCACTCCCAACTCAGATGCAAGGACCTCAGGGCTTTTCCAAGCTCGCTCTTGCAGATCCACTAACTGCACACTTTTTATCAATCGTTTAATAGCTAGTAAACACTTAATTATTTGACTTTAAAACTGGGCATTTCAAATTAGGATTATGTATCAATAGCTCTTCTAAGAGCCAATACAACCCCACACACCTAAAATCTCATTGTACTCTAAATAGCATCCAGGCATTCAGCAGCCTCCTGTAAAAATCAGGTAAAACAGACAAGTCCAACTGTGCAGTATTCAATTAAAAACACCTATCTGCAGGGCTCTGTGTTTAGATTTTTAACTACTGGCCCCTCCGGCCACTGAGCCAGTGTTTTTAATGGCTCCGATGTAATTTTATCTGGCCAAATATATTTATATATTTTTTCATGATGGTTTTTATTTTCAGTATGTTTCTAACAGTGTGTGGTAACCAAAGAGAACCCACGTCTCAAAAGAATGTGGCTAAACGAAGCCTTTCAATATATGTTAATTCAGCCACTTAACATGTATATAACAAGAGTTCCTTGTTTTGAATTATTTACAGGTTACTGAACAAACAAAATAACTTGACTTCGATTCATCTGATGTCAGTACTTGATGGCTAGTTGTAATTAGTAATGTTAAACTATTGGAATATTGGAATGTATTTTCTATTTTGGAAAAAGGTTACAATATTTACACTAAGATTATGTTATAAATATTACTTGTTAGAATTAAACAGATGTAGAATATTTAGGTTGCTATATGATAGGTGTTATTTTATTCTGAATACACTACAGCAAAAATTATTATTTGGTGGTTTGCGCAATGTTATGTGACTGTTGCTTTAATTGGAAGAGATAAGCGCTGTGACGTTGCTGCTGTGAGTTGAGTTCTGTGTATTTTAATTCAGTAAACAAAAGAAAAAAACTTCTGCCTAAGGAAATAGGGTACAGAGCGAAGAAATCTTGTCTTGGACATTGTTTGAACACTTTGTGAACCCGGCTAAACTTTACCAGCTTACACTGTTATGCTGTCTGCTTGTGCACACGCATTTGTATTTACTGTTGTGTGTTCGGGTAATCGAACACACAGAAAGGTTGCACCCTGTGTATTCAAATAGGAAACTATTCAAAATTCTCATCCCTATAATAAAACACTATTAAAACAATATTCTTAATACAAAATAATAACAATCCTTTTCAGAGCGTTGTCGCTTGTATAGCCTCTCCCAAGTCAGCGCCAATCTTGCTGAGTGATACCAACGAGTCCTGGAAAGATTCTGAATGGCATTTTTGACCTGAACACATCGGATCCCAAATAAAAAAGTTAGACAATTCGATTTCGTATCTGGGTATCCATCGGGACATCTTACTGTGAGACTGGATATGATGTAAATGAAATATTGAATTCACAACAAATAAAGCTGCTGTTTTATCTGCAAGTCTGGGAAACTGACGCCAAACAAGACAAAACGTTACTTTATTTTTCTCTGTCATATTGAAGCCTCCACTCTGAATGTTCGTCTTCATTTTTTTTTCATAATTACATTCTTTATGATTTATTGATTTCATCGCTTTCCTTTTGGCTTATTGGTTGCTTGATTGTAGAAAATCCGATTTCTAAAAGATTTGCCGCAGGAACGAGTATCAACACAGCACTTCAGTACTATCAGATTCTGACTGTACAATAAATATGATGCTTGGCGGGAAAGTTAGGATTAGTTCATAGTTATGTTTTTAAAAAATGGTTTGTAAATTAATTCAGCTTTTTGACACACTGGCCGGTTTTCCTGGATTCATGAAACGGAAGCCATGCGTGCGTGCGTGCGTGCGGTGCGTGCGGTGCGTGCGTGGGTTACTAGTTAAATGTAACCGGCCCAGTCGGGCCTGTGGTCTTTCATAACTACCAGCCAAACTGCGCTCTCTACCGGCCCCCGGACAACCGGGCCATGGTTAATGTCAATCCTTGGTCTGTCAAAACCCAACTTCCCCACCCGTTTGGGGGGGGTTGAGGCCGTGCTCTCGAGGGGCAAGGCTCAGGAGCATAGAGCAACCTGTGTAGAGAAAGCAGACTAAACACAGCCACCTTACTCGCATCAACCAAGCCCTGCCCTCTCTCTTCAACAGGCAAAAACAGCACAGTCTGCTTTTATCCAGTGCAATCCATCCCAGAAAAAAATCTACAATCACTCTCTAGATCTCTTTTAATAACAATATTGGGGGGGGTCTACACATCTTACTCTGTGCCATAACATTGAGGTTACTAGGTTGTTAATCACTAAAACTCTACCTCCCTATAGGATAGTTTAGTCAGGAGCCATCGCCAGCTCTGCAGTCTACTTTTGACCTTATCTATCATCCCATCCTAGTTCTCTTTAGCCATCCCTTTCCCTCCCAAGAACACTCCCAGGTATCTAGAAACTGCTTGACTCCATTGTAACCCTGGGTGGAGATCTTGAGGCCTACTGCCTTCCCAATCTCCTAATAAAAATGCACTGCTTTTTGACCAGTTTGTCTTCACAGAAGACACTTCTCCCAACTATGTCAAGCAATCATTTAATATTTGTACATATTTGTTTCCCAAAACAAAGACTACAACATCATTTTACAACATCACCACTTTTATAGGCTCCATCGGTACATTTGAAATGGACAAGCCACATAACAAAGCCTTAATTTGTGGAGTAATGGTTCAGTTGAAAGCGAATATAACATCCCAGACATGGAATAACCCTGGCAAATTCCCCTCTGCACCTAAATAGGAGAGCTAAGCACACCATTGATTTTAAGTGTACTAAAAACATTACTGTAGAGTAACTGAATTTTGCCCAAAACCAAAAGCCTTAACTACATTTTAAATAAATACTTATTTCTAAGTGATCTACACGATGAAAAGCTTTCTCCTGATCTAAAGAAATTAGACCAGCTTAAAACCAAAGAGCTTGGAGGCTGCTATTTGATCATGAATCAGAAAGACATTATCAAACATTGATCAGCCGGGGACACAGTACGTATGATCGAAGTGAACCACACAATTCCACACTTTGCCCAACCTATTCGCCAAAGTTTTTGATAAAATTTTGTAATTAGTTCGAGACTTTAGATGCCAGTTCTTTATATTACGTAAGTCTCCTTTCTTTGGTAGCGAAGTCAGTACTGCATGCCGACAGCTCAAAGGCAGTTCCTCTTCCGCAATACTCTCAAGTACCACTTCAGACAAGTCTTTTCCGACTGCAGACCAGAAAGTCTTATAGAATTCCACCGGTATACCATCAATCCCTGGTGCTTTACTATTGTTCAGTCCCACAAATGTCCATTTGAGACATGTTAAGAAACCTTAGTAATATTTTTAATATACTGTTGACAAAGTAGTTTAATCTTAGAGACATCCCACCAAAGCCTTAAAGATAAATGACATTGTTGCCTTCTCCATCCTCCCCCCCACCCCGCCCCCCCCAAAAATAAAACATTTAATAAAATGATTGTCATTTAAAATCTTAGTGTTTAAATGCCAATATGAAGATAATACACATGGAGAAGGGATAAGCATGTTCAAATTAACCAAGCTATGTTCAGAGAAACCAGTAGGACATAAATCACAGGTAGTAAATAAATTTAAATTATGCCTAAAAACATAAAACCTATCAAGTCTAACTTGTGAAATATGTCCAGCACTCCCTTTCGCTCCCTTATACTGGCGAGCATCAGGTTTCATCAATCTCCACACATCCTCTAGATCATGCTCTGTTAAGACAGAGACCAGCTCACTGACTGACCTTGGATGGGGTTCAGAGCCATTCCTATCAACCTTGTTATCTAATGTACAATTAAAATCCCCACCCAATAAAACCACATCCTAAGGCTGACACTGTGCCAGTACTTTATTTATATTTTGGAAGATTAACACTTTCTCTCTCCCACCATTTGGAGCATAAACATTTAAGAAAGACAAGAGTCTTACTACAAATACTGACCTGGACTTTTAATAGCCGCCCTTGAACCTCTTCACTCACAAAGAGAGAGTCCGGTTTAAAATCCTTAGAAAATAAAATCGCGACTCCTGCACTGAAATTAGTGCCACGGCTCAGTATAACTTCCCCCTCCCATTGTTTAAACCAGTCTGCTTTATTGTTTTCATCTGTATGTGTTTCTTGAAGCTTGGAAACACTCATTTTCTTCTGTATTAAATATTCAAAAACTGCTGTTCTCTTTTCTACATCTCTCCCTCCATTGACATTTAAAGTACCCAAATTAAAAGTCTGCATAATAGGAGTAAGAGAAAGTAAACACAACAAACCAATAGACAAAGAAAAAAAGTGATGATTGTGCTTGTCTAAACATTTTTACTAGATTTAAAAGCACGCACTTTGCTCATTAAATTCTTCAATCGGTTCTTTTTTGTCAATTCCTATAACTGACGCATTGCGTACCAATTGCTGCGCAGAACTTACAAATAATTTAAAGTCGGGAAAGTGATCAACTACACTAATATTTATTTTACCTTTAATTAGCTCCAGAAAGCTATGAATACTTTCATTATGTACCCACCTCTCTTACGACTGACTAGCGGACATTTCACAAGTTACTGAGGAGTCAGGATCGCTCTCACTCGCAACATTATCAGCGTCTTCGCTTTCTTCCAGTTTCAATATACTTTGAGTTGCTGAGAGATTGGCAACATCTCTTCTCACAGCTAAACTATTCCCAGAGTCATCACAATGCAAGACTATAGTTTCTGAGCACACACTGTGTTTCGCTGAATTAATCTCCTTATACCGGGTTTACACTGCACAATTTTTGCTGATCGCCGATGAACTGAGGAGTCGGCGACTAATTTCTTAAAATCAGAGACAAAAGCGGTTGTCGAGGACAAAATGGTCGATAAGTGTGAGAGGGTCTACGATGCCCCGTTAATGGCTTCTGTGATCTCCCAACGCTCTTACGACGTCCCGACAAATTTCAAACATGTCAGAAAACTTTATTCCACACAAAGCAATTCGTGAAGTGTTTGAGGGGCTACGGGCCGATTTCTTGACGAATGCTGCCAGCAACCAATAGGACAAGCTAGCAACAATAACAATGAAGAGAAAGGTTGTGCACCTCTTTGACACCTGTGCACCTATCATGATCGCTCATTGAAGGTACCTGGTAAGTAAATAATTGTTATAACTTGTTAATGCCGAAGCAGATACTGTGTGTGGTAGTGTGTGCTCTCCTGGCAATCAATTTCTACAGTCACTCGTATTCGATATCCCTTTCAAACCCCTACTGTATGCTTGTATTGCTAATTTATTCAAAATACGAGGAGGAGGGGTGTGTGTGAGAAATGGAGAGAATGTGGATTACGTTGTTGCCTATTTAAACCTATAACAAACTTGTAGGAGCCTACTGTTAAAGTTGTATTCTAGTCTGTTCAAAAGCGCAACATAGTACAAAATATTTATTAGTTTAAAAGTCTTCAAAGTATTCTTTAGAATTAGGTATTCTGTTGAAGATCGCTTGACGGCCAATCTTCCACGCCAATCTTTTAATCTAATACATATTTTGTACTATGAGCGAGTGTTGCGCTTTTTGAACAGATTAGATTTTATTATTTTGGATGCACCTCGACTCCAGTTGCATCATCGGTCCGTACTGGCCACGTCTGTTAAGCCAATAGTGCATCCAAATGGATCTTCTCCGCGTTTTCTTTTTTTCTGTGCAAAACAATGCACAGACAACAGCGATCGCCTCCTCGCTTGAGTCCATGATTCTCCCGAATGATGTCTATGATTCTGCAACGAAAATAGGCGCAGTCCGCGACAAGATATCTCGTGTAGTGTGTGTAACTTGCAATCCCTGATCTACAGTGAGAAGTCGTAGCTCAGTCGGTTAAGTGTGAGTGGCGCTGCGTCTCCCGATTTTGCAAAAATCGTGCAGTGTAAGCCTGGCGCTCGTTTTTATTTTCCTCTTTTTCCCCAGGCATTTTAAAATCAATATTTGCATTAAACACCTGCCCACCCTCCTCCACTTCTTCCTCTGATCGTATATCTGCACTTTCACTATCCCTTCCAATCATCAGCAGACTCATTTAGAGACCCAGTTTCTTCCACAATATTATCAATTTCTTAAGCTCTTTGATCTGTCGACTGCCTTTTCTTTTTCAGCGACACTCTGCAGCTACAAATACGGCTCCCTCAGTCTCTCCCACACCGGGTATAACTGCAGTATTTTGAGCTGCAGAGTCGGCTGCCTTACTCACAGGCACCTCTCTACTCTCAGTCTGTTCACTAGTTTCTCCCCTTTCATTACCGTGGTCCTCATTGTTTTCACAGTTGTTTGCAGCGTACCCCTCACGCCCGCGAGTGAAACATTTAAAAATTCTGCTGAGGCAAAGATTACATAATCAGCGCCATCAACACGAAACCTGAAAGCTACGTTTAATTCCTCGTTAGTATTATTTAGAAAGATATAGACCTGCCCCCTGAAAGAAACAACGCGTTTTAATTCAGATTCTTTACAATCCAAAGGAATCATGGACATACATAACATTATCTGTCTGTGCCAGCTTAGTTCTTTTAACATCAGATCATTTTTTTAAATAAGGGGGAACATTAGAAATAGTAACTTTTTTAGCAGCGATCGCAAGAGGCAAAACAGAAACTAAAACTCCACAAATTACTAATCCCTGCTGCACTACCTTTTGAACTAATTCCTCATTACTGAGGAAAACCACTGCATTTATTCATCCTCGAAGCCGACTTAATGTTTCCACACCCAACTACTTTTTTGAGTTCAACAACACAGTTTTGCACCGGTACTGTAGCATTAACAATGATTTTAATGCTGTGTCTTGATAAATTTTCAAAATTGGTGCTTGAACCCCTCCCTCCCCCCGGTTTGGCCATAACGGCCGTCATTTTATAAAACTCAACTCTCAATCGGATTTAATAACACTGTAACAAGAATAAAAGATATATAATTAATAGAAGGAAAAACCGGGGAGATTGCATTTCTGTGGTGCTTTTTTGTAAGAAAATATTGCAAACCTGTTAGTATTCTCTCATCAGTATCCAAAATATTAGAAAGATCAGTGTATACTCCATTAGAAAGTTATTTAATAATTAACAAAATATTGTACAAGTTTCACTCCGGATTCAGAGGTGGATTTTCTAGAGATACAGTCTTATTCATTTTACAGATTATATTGGATAACTAAGGTAACTATACAGGCATAGCACTTAACCTACAAAAGGCTTTTGACACTTGATTAAAAGATTTTATGCGAGAAACTGGAAGCACCCGACGTAGGGTCGATTTTGTGGTTCAAATCATATGTTAGCAACAGGAAACAGTCAGTGCCAATGGTGTTGAATCAAAGTTTGAGTATTTATTGTGGAGTACCACAGGGAGGTATTTTAGCCCTTTGTTGCTCTTATGTTCCATTCATGATATGCCAATAAGTGTTAAATGCAAGCTTCTACTTTATGCTGATGACAGTGCTATATTAGTATCACGTAAAGATCCACAAGAAATTGGCAAAATATTAAGCTATGAGTTAGAATCATGTAGTCAATGGCTTATAGACAATAAACTATCATTGTATTTGGGAAAGAAAGCTATCATTTTCAAGCTATGTTAAATATCTTGCCATTATCCTGGATGAAATAATGTCAGGTGATACTATGGCGCATGAAATTATAAAGAAAACGCTCCTCTAAAATGTTTGTAAAGGCAAGCTGTTGTGGTTGTTTTTTTTTTTTTTTTTTTTTCTTAATGGAAACATTTTAAAAATGGTCTGTCATGCTTTAATTCAATGTCATTTTGAGTGCTCTTGTTCAAGTTGGTATTCAGGCCTTACCCAAAAAGTGAAGAATAAGTTACAAGTAGCACAAAATAAAGTAATTTGCTTTTTAAAAGACAGGGTCACATATTGGACAGAAATAATTAATTAGTATTGGACTTCTCAGTGTCAACAACAGAGTCAATCAGTTAAAACTAAATCATGTTTTCAAAATTCATAATAATTTGTCAAGTAATTATTTACATAACACTTTCACGAGAGCAGTGGAACAGCATAGTTATTCTACTAGGAATAGTATTTATAACTGTATTGTGCCAATGATAAATAGCTCAGCTATGGATACTTTTTATTTTACTGGCATACAGACAATGGACATTCACTTCCAAACCATATTAAGAGTTTGGGATGTTTTATTTATATTTCCAGACCAGCGTAAATGCTTTTAAGAAGGAGGTAGACAGTGGTTAACATGTAGAAAACAGAAAGTACTGATTAGAGGAAAAACCTCAGAATGGAGTGTGGTAACCAGCGGTGTACCACAGGGATCAGTATTAGGTCCTCTGCTATTCCTAATCTACATTAATGATTTAGATTCTGGTATAGTAAGCAAACTTGTTAAATTTGCAGACGACACAAAAGTAGGAGGAGTGGCAAACACTGTTGCAGCAGCAAAGGTCATTCAAAATGATCTAGACAAGATTCAGAACTGGGCAGATACATGGCAAATGACATTTAATAGAGAAAAGTGTAAGGTACTGCACGCAGGAAATAAAAATGTACATTATAAATATCATATGGGAGATATTGAAATTGGAGAAGGAATCTATGAAAAAGACCTAGGAGTTTTTGTTGACTCAGAAATGTCTTCATCTAGACAATGTGGGGAAGCTATAAAAAAGGCTAACAAGATGCTCGGATACATTGTGAAAAGTGTTGAATTTAAATCAAGGGAAGTAATGTTAAAACTGTACAATGCACTAGTAAGACCTCATCTTGAATATTGTGTGCAGTTCTGGTCACCTCGCTATAAAAAAGATATTGCTGCTCTAGAAAGAGTGCAAAGAAGAGCGACCAGAATTATTCCGGGCTTAAAAGGCATGTCATATGCAGACAGGCTAAAAGAATTGAATCTGTTCAGTCTTGAACAAAGAAGACTACGTGGCGACCTAATTCAAGCATTCAAAATTCTAAAAGGTATTGACAGTGTCGACCAAGGGACTTTTTCAGCCTGAAAAAAGAAACAAGGACCAGGGGTCACAAATGGAGTTTAGAAAAAGGGGCATTCAGAACAGAAAATAGGAGACACTTTTTTACACAGAGAATTGTGAGGGTCTGGAATCAACTCCCCAGTAATGTTGTTGAAGCTGACACCCTGGGATCCTTCAAGAAGCTGCTTGATGAGATTTTGGGATCAATAAGCTACTAACAACCAAACGAGCAAGATGGGCCGAATGGCCTCCTCTCGTTTGTAAACTTTCTTATGTTCTTATGTTCTTATAGTTATTCTACTAGGAATAGTATTTATAACTGTATTGTGCCAATGATAAATAGCTCAGCTATGGATACTTTTTATTTTACTGGCATACAGACAATGGCATTCACTTCCAAACCATATTAAGAGTTTGACCAGCGTAAATGCTTTTAAGAAGGAGGTAGACATTTTTACCTAATAGGAGACTTCAGATGTAAGAAACAATGTCTTCCTGAATGCCCTTGCAACCCATATTATAACATTTTCATTTCAATATGTCATTTATTTTTATATATGGTTTCCACCCTTTTCATTTCAACAGGACCCCAATGGAAATAAGCCAACTTAGTTGACTTTTTGGGTCATCCTGGGTATTGGGTCGACATGCTATCTATCTATTTTAAACTGTTTACATTTTATTCAGTATTCTGTTTTCTTTTTTAGGAACAATGCATGTGAACCTTTACCAAATAAAAACAAAGGCGCTGTACATAGCAGAAAAAAAGAAAACTCACAATAGATTATATAGCATGTCACACATACAGTCATAAATCAGACCATTTAAATAACAGTATACGCATAATACAAAAGCAGAAAATTTAAAGTTACATTAAAAACCATTAAGAAAAACATTTTATAAAAGTGTGTTTTTAGTCTTGCCTTGAAAACTGTAATGGTCCCAGCTTCCCTGACAAACTAAGGCATTCCGTAATATCGGAGCTCTACAAGAAAAAGTCCTACCGCCTGTGTTGCTTTTGTTGGCCCTAGGAATAACCAGCAGCCCCGCATCCTGTGATTTCAGAGTGTGGTTTGGAAGATGCAGGGGTCAGTAACTCCTGAAAATAAGTAGATGCTAATCCATTCAGGGCCTTGTAAGTAAACAGCAAAACCGTAAATTCAATTCTATACTGCACAGGGAGTCAGTGTAAAGAGGCTAAAACTGGGGTAATATGTTCACTTTTCCTGGTTTAGTCAGAATTCTAGCGGCTGTATTATGAGCAACCTGCAAGAGGGATACCACACGTTTTGGGACCTAGAAAAAGGTACATTACAATAATCTGCAAAACTATGCACTATTTAGATGTTATATCCTTCAACAAATAGATCTAAGATCTGTGCTGCTGTTATTACCATGAACAGGAGAAGGATGACCTGAAGAGGGCGGAGTTCCTGCTGCAGCAGGCAGACAGACTGGGCTGCAGACAGTTCGTCACCCCAGCCGATGTGGTCAGTGGGAACCCGAAGCTGAACCTGGCATTCGTTGCTAACCTGTTTAACAAGTACCCAGCACTGACCAAGCCAGAGAACCAAGATATTGATTGGAAACTACTGGAAGGTAAGTCTGTGACTTGAAAGGAAATGGCAAGATATTGTTAACCCTTTAAGGACCAAACCGTTTTTCAGTGAGTTTTTTGGCTGTATTTGACTCTTCCTTTAAAAATTGACTAAAATCATTTTTACAGTAGTGTTTTTTTCCACCTAACATATATATCTTTTTTTAACATTATTTTATTATCCTGTATTCTGACCACAGGAACCTTACAGTACTTCCTGTTTGGGGGAAAAGTCATTGTTTCACCTGAGTGATGATATAATAAATAATATAATAAATGTTTAATCCTCAGGGTCTTTATAAACAATAATGGACAATACTCTCGATTTACAAAAAAACTCCCGTCCCGCCTCCCCCCCCCCCCCCCCCCCCCCCCCCCCCCCAAAATATTTAGAAATAAAATAGTTTCTGAAAACGTGCCTTATAAATTTAGTTCTTGAAACATTGTCTGATTATACCACTCTTTTTTCGAAATGTATAAACGTAAAAATATATATTAAAACACATGTTCTAATATAGTTAAGTCAAATACATCAGATTTACAGTGTTTTCCTGTTTTTTTTTTGGGGGGGGGGGGTTGCGTGCTGCTGTAAACTTTCTCCGCACTTAAACTTTCTCCGCAATTAAATGCCTGTCTCGGTAAAGTCACAAGAAAAAAAGACAAAATCGGGATGTGACGTTCAGCCCCTCCCCTATACAATGATATGGGTGTGATCTACTCTAAACACCACACTCCAGCTGAGGCGTGGTGATATTACAGTATGTCACACACTCTGAAGTGCCTTATTGTGCATATAAAATAGGTTAACTACTAAATTGAAAACAAAAGTAAATAATTAATTAACAAAAGCCCTTTTTATTAACTAGCCTTTTGCCTAAAACTGAGCTAAGAAAAAGGTTAAATTAAAACAAACAAAAAAAAATGATAGGTGTTGACTTGAACATCTATTAAAAGTGCAATTTTTCTTTATTTGAATAATTATGCTTTTTGTAATTCTTGGTTTGTGCATTACATTTTAATATAAAATATTGCTGGCCATATTCATTATGACACAGCACAAGCACGCAGACCCATCCTCACAAGACCTGCAACAGTATCAGGTGACAGTGATATTTTTTCATTTTCTATATGGGTTTCTATTAATGAATTTGTTATTTTAATATTTTTAATCAAATAGTGGTTAAGCTGCTCTTTTGTCAGTGGTGTTACTCATACCAAAAATGCAAATATTGGTTAACCACAGTCTTATTTGTTATTTGTTTTTGCTCAACATGTTTAAGAAAGGACTGTCTTCTAACAATTGTAAAAGAAGATTTGTGTAATTATTATTATTGCATTGTATGCTGTTTATCAATTTGAGCTGGCCCATTTTTCCTCTAATTTAAACAATAATTGAATATGTTTCATCAAACTTGCATAAGTATGTCCTTAATATGTTGTCTTTACAAGCAGGCATATTGAAATGATGACTATTTAGGTTGTGGCATTCTTGTTACCAGAACATCAATCCTCGGTGCAGTAACACCACTGACACAATGTAACACCAATGACATTGGCACATTGTTGAATCAACAAACTTAATTAATTTATGAACTGTTATGAAATATATCAAATTTTGAAAGCTCATGTATTAGTTTTAAAATACATTAAAAATGAGCAATTAAGATGTTTTATTCTAACAATTCAATCGTTTAAAATATTTTGAATACATTTTCTAAAGGAACAACTGTGCCTGTATCTTTTTTGTTTCTCTGCTGCACTTAATTTTGTCTTATCTGACAACTCATGTGATAAGATATGGTTATGAAATTGCAATACAGTAATTATAATATATGATAGAACCATCTGGCCAACTCCTCTCATGCTTGACTTTCCTCATTCTTCTCGATCTTTCCTCCTGCTTTTGACACTGTCGACCACCCTGTCCTCCTCTCCACTTTCTCTAGCCAGGGCATCTCTGGCACACCCCTTGCCTGGCTACAATTATCTTTCTTCATGCACCTCTACCATTGCCTTCAATAATCTCACTTCTCCGCCCCCCTCCCCATCCCCCCCTCCCCCCTGACTGTTGGTGTCTCCCAGGGTTCAGTCCTCAGACCCTTTACTATTCTCCCTGTACACCTCACCCCTAGAAGCTATCATTTCCTCATTTAACTTCCCCCATCATTTCTTTGCTGATGACACCCAGATTTTCTTTTCATTCCCCTCTTTTACCCCTGACCTGGCCTCCCATATAATAGCCTGTCTGGTCTCTATCCAATCCTGTATGGCGTGCCGTTACCTCCTCATCAACCCATCAAAAACTGAAATCCTTTTCTTTCCCTCCGCCTCTTCTCCACCACCCTGCCCCACCATTTCATTCCCCCAGTTGTCCCTCATTCCAACCCTCTCTGCTCGTATATCGCATATCCGATTCCACCCTCTCCCTTTCTGACCATATCTCAGCCATAACACGCACCTGATGTTTTCACCTATTCAACATCCGCAGAATACACCCCTCCATCTCCTTCTACACTACCAAACTCCTAGTCCATTCTCTCATTTTCACCCAGCTTGGTTATGCCTTTCACCACTTCAACAAATTCAAAATGCTGCTGTCTGTATTATATTTAACCTCCCCCACTCCTTCCACACTTCCCCCCTCTTCCTCCAGCTACACTGGCTCCCTGTTTACCACCGCTGCCTGTTTAAATTCCTTACACTAATATATAGATCTCTCCATGCCCTAGCTGAACTAATTTCCTATTATATTCCTCCTCGTCCCTTACGCTCCTAATCCCTACTGTCCTTCTCTGCCCCACCCTTTCCCTGTGCCCAATTCCATTTCCGTTCCTTCTCTCTTCTTGCTCCCCTTCATTGGAATAAACTCCCACTCATCATAAAACAGTCACTAAATCTACGCAGTTTTCGGTCCTCCCTTAAAACTCTTATTTCTTCTCTAGTCCATCCTACCCTTACTCCTGGCCCCCGACCTCCTGTTATGACCTTGCCTGCCCGATCCTGACCTAGCCTCTGGCCCTTGCTTTTTTATAGCTATTAATCTCCTCACCTTACTCCAATAATCTTACTCTCTTTCTTCACCCATTTTTTCAGATTGTACAAATTCTAAACACTTGTAAAGTGCCTTGGTTAAATGCTAAATAAATAAATAAATACTTTTTATGTTGAGCATTTGTTTAGGAGCTGGATAATGTTTAAAAAAGACACAAATAGTCAGTGATCTTCCCCATTATCAGTGGTGTTACCAGCAAGACCGGTAACACTACTGATGGTAACACCATGGAAAAATCTGAGGAACGAGAGATTTTCCAAGATGAAGACCATAGCCTCCAAGATAAAAAGTTCATCAACCCTTTATGTACTAGTGAAGTATTTGGTGTATTTGATATTTTTGTAATTATTTGATATAATTACATTTTCCCAGCAATAAAAGTAGGGAACACCACTGATGCTTTTAAAGTGTGACACACAAAATAACCATATAGTTCATCAAATTTATGGAAAAGTGCAAGGTTGTGCTCACTCACCATGTGCTCATCGTGCAAGCCCCATCTCCAATGACCTTTTGCAACAGTAAGGACTTCTTGAGGAAAATTGAGAATTTTCATTGTGATAACACCACTGACGTTAAAGTGAGTGACAAATTTTAATTAAACATATTTAAATAACTATTGAAGGCTACTACTTCGCCACATATCTAAACATATATTTAAATACACTTGTTTACAACCAAGCTTTAAAAAACTATCAAAATATATTTTTTTACACTAGAAAAATGTCATAACACCTCTGCTCATAATATGAGTGACGGCCAATTTTCATGCTCTCACTGACTTTGAAATGTAAAATAAATTTTACATTGCAGCTAAAAGAGTAGAAAATAAGGTGAATATTCATAAAGACCTTAATTAAACATATCAAAAGTATTTTGGCATTATGTGATTATTTGCCCTTTTTATCTGAATTTAATTACTATAAAGGTGGATGACAGCATTTGCCACCGCATTTGTAGAATGACCCATATATAAGTCGTACCTTGTTATCCATACCAGATTTGTGCTACTGCTTCACAGTGGTGAGAAAGACATTGTTTGCATTACCTGGTTACTTATCAAACTGACTGCAGTTTATGGCTGAACAACGTGGAGAACTTATGGGCCTGTGTTAAACAATTTAAGACAATGCAGGGCACAGTAGAAGAGATGATACAATCATCCCTGGACGAACGTATGTGCAGAGAAAGGTACGACAGGTATTCGATGTGTGTCTAAACATCCATTTAACCATGGTCTTTTAAGAGTGACCCAAATCTTTTTAAAAAGCTGAACATTTAAGATATTTTTCAAAAACACTTTATTTTCAGAATGGGATATGGAAACGCTGTAGTTCAGGGAGTAGGGGCAGGGAGCGGTCAGAATAGCGAACTTTTAATTGATTTTCTATTCACTTTTAGTTTTTTTTTCACTTCTTTTAATATAATCATTAGTGTCCGATCTCAGACTTATTCAATATCTCACGTACACTTCAGTTTCCTAAAAGGTCAACATTTACATGAATCTTGTCCGTCATATTTATTGCAATTTAATTCCAATATGTCTGCCTTTTTCTTTGTTTGTGTTTTTTTTTCAAAATTCTAGTGGCATATGGATATCTAGCAGTGATTTGACTCTTTTTGAAGAGAAATGCCAACCCATGGTAATAAGCTGTAATATCAACACTCCCATTTGACCTGTTGTGACAAATCATTTAAAATACCCATTTTATAAGCGTAAATCGCGTATATTTGCCCAGAATGCCCAGAATGACACTTCGCTTCAGTATGATCATGTTAACACCATCACGGTCCTTAAAGGGCTTTAAGACCCTCTTTGTTTTTGTGACACAGAAAGGCTGCTTTGCAGCTCAAACGCTGTTGGTAAGCATAGATAGCGAGGATATTGTATTAGAGCAGTATCCATTTTGAGTTGTATTAATTGGAACCCACGAAAACTTGTATAATAGATCAAGTTTGCTTTCTAGCTAATGGCTGTTTCTATCGTATATTAGAGAGGCTTCAATCAGAAAAAAATTGCACACACGTTAATTGCGTGTTTAACGTAAATATTCAGTATGCAAATGTAACGGGGCAGATGCAGGGCGTGAACCAGCGACCCCATGGACCACAAACGAGCTTCTAAACCACAATGGAACAGAGCCAAGATTATCTGCCTTCATGGTTTTAGAGCTTTCAACCTCATCTCACCGACAGGAGACAGAATCCGTAATGGCAGAGTGTCACAGAGTGTTTTTTTTGGTTTTATTTGTTTGTTTTTAGTAATTGTATTGTAAAATCAAACAGTTGAGAGAGAAATAATAATGCGTATCCCAACAGCTGACGTTGATGTTATGGCTCCACCTAGAGGCTATTGGTTATATTGCACGTACTTAGGTTCATTTTCAAACATAAGAAATTTTGCCCTTTTTTTTCTGGATTCTAAATAACATTTGTTAAGCCTGAAAAAAAAACACATTTATCAATCTATTTTATATAACGCCTTTCATAGTGGACCACCATCAGAAAATGCTTTACAAGATGCAGTAACAACAAGAAAATCCATAATACTTTAAATACAGAGAAATGCATAATAAAAGTTATACAGTGTGTATGTGTGTGTGTGTGTGTGTGTGTATATATATATATATATATATATATATATATATATATATATATATATATATATATATATATATACAGTGCCTTGCAAAAGTATTCAGACCCCTGACCAATTCTCTCATATTACTGAATTACAAATGGTACATTGAAATTTCGTTCTGTTCGATATTTTTTTTTAAAACACTTAAACTCAAAATCAATTATTATAAGGTGACATTGGTTTTATGTTGGGAAATATTTTTAAGAAAAATAAAAAACTGAAATATCTTGCTTGCATAAGTATTCAACCCCCACATATTAATATTTGGTAGAGCCACCTTTCGCTGCAATAACAGCTTTAAGTCTTTTGGAGTAAGTATGTACCAGCTTTGCACACAGTGTCGGAGTGATTTTGGCCCATTCTTCTTGGCAGATTTGCTCCAGGTTGTTCAGGTTGGTTGGACGACGCTTGTGGACCGCAATTTTCAAATAGTGCCACAGATTCTCAATAGGATTGAGATCAGGACTTTGACTGGGCCACTGTAGGACATTCACCTTTTTGTTCTTGAGCCACTCCAATGTTGCTTTGGCCTTGTGCTTGGGATCATTGTCCTGCTGAAAGGTGAATTTCCTCCCAAGCTTCAGTTTTTTAGCGGACTGAAGCAGATTCTCTTGCAGTATTTTCCTGTATTTTGCTCCATCCATTCTTCCTTCAATTGTAACAAGATGCCCAGTCCCTGCTGATGAGAAGCATCCCCACAGCATGATGCTGCCACCACCATACTTCACTGTAGGGATGGTGTGTCTTGAGGCATGGGCAGTGTTAGGTTTGCACCACACAGTGCTTTGAGTTTTGGTCAAAAAGCTCTATCTTGGACTCATCTGACCACAAAACCTTTTCTCACATCGCAGCTGGGTCACTCTCTTGCTTTCTGGCAAACTCCAGACGTGCTTTCAGATGGTACTTTTTGAGTAACAGCTTCTTTCTTGCCACCCTCCCATACAGGCCAGTGTTATGCAGAGCTCTTGATATGGTTGACTGGTGCACCATTACTCCACTCCCAGCCACTGAACTCTGTAGCTCCTTCAAAGTGATTGTTGGCCTCTCTGTGGCTTCTCTCACAAGTCTCCTTCTTGTTTGAGCGCTGAGTTTTGAGGGACGGCCTTTTCTTGGGTGGTGTGATGCAGCTTCCACTTCCTGATTATTGATCCAACTGTGCTCACTGGGATATCCAAACACTTGGATATTATTTTGTACCTTTTCCCTAATCTATGCATTTGTATTACTTTATCTCTAACTTTTGTAGAATGCTCTTTGGTCTTCATTTTCCTTCAGATTCACAGCCTTACCAATGATCCTTCAACAGTGGGGTTTTTATCCAGAAAATGTGACAGCAACTTTAATGGTTCACAGGTGGAGGCCAATGGTAAGGTAATTGTGTCCTCGTTAGGGCAATTTCTTTCATCGGTGCAAACTGGGAGCTTCCACAGCACAGGGGTTGAATACTTATGCAAGCAAGATATTTCAGTTTTTTATTTTTCTTAAAAATATTTCCCAACATAAAGCCAATGTCACCTTACAATAATTGATTCTGAGTTTCAGTGTTTAAAAATAAAATATCAAACAGAACGAAATTTCAATTTACCATTTGTAATTCAGTAATATGAGAAAATTGGTCAGGGGTCTGAATACTTTTGCAAGGCACTGTGTGTGTGTGTGTGTGTGTGTGTGTGTGTGTATGTATGTATGTATGTATGTATGTATGTATGTATGTGTATATATATATATATATATATATATATATATATATATATATATATATATATATATATGCCTAAATACAGTGGAAAGTGCATAATGCATGATAGTAGCATAATACATGAAATAGTACATTAAATACAGTGGAAAGTGCATAATACATGTGGGTCTTGAGGGTTGATGTAAAGTGAGCAACGGTCGGAGCATCACGCTTCATAGCTAGGAGAGAGTTCCAAAGAGTCGGAGACATGAAGCTAAACAAGCGTTCTTCAAGTGTAGATAACAAGCAGGCCAGAGTCGGAGGACCTCAGCTTGCAGGCAGGGACATAGTGAGTCAGCAGGATGAGGAGGTACTCTGGGCCTGTGTGATGAAGGACATTGTAGGTGAGCAGGAGAGAATAATCCTGAACTTCACAGGTAGCCAGTGCAGCTGGGCAAGACAGGGGATGATGTGATCACAATTTTTACATCTGGTAAGGATCCTGGCAGCGGCATTCTGAACTAGCTGCAGTCGGTTTGTGGTACGTGCCGGGAGTGCACTACATAGAGAGTTGCAGTAGTCAAGTCGAGAGGAGACAAATGCATGAGATGTAGGCATCAAAGGAGTGGTTGCTTCGTACTGTGGGAGAAGTCAGCAGCAGAGTTTCCGACACTCATGGCAGCTATATTGAGATTCTTAAGCAGACTTTTAGATCCTACTGGAAGGAGTTCAGATTTGCTAGTGTTCAGCCGAAGAAAATTGTCAGACATCCAGGCCTCGATGTCTTGAATGCAAGCCGCGAGCTGAACCATGGCAGGGGGACTTCCAGGGTCGAGTTTTAAGTAGAGCTGGGTTTGTCAGCATAGGAGTGAAACATGAGGCTGTGTTGGCGGATGAGGTCACCCAAGGGAAACATATAGATGGTGAAGAAAAGGAGTCTGTGTGTCTGTGTAACACCCGACCGTGCGTCTGTGTGTTTAAGTTAAAATTAATACAATTGTATTAGTTTATTATTGTTATTACTTTATTTGGCAGGCGCTTTTATCCAAGGCAACTTGCAGGTGTTATAGGGCAATAAAAGGTTACAGTGTAAAACAATATTTTAAATAGTGTAGTTTACAGTAAGTGAAAACACTACTAGAATACAATATGAGAGTAAACTAAGATTAGGATTAAAACAATTTGTATCTACAATGACAAGATAGTAGTGCAATAGTGTAAGGATAGTGCATCAGCTGAGCGTCCAGTAACGTGGTGCTGAGGCCATGCAAGTCCAGTGCAGGGTACGAGGGGTAGATCAAGAGATGTACAAGTGCAGTCTAAACAGGTTGAGGAAGTGCCAGAAGGCACTGAGTGATGGAGGAGTGCTGAAGTTCTCCAGTAGCTGGTTCCCCCATAGGAGCTAGGAAGGAGGAGTAGTAGGAGCGGGCATGGGTGTTTGGAGAGTGAGGGGAAGGCATGACCAGTCGGCCAGTAGAGGAGGAGCAGAGAGAGGCAGGATCTTAGGATAACGTTTGAGGAAAAACTATTTTTCTTTGATTCAGCTTAACTTCATCTCCAGACAAACCAGGATGCATTTGTTATAAAGGAACTATTCCCAAGTAATGTTGTTGAAGCTGACACCCTGGGATCCTTCAAGAAGCTGCTTGATGAGATTCTGGGATCAATAAGCTACTAACAACCAAACGAGCAAGATGGGCCGAATTGCTTCCTCTCATTTGTAAACTTTCTTATGTTCTTATTAAAACTGTAGGTCAAGAAAACAGAGTTTCAACACTGTAGGTTCTTTCAGTTGATGGGGCTGTACTTTTAAACTATTAAAATGTGAACCTGGTACAGGCAGAAACAAACAGAAGAGATCAACATGCGTTGTTGGATGTATGTTTTTTTTCTGCAGTAGTTTCGTTTTTCGAATTTTTTTTTAAACAGTAGCAGTATTTGGATAAGACACCAGTTTGGTGAATTTAATAAACTGCACTGTCGACTTCATAATAGTTGACCCTGAATTTGTTTTGGTCCCCAGGTGAGACCCGAGAGGAAAGGACCTTCCGCAACTGGATGAACTCTCTTGGTGTGAATCCACACGTCAACCATTTATACAGGTGGGTCTCTTCCCCATCTCTGTACAGGGGAGTCTCTTACCCATCTCTGTACAGGGGAGTCTCTTACCCATCTCTGTACAGGGGATTCTGTTACCAATCTCTATACAAGGGGGGGGGTCTCTTACCCATCTCTGTACAGGGGAGTCTCTTACCCATCTCTGTACAGGGGAGTCTCTTACCCATCTCTATACAGGGGGTCTCTTACCCGTCTCTATACAGGGGGTCTCTTACCCATCTCTATACAGGGGGTCTCTTACCCATCTCTATACAGGGGGTCTCTTACCCATCTCTATACAGGGGGTCTCTTACCCATCTCTATACAGGGGGTCTCTTACCCATCTCTATACAGGGGGTCTCTTACCCATCTCTATACAGGGGGTCTCTTACCCATCTCTATACAGGGGGTCTCTTACCCATCTCTATACAGGGGGTCTCTTACCCATCTCTATACAGGGGGTCTCTTACCCATCTCTATACAGGGGGTCTCTTACCCATCTCTATACGGGGGGGGGGGGGGGGGGTCTCTTACCCGTCTCTCTGTACAGGGGAGAATCTCTACCCCATCTCTCTACGGGGAGAATGACAGGGGGGTCTCTTACCCATCTCTATAGAAGGGGGGTCTCTTACCCATCTAATATACGGGGGGGGTCTCTTACCCATCTCTGTACAGGGGGGTCTCTTAGAGATCTCTATACAGGGGGGGTCTCTTATCCCCATGTCTATAGGTACAGGGGGGTCTCCAGAGAATCTTACCATCTCTATACAGGGGGAAGGACATGGGGTCTCTTACCCTGTCTCTGTACAGAATGGGGTCTCTTACCCTTTCTCTGTACAGGGGGGGTCTCTTTACCCAGAGTCTATACAGGGGGGTCTCTTATCTCCCACCAGGGAAATGGAGTTTCATACCCGTCTCTCAAAGGGGAGGGAGAGATACCCATCCCTATACGGGGAATGGGTAGAGATATGCCCCCCCTCTATACGGGGGAGGTATTCTTACCCATCTCTATACAGGTAGGGATATGTCTACCCGTCTCTATACAGGGGGGGTCTAAGTACCATCTCTAATATGCAGGGGGGGAGATATGTCTCCCCCCCCCCCAGAGAATGATTTGAGATATTACGGGGGTCTCTTACCCTTTGCACTGTTTGTATACATTTTATTTGTATTCATTTGTTTTCTATTACAAGTGAATGGCAGAGGCACCTTTTACTGAGCAGAAGTGAATTTTCCCGTTTTGTGCCTTCAGGTTTACTTAACTTATGGTGGTATGTTTCTAATGGTGTGGTGGTGTCTTTCTTTTACATTTTCTTATGTTTCTAATGGTGTGGTGGCATGTGGTGGAATATCCCGCCCCATTGTTTATTATTATTTATTGTTTTGTCCGGACAAGCGAGACGCCGTCCGCCAGGTTATTGTTTTTATTTTTAAATACCTTGTGAGGATGCATGACTGATCAGCTACTGATTATTTAACTAGCTGACAGTCACGAATCCTTATTAAACTCGTGCAGACTCTAGCCGAGGGGTAATAATAAGGTAATTAATTAATAGCTAGTTAATCCCTCGGCCAGAATATAAAAGCCTGCAGCTCTCTTCACTCAGGGTTGTGTGTGTCAGAGGAGAGATGTAAGTCTGTGGAGTAAAGGAAACGATTGCTATACGTGCTGGCTATAAACCAGCATGATACTTGTTTTCTTGCTGTTTATTTGTTTGGCCAAGTCACCTTTTTGTTTTTGTTGGTTTTGTTTACATCTTTTATTTTCTGTTTATCATTTAATAAATATACTGAGCGCCACAGCTCAGTTTTCATCCGCCATTACGTGTTTCGGTTTCTCTGTTCTTCCGGGTCTGACGTCACCACTAGTCATCCTGGTCACATGGCATCTTTTTTATTTTATTTTTTTTTTTTTATTACAGTTTGTTTTTGTCTGTTTTGCAGTGACCTACAGGATGCCCTGGTTATCCTCCAGCTCTATGAAAAGATCAAGGTTCCAGTTGACTGGAACAAAGTTAACAAACCCCCATACCCTAAACTTGGAGCCAATATGAAAAAGGTGAGCTGGGTTCCTCTGCTGAGATGGTGGAGTTGTGAATGTTTTGGGAGTTATTGGTTTATAGCTGCTATGTACAGCCTATACATTTGTCATTTATTCAGAGAGGTGCAATCAGCAACCGATACAGGAAGTAACAGTGTCTAGACTTCCCAAACGCAACTCAAAATATGTGCATACATATTGTACAATATATTCATATAATCTAATCAATGCTATCAATCATAAAAGTAAAAAAAAAAAAATATTAGTGCTTGTTACATTAAAAAATATAGACAGTTCAGCTCCTATTGTGCATTGTTAACTTGGACCTTTCCTATACTTTGTTCATTACACAGTTTTCTTTTTTATGTTTTCTTTGTTAGGATATGTTGAAACAAAATCCTGTCTCTGCAGCAGTTGCTGCATAGAGTAATATTTCATAATGCTTTTAATGTAAGATTTAACTTATATTACAGTACATGACTGAGTGATACAAGCAGAGGATACAAAGCTTTCAGTAATTTTCAGCTTCCTTGTTTATGTTGAGTTGATTATAATGGATCAGTTCAGTTATTCAATAATAATAATAATCTTTATTTTTATATAGCACCTTTCATAGTGGACCACCATCACAAAGCGCTTTACAAGATACAAGACTTAAGATTTAAGGCTTATTTTGCATTTTAAAAAATGTATTGTATACCAATATATATACATTTTAGTAGTATTTATTAATTTAACTTATTGTTTACGTGTACGAAAAACCCACAGGTCTACTCCTTCCGGTCGCCTGCACAACTTTTTTTTTTTTTTTTTTTTTTTTTTAAATTTTCACTCCTGACTAACATTATCCGTTCTCTTGCAGCTGGAAAACTGCAACTATGCGGTTGAACTGGGTAAACGTCCTGCTAAATTTTCCCTGGTGGGTATTGGTGGACAGGACCTGAATGATGGCAATGCAACATTGACCCTGGCTTTGGTGTGGCAGCTAATGAGGCGGTAGAGTACTTTTTTCCCTTCTGTTCTGTGCCTAATGTGTTGCACGTCACGATTTGATATTTAAGCTGTGGCTGTGCACTTAACCTGTTTTTACTTAATAAAATGCAGACATAGGTTTTAATGGTTAAACATTCTTTTAAAATTAACAAGTATTCATTTTAAATAATTCGTACCATATTGCAATAAACCAAACCTCTCCGGAGTAAACAAACCCATCACATTGCCTTGTATTCATTCATTGATTAATTCATTCATTCATTGGTTTCCTTTGCATGATATCTTTTTACAGTAATTCTGTTTTATAAACTAATAAGAGTATTTTTACCATATAGTACATTTCAAGTCGTGTTTATTTTGAATATTTGGCCCATCACTGTTAATAAATGAAATATAAGGGCATCTGTTTTTGCATAAGAACATAAGAAAGTTTACAAACGAGAGGAGGCCATTTGGCCTAGCTTACTTGTTCGGTTGTTAGTAGCCATTTGGCTGTGTGGGTGTGTGTGCTTCTCTGTTAGCTGTTGGTGTGTGTGCTCTCTGTTAGCTGTGGGGGTGTGTGTGCTCCTCTGTTAGCTCTGTGTGTGTGTGCTCTGTTAGGTGTGTGTTTGTGTGTGTGCATGCTCCTCTGTTAGCTGGGTGTGTGTGTGCTCCTCTGTTAGCTGTTGGTGTGTGTGCTCCTCTGTTAGCTGTGTGTGTGTGTGTGCTCTGTTAGGTGTGTGTGTGTGCTCCTCTGTTAGCTGGAGGGGGGGTGTGCTCCTCTGCTAGCTGTGGGTGTGTTTGTGCTCCTCTGTTAGCTGTGGGGGTGTGTGTGCTCCTCTGTTGGCTGTGGGGGTGTGTGTGCTCCTCTGTTAGCGGGGTGTGTGGTCGCCTCTGTTAGCTGTGGGGGTGTGTGTGCTCCTCTGTTGGCTGTGGAGGTGTGTGCGCTCCTCTGTTAGCTGTGGATGTGTGTGTGCTCCTCTGTTAGCTGGGTTTGTGTGTGCTCCTCTGTTAGCTGTGTGTGTGTGTGTGCTCCTATGTTAGCTGTGGGTGTGTGTGTGCTCCTCTGTTAGCGGGGTGTGTGGTCGCCTCTGTTAGCTGTGGATGTGTGTTGTGTGAAATTTAATTGCTTTAAATTTAAAAGGAAGTTGATGTGGAAGTAAATAAGGCAATTACTTCACAGAGTAATTTTAAAAGGTCCTTTATTATTTCACACACACACACACACACACACGCAGTTACATACACAGGTGCTATACTGCGAATAACGATATCCCTAACGGGACATAACCCAACAAGGTTACATACAAAGATTATATTAATCACAGATCAATACAATCCATGAGACGCAACTGAACTAATTCTTACCCTTCCAAGCGGATCGGGAGAGCCCTTCGACCCTGGTAAGAGAAAGCAGCTGTCTCCAAGAAATTACCGAGCAGGACTGCGCGCTAATCCTCACGGCTGACTCTCATCAGAGCAGAGGAGAACCCCGTCCTTTAAAACTTACCAAGTTAGGCTTTTGCATGCGAGAGAGTAATTGGCCAGATCACTCCCTCGAGGCTCGGCCCTCTGAATAAACTATTCCTTTCCCTAGAACATTCTAACCAAAACAAGTTATAGAAACGTGACAAAAACAAGTTATATAAGATATGGGGTTATTGTAGGGCAAGGGCAAAGATGAACTCGAACGCATTTCTAGAACTTTCTAAAACACACTTTTTTTTTTATTACAATGTGTGTGCTCCTCTGTTAGCTGAGTGTGTGTGTGTGCTCCTCTGTTAGCTGTGGGTGTGTGTGTGTGCTCCTCTGTTAACTGTGTGTGCTCCTCTGTTAGCTGTGTGTGTGTGTGTGTGCTCCTCTGTTAGCTGTGTGTGCTCCTATGTTAGCTAGGTGTGTGGTCGCCTCTGTTAGCTGGGGTGTGTGTGCTCCTGTGTTAGCTGTGTGTGTGTGTGTGAGCTCCTCTGTTAGCTGTGGGTGTGTGTGTGCTCCTCTTTTAGCTGTGGGGCTGTGTGCTCCTCTGTTAGCTGTGTGTGCTCCTCTGTTAGCTGTGGGTGTGTGTGCTCCTCTGTTAGCTGTGGCTGTGTGTGCTCCTCTGTTAGCTGTGGGTGTGTGTGCTCCTCTGTTAGCTGTGTGTGTGTGTGCTGTCTGTGCTGTGTGTGCTCCTCTGTTAGCTGTGTGTGCTCCTCTGTTAGCTGGGTGTGTGTGTGCTCCTCTGTTAGCTGTGGGTGTGTGTGTGTGCTCCTCTGTTAGCTGTGGGTGTGTGTGTGCTCCTCTGTTAGCTGTGGGTGTGTGTGAACTCCTCTGTTAGCTGAGTGTGTGTGTGTGTGCTCCTCTGTTAGCTGTGGGTGTGTGTGCTCCTCTTTTAGCTGGATTTGTGTGCTCCCCTGTTAGTTGTGGGGGTATGTGTGCTCCTCTGTTAGCTGTGTGCGTGCTCCTCTGTTAGCTGTGGGTGTGTGTGCTCCTCTGTTAGCTGTGTGTGCTCCTCTGTTAGCTGTGTGTGTGGTGCGCCTCTGTTAGCTGGGGTGTGTGTGCTCCTGTGTTAGCTGTGTGTGTGTGCGCTCCTCTGTTAGCTGTGTGTGTGTGTGTGTGTGTGTGTGTGTGCTTCTGTTAGTGTGTGTGCTCCTATGTTAGCTAGGTGTGTGGTCGCCTCTGTTAGTGGGGTGTGTGTGCTCCTGTGTTAGCTGTGGGTGTGTGTGCTCCTCTGTTAGCTGTGGGTGTGTGTGTGCTCCTCTGTTAGCTGTGTGTGTGTGTGTGTGCTCCTCTGTTAGCTGTGTGTGCTCCTATGTTAGCTAGGTGTGTGGTCGCCTGTTAGTGGGGTGTGTGTGCTCCTGTGTTAGCTGTGTGTGTGTGTGCGCTCCTCTGTTAGCTGTGGGTGTGTGTGCTTCTCTTAGCTGTGTGTGAGCTCCTCTGTTAGCTGAGTGTGTGTGTGCTCCTCTGTTAGCTGTGGGTGTGTGTGTGCTCCTCTTTTAGCTGTGGGGCTCTGTGCTCCTCTGTTAGCTGTGTGTGCTCCTCTGTTAGCTGTGGGTGTGTGTGCTCCTCTGTTAGCTGTGTGTGCTCCTCTGTTAGCTGTGGGTGTGTGCTCCTCTGTTAGCTGTATGTGCTCCTATGTTAGCTGGGTTTGTGGTTGCCTCTGTTAGTGGGGTGTGTGTGTGTGCTCCTCTGTTAGCTGTGGGTGTGTGTGTGCTCCTCTGTTAGCTGTGTGTGTGTGTGTGTGTGTGTGCTCCTCTGTTAGCTGTGGGTGTGTGTGTGCTCCTCTGTTAGCTGAGTGTGTGTGTGTGCTCCTCTGTTAGCTGTGTGCGTGCTCCTCTGTTAGCTGAGTGTGTGTGTGTGCTCCTCTGTTAGCTGAGTGTGTGTGTGCTCCTCTATTGGCTGTGGGGTGTGTGTGTGTGCTCCTCTGTTAACTGTAGTGGGAGGGGTGGGGGGGTGCTCCTCTGTTAGCTCTGTGTGTGTGTGTGTGCTCCCGTGTTAGCTGTGGGGTGTGTATGTGCTCCTCTGTTAGCTGGGGGGTGCTCCTCTGTTAGCTGTGGGTGTGTGTGTGCTCCTCTGTTGGCTGTGGGGGTGTGTGTGTGCTCCTCTGTTAGCTGTGGGGGGGTGGGGGTGCTCCTCTGTTAGCTCTGTGTGTGTGCGTGCTCCCGTGTTAGCTGTGGGGTGCTCCTCTGTTAGCTGTGTGTGTGTATGTGTCTGTGTGTGTGCGTGTGTGTTAGCTGTGGGTGGGTGTGCTCCTGTTACTAGGGAGACAATCGACACCCACCCACCCCCACCCCACACACACGAGGACACAATCGACCAACCCCCCCCACCCCACAATGCGTGTGCTCCTCTGTACTAACTCTCCCATCATGCCCTGCAGATACACACTCAATGTGCTGGAGGACCTTGGAGAAGATGGGGCCAAAGTCAATGATGACATCATTGTAAACTGGGTAAACTCGACTCTGTCTGCGGCTGACAAGAAAACCAAGATCCAAAGCTTTAAGGTACAGAACTTGTTTGGAATCCTTGCATGTATGAAATATGGGCTTCAATTCTGTACTTCCCATCTACTCTCTGGATGGACTAAAATGTGAATTTCGTAGGTTTGCCTATTGGCATAAAGTTTATTGCATTACATGCATTACATGTTAATTGTTAATAATGCACTATATATATTTCGTTGCTAGTGGCACTATGCTCTAGATCTTTGGGTTTTTTGTGTCATCTTGTTTTTTTAATAGGATAAAGAAATTAGCACAAGTTTGGCTGTTGTTGATTTGATTGATGCCATCCAACCTGGCTGTATTGACTATGATATGGTGAAGACAGGAAAGCTTTCTGATGAAGACAAGCAAGAAAACGCCAAGTAAGTGTCTGCATAGTATTGGTATATTTGTGTACTTAGCATTGGTGTATGTGTTCAGCAGTTTTTATTGCAAAGAAAATACCTGAACATCAGATAGTGTGAATTCACACCTCTGAATCCTCTGCTAAGGACAATACCCATACAGTAGCAGGGAGAGAGTGTGACATACATTGGTCCATCTCAGAGTTTTAGATGTCTAGAGAACCACTTATTCTGTAAAACCTTGTTAGTACTTCTTCAGCATGGGTCATTGCACGGTTCAGACCCAAGGGTTTATATTGAGGCATCTGTATTTCGGACCCGACCTCACATGTCACAGGGATAGTGATAGTGATAGCTGGTGATGGAATGTGTTATTGATTTACTTGTCTGTGGGTCTTCACTCCCATAGGGACTAACGCAAGCCCTTTCTTCCCCTACAGGTATGCTGTGTCCATGGCCCGGAAGATTGGGGCCCGGGTGTACGCCCTGCCGGACGACCTCGTCGAGGTGAAGCCCAAGATGGTGATGACAGTCTTTGCTTGTTTGATGGGAAGGGGGCTAAAAAAGGTGTAACGCAAACTAAAATAAACAAAACTGCCTCTCTCGTCACAAGCAAACGTCTGGCCCATAAGCCATTTGCTGGTTAAAAGGCTTTTGGTTTAGGAATTAGTACAACCGTCATTTAAATATTAAAGGACATTTCTAAAAAGTTTGCAAGACAAGAAGTGTAATAGGGGATGCTTGGGGTGGGACAGGGGGTTATGTGAATTAGAAAAACAAAATGGCGAAAATTCTCTTTCCCCAAGTTAGTATGGGTTGATCGGCTAAGGTACACATTGAAATGCATTCATATCACAGTACGCAAGAACAAGCAAGTGCTCATATGTGTCACATAAAGCCATGTAAGCAAACTTATACATTTTTTTATTTTATGATTTGCATGTTCGTTTATCTTCGTTTAAGGTTTAAACTTTTTTTTCTCTTTTTTTTTTTTTAATTTTTTTTTTTTTTTGTTACTTATACACCAGTTTACCAAAAAATTATTCATTCCAGGTAGAGGCTGTAGTCCATTCTACAGTTATGAACGCATTTTAGTATGTATCTTGCGTATAAATGTGTGTACTTTAGACCTGCTTTTTACAAAAAAATAAAAACTATGCATGAATGATCTCTGCATTTTTATTTAAAACAATATCTGCTATGAAAAATAAACGCTTTTATGGGTGGGAGAGGAGAGGAAAGCCAAAGGTTTCAGGGGTTGGGTGGATTAAGAAAATGGTTGAATTTTACCATTTAGAATCGGAAGATATTTTTTACAAGTGTAAAGAAGTATTGTCTCCACAGGTTCAAACCCAACGTTATGGAGAGTGTTCTTGTTTGACTGGCTGTATTCTGCTGTGTAACTGCTGGATAAAACTGTACTCCATTAACCATATCCATTTTAAGGAAAACATGTAACACAGTGGCTGTGGGTAAACTGAAATAAAAACTATTTACAGCAAACCACTTGAGTATTTTCCCATTCAACCTAACTGACCTCCAGCTACAGTGCTTTCACCCGGTATACTGCTCTGCAAAGATTTCCCTTGGCTGGTTTTAGATGGGGCTTTTACTTTTGTGGATTTTAGTTAAATTTTCTTTGCAGCTGCAATTCTCACACTGTAGTTATAGTGAGGAAGTGGTCCTTCTGCCTACCAGCTCCACTCCACCTGACTGGCTTTGTACACCAGGGGTGGATGTCTCTGGTCTGGAGGGTCATTCTACTCCAGGTACCTGTACTACAAGGAGTTTATAAAGTACTTGTGGACCTTGATGGAGGGTGGCTCAATAAACCATTGAACATGGCTGGAATGGCTAACTTGATCTATCCCCATTCTAGTCCTTCACGACAGTGTGGTGCAGCAATCTGGAGTTCTACTGTATATACAAGACACTAGTTACCTGTCCCCCTGTTTCAGAAGAGGGTTCACATACATTTTCACTTTCGAGCACTGTAGTTTCCTGCAACTGACCAGGCAGACTTGCTTTGAAAACTGTACATGCGTTCAACAACATTTTTATCATCCATAACTATTAGTGGTGCAATCGGCAACCTAATTTCCTATTAGGTTATCGTGTAGGCATTTATCAACGATAATCAATGCATTGACGTTTTATTTTTTCAAAATAACAAATTTGTTTGTTTTAAGATCCAATAACTAAAAACGCTTGTGCGTAATAATTAAACATAAAGACACAACTTAGATTCAAATTAGAACATTTCCAATTACTAAAAAAAAAAAGAAATACAAAGGACTTGAAAAGAATGTGTGCGTCCACATTAGATGTCCGTTTGACATTGTTATCATAATAAAAAATACTATATTGTAACAGAAGTCATTTCTATCTGAATTATAGGTGTTCATTACTGGTAACATTTTCTGTTAATTTTCTAAGAAAAGAAAATTTTCTAAGAAAAACATCTGAATTAATTTCAAATCCTGACTAATTTGGCTTCTTTTTATATAATATTGCCCTAACCATAAGCCCCAAAAATGACCAATCTTTGTGAGTTTCTTCCATTTGAAAAAAAAATAAAGAAAACATTTATTGCCATTATTTTTTAAATCAAGAAAATATGAATACAATAGTCCTACATCTGATTTGGCTTGTCCATTGAAAATGTAGAGGCCTAAAGTGTGTATCCTAGCAACGCACAGACATTATCTACCGTACTAGCACTAAAACAAGCGAATTCTCTCACACTGAATTAATGAATTAATTAATTTTAATGCAAACTGGGTTCTAATTTGATGCATCGATTAATTGAAGCTCGGGAAATTTAAGGCCAGGTGATCAATAATTGATGGATCGATTCATTGTTGCACCACTAATAACTATACATTTAGAAATACCATATTACTTCAATTTGGCACTGCAGTGTTTATTTTAAATTGATCAAAATGACTGCGGCCCTTAAATGAGGACAGCGATTATGCGAGGGCGTCCTTTATTAATAATACTATGCTTTACAAACACTGCAATATTTTATTACAAGGCATTTTAGAAGCGGTGCTGTGAGAGGCTCAGATCTGCAGCACTAATCTCTTGTCTGTTTTTGGGGCTTGAATACAGTACATTTACTGACCTTTAACGAGATCCTATTAGGTTGGAGTTGGGAGGTCAGGGGAGTACTGTACCAGCGAATCAGTGTGTATTGGTTGCTATGGGGCAGGAAAAGAAGAGGAGAGAGAACGGTAGTTGAGTGTGATGCAATTGTTTTTCTTAATGAAAAATATTTGTGCTAAATAAACATCTATTTCATGTATTTAACTTTTTTTTTTTAAACTACCTTTTCAAACAGCCGTAACAAGAATATGTTTTAAATTAACATGTATTCCTGTCTGAAAAAAAAACAAAAAAAACATTAAATGCAGTGAACAAAGGGTGAAGTGGAGCTGGAGATACAGTACTGAGTGTCCTGTTGATATGCAGTGCCTTTTAAACCTGTTTTACTTTGAGTAAAATTACTTTTAAACAGCATGTGTAAAATAAACAGTGCGTGTAAAAATAAATTGGACCTGACGGGCCTGACAAGCGCTGAATAAATGGACCGCTAGGGGTTGATGGCCAAACACTCCTAGTTATGGTCCCGAGGTTCTTTTTGCTAATAGACAATATCGGGTGCTCTACTCCATCAACCTTTTGGGACAAGACAGCACCCAAACCCACATTTGACGCATCGGTGTGGAGGATGAATCTCTTGGTGAAATCTGGTGTGACAGGAGTGGAGGCCTGACAGAGTCTTCGCTTAACAGTATCAAACACCCCCTGACACTCTACTGACCACTTAATTAAATTTGGGGCACTCTTATTGGGAAGGTCAACTAAAGGGTTAACCAATGTGGCATATTCGGAGATAAAGTGGAGGTAATAACCGGCTAATCCCAGTAGTGACCTCACCCAAGTCTTGGTTTTGGGGAGCACCGCATCGACCAAAGCCTGGATTTTGTTGACAGTCTTGCCCCTCCATTTCCCATTAAAAATCCCAAATATTGTGTTTCTTCTGTCTTGGCAAACGCAAATTCCCAGGTTAGCTGTCAGCCGGTCTACCCTTAGAGACTGAAGGACAGCTGTAACCCTAACCAAATGGTCTCGCCAGGTGGAGCTGTAAATAACCAATCACACTATGTAACACAATTTTTGTTCCTGGGTAGTAAGTGTTATTTCCTAATTGCTTATGCCTCAAAAGTATAGAAAATGGCTATTATTCCCCACAAACTTTGCTTTTGTGACCAGGACAGTGATATTTCAAAATATCACTATTTCCAATGGGAAAACAGGCAAATGTGTGTCTTTTCGTTCACAAAGTCAGAAAAAAACGACATACGAATCCAAATTAACATGTATTTATACTAAGGTAATACAAAAATGACTACAAAAGATTTAGAAGTGAGTAGTTTTTCGAGATTTACAATTATACTGTAAATACACACATTTGCCCGTTTTCCCATTGGAAATAGTGATATTTCAAAATATCACTGTCCTGGTCACAAAGCAAAGTTTGAGGGGAATAATAGCCATTTTCTATACTTTTGAGGCATAAACAATTAGGCAATAATACTTACTACCCAGGAACAAAAAAAAAAAAAAATTGTTACACAGTGTCATCAATATACGCTGCTGCATATTCATGATGTGGGTGTACAACCCGGCCCATCAGTCTGAATGGCAGCAGGCGCACCATGTAGCCCAAACCGTGTGGTTTAAAGTGGAACAGTCCTATTGTTGAAAATGCGGCTTTTTCTCTAGAACTGCGGGTTAAGGGGATCTACCAGTATCCCTTTGTCAGGTCCAGAGTAGAGATAATCTTTGCCTTTCCCAGTCTATCTAGAAGGTCATTGACCCGAGGAATAGGGTACGCATCAAATTTTTCAGTAGCGGTTATCTTCTTGAAATTCACACAGAAGCTGCTGGTGCTGTCTTCTTTGGCCACTATGACTATTGTACTGCACCACTTGCTCCGGAAGGCTCAGTCACCCCAAGTTTGAGCATGTCAGAGAAGTGCCCGCTCCTGTGTATATTATCTGTTATATGTTGCATGTTGTGTGTTAAATGTTGATGTATAGTCATTGGTACATGGGATATAAACGGGTCTGTGTAACACAAGTGTTTAAAATGTTTATTTGTATTTAGGCACGAGGATTGCACAGCACTTCACGTGCAAGTAAAAAGTAAGAATATGTGAGCATGGGGAATTGCACTTTATTAATTCACATGCAGTTGTACCGAGACTCCAATTGAATGATTGATTAGCAATCAAGTCTTGGTACAGCTGCATAAAAACAGCATGTTTTCACCCACTTGGGGTTGAGTGTTCGGTGAGTGGAGAACGGGAGAGAGAGGAGGAAAATTAGAAGTAAATATCAATTGCTATTGCGTGCTGGTGGGACCAGCACGATACTTGTTTATTTATCTGCCCACCGTGTTTGTTAGTGTGTCTGTCCGTGCACCATGTTTGTCTGTATAGTCCATTTTGTTTGTCTTTTTGTTTTGGCGTAGAGTGCCGTGTCCTGTTGTTTTCTGTTTGTTTTAAACCCTTTCATTTTACAATAAACCGGCGCAAACAAGCGTCATCATCATTTCACATCATCTGTCTTTGTGTTCATTCCTTTTTCCTGGTTCTGACGCCGCCCACTTCGGCCGTCTTTGTGACAATGTCCCATACCTCTTTGCGAACGCCAATAGTCGACTTTCTGGGATCTGGTAAGGTCTCTCTCGACTGTAACACCTAAGGGAGAGAGAATGTCATATTCAACTAAGTTAGTCCTGCCGGGCAAGTAAGAAAAAACATGGCTGAACTCCTCAATAAGCTTACGAGGTTCTCGTTGTTGATCTGGAACCAATTTTTCCCCCATTGAAATTATTTTAGTGCTAGTAGTCTCTGGATGGGCTTAAATCATCATCTACATTGCCGGGCTATAAATAAGATCTCCTTTACCTGCCAGGGCTTTAATATTCCGGCAATTGGGCTGTCTAATTTTGTAATTCACCTTTCCTTTAGCCCGAATCACTTCATGTGGCCTCTGCCATGGGGCACATCATTTCAATTCTGAGAAAAGAAGCAGTAGCATTATCTTGTCTGCAGGTTGAAAGGTTTGAATTCTTGGATTTTTAATGTAATGCTGCTGTTGCCAGTGCTGAGCCGATTTGAGGTTGTCCTGGGCTAAAGGACCGACCGGAAATTCAGGTGATCTCGAAGTAGGAGCACATGCTTCATTACATTTTTGGACAAGACTTTGTGCTACTCCCACCCCTCTCTTAACACACTGAGGATGCCGCAAGGCTGTCGGCCATACAAGAGCTCGAAGGGGGAGAACCCTGTTGAACTCTGCAGCACCTCTCTCACTGAAAAAAGAAGGTAGGGAAGGAGCCATACTCAATGTTTTTGCTCTTGTATTAGAAAACATCTCAGCATCTGCTTCAAGGTCTGATTAAATCTTTCCAAAAAAACATCCATCTGTGGATGATAAAAAGATGTCCTGCTGGGATGCATTTTTTATATTTTATATGCCTGCTGTAATGTGTCTACAAAAAGTTTGTTCCATAATCAGTCAAAATCTCTTTGGGGATCCCTACTCTCGCCATAATCTGCACTAACTGGCTATTGCAGCTGCACTAGTGGACCTCAATGGAACTGCCTCCCGGTATCGCGTTGCGTAATCCACCACTACTAATATATGCATGTACCCAGAGTCAGAAAGTAGCAAAGGGCCCACTATGTCTATTGCAATGAGCTCAAAAGGAGTGGAAATAATGGGCAGTGGGACCAAAGGGGCGGGGCGCACTTAACCCGGTGCTACTTGCTGGCAGTCTGGGCATGTGGCTACATATCTTGACACATCAGTATGAAGACCGAGACAATAGAATTGAGCCAATATCCAGTCCCTTGTCTTGTCAACTCCGAGGTCCCCCGCAAAAGGGATATCAATCGCCAGCCTCTTGACCTCGGTCCGACAAGACGGGGGAACCGATAATTGTGTTACAGGCTGTCCTGTGCCTGCGCCTAGGTTTACCCTATACAGTAATTTCCCCTTGATACTGAAGTGTGAAAATACTAGCTCCCCAGCGCCATCAACATCCTTACCTTCAATAGACCAGACCTGCCCCCAAGCGTGCACTAGTGACGGGTCATTATGTTGGCACCATACTATGTCTGCGCTTGAGTACCACATGTCTGGTATATTGAGAGAGGTGGTAGTAGCATCTGCCCTAGATGGCCCAGTAACCTCGATATCTCGGTCACACTGCATTCCAACTCTGACTGGTGTTTATTACCATCCGAGCACTCTCCCATCAGACCTCAGCCTTGTCTCAATGATATTCCCTCCCATTTTGGAGTCCTTCTCCCTTTTTCTAGATGGATAATAGGAGCAAACATTTCAGCTTGAAAAGGAAACACATCATTATTTGCATAATCTTTTTACATTTTGGCCGGTCTTGGCCCAGAATAACTGGGTGTGGCAACTTTTCCGCAACCCCTACTACCAGGTGACATTTTATTGGTCTTACCGAAAGATATACTTTTAGTTTATGCCACCATGTCTCCATGGTACAGGAGATGGCCACCTGACCTCGTGGCTGTCACAACACACCACCAAAGAGAGCTATCCTAATCAAGGTTTGCTCACACCCAGTGTCCACTAATGCGTGGGTTTTCACATTCGCTAAAATCACACCAATCATACAAGGCCTCTCCTGGCCATTTTCCCTGTCCTTACCTATCTCAGATACCCAATTACATGCAACCTTGTCACACTCCATGGCACTTGGCCAGATGTCCCTGTTGGTTGCACCTAAAACAAGTTGGGGAGGACACAAGAGGCATTAGTTAAATATCTGTCCCATTACTGGTATTACAGCGCCTCTACCGCAGCTGTGGGCCAACCTTGGTCTTCATGAAGGGGAGACAAGGGGGCCCATTGGGGTCGGCGGTCTTGGAGGTCTGGGTCCAGGGGCTGATGATGGTGGAGGAGAGAGAAGAGGGGCTCGGCTGCTCCGAAGGGCGGGAACCAACAGTATCCCTGTTCGGACAGAGACTTGGGAATCCTCAAAATCCTCGGCCAGATTCATGGCATACTCCAGGGTGTTGGAGTTGTGGAGCCGTGTCCAAGCTTGGTTATCGGCCCCGACCACCGCCTCTCCCATTTGCAGATTGGTTTTCGTCTTAGGGGTCAGCCAGTGTACCATGTGGTCACACAACCGTTCTGCAGCCACCCTGGAGTGTGTCTCCGGGGATCTTCCGTACTCTCTGAACTGTACCTGGTGAGTCACTGCCGTAATGTTGAGGCAACAGAGGATGGCCAGCTTGACCAGGTTGGAACTGGCGTCGTTGAGGTTGCTCATAGCCTGTTAAGCTGCCTGTGCCTCCTCGATCAGGCAGGGTCCCAGCTGGCTCGTCCAGAACTCCCATGGCCATGACGCAGTGGTGGCCATCCGCTCAAATGTGTCCGGGTATGCTGACATCGCTGGTGTTCCTGTAGAGGCTGGTGCTGTGGAAAGTGCCAGCCCTACCCGTTCAATGAGCACAGTGTAACGCTCCTCCCTCCTTCTTTACTGTCTTCCGTCTGCTGTCTAGCGCCTCCAGCAGCTCCACCAGTGTGTTGCAATCCATATCTCATGTCTGACACCACGTGTGGCTAGGTGGAAACAGGTGCAGGAATGATGCAGTGCTTTAAAGAAGCAGACAGAGATAATTGTAATCCGTTTTGGAATTGTTTTTATTTTATTCTGGCGACCAAAACAATAGTCACCCGGCAATACACAACGTGTACTGCACGGGGTAAATAACAACAGGGTTGCAATCTCAACTAATAAACAATAATATCCGCCCCACAATAATACAAACATGGTCACTAGTTCTAGGTGTGTGCAGAAGTGCTCGTGGTGGGTGATACAGTCTAGTTAGTGATAATTGGTATGGTACTGTTCCGGCTTAGTGCTGGCCCTTGGCGACAGCTCCAGAACTGTGTTAGCTGTCTGGTAATTTACAAGACAAGTCAATTAGAAACAAACAAAACACAACACTTTAGGGTTAAAACAGTTTCTTTAGGGTCTCTCACAGTTAATCTAGGTTCTAACAAATACAAACCAATGCGAAGGAACAGATTACAATTCTCCATCCCCTTTCATGCTGTCACACATGACCCCTTGGTAAACGAGTGTAACCACCTCTCCAATCTGCGGCTGCCACGTCGTTTCCCTTCTGGGTCAATGCGTTAATGCAATGGAGTCCCTCCCCCCTTCTAGCTGGCTGACTTCCCTTGAACCCTGGGAAAGAACTGTAAGGTCAGCCCATCCAGAGAACTCTTTTCTCGCTGCTTAGCGCCCTCACGGGTCGGGAGATTTACAACCAAGAATCGTATTTCTGTCACAGACCCTTAAAAAAAATGTGAGTACAATAGCAAGGGCAAAAATAAACCCTGGGACACCTGGTAAACCTAAATCAGCAGCAAATACAGATTTTCACAAGAAAATGTCTCTCCACCATATTTGCAATTTTCCTTATTCTTGATTTTTGTGTGTTTCATGTCTGAATAGATGTTATCCTGAAGGTGATTGTCTACTCCTGTAATTACGCTGTAAATACAAAGTCATTACAAACGACTATGTCAGCATGACTCGGTACTACTGTAAAATTACGATGGCATGACTTGGTACCACTGTAAAATTACCAGCCCCTAACGTAGAAAATACGTAGGTGATTTACATGTATTTAGAGCATGTACTATATTATGTATTCTGATTGGTCCAAATCAATACGTGCACTAAATATTTGAAATGTGTTCTAAATAAATAACACGTTTTTTAGCCAGATGGCCTTCCATATTTGCCTTTGGCACGTAGATAAACTTTCATTTGCCAATACGTTGGATCATTTGACAGCACAGAACCATATTAAATTGTGATCTATAATATGTGCTATTTAATAAAAAGCTCTGTCATTTCATTTTGCTTAGCTTATTCTAACATAGTATCTGCCTTCTGCTCCACAACCTACCCTTTTAAAAAGGTTGGATATTTTCCCTATAGTGTTCTTCTGAAGAATAGCAAGAACAAGCTAATTTGCAATATCAAAGGAATGTTAATGCTTTTGACAAAACATGAATTTATTTATTTTAATTTAGTAGTTGCTAGTTATTTTTTTGTTATTTTCTCCCCAATTTTGTAGTATCCAATTATTCTTTTTAGCTTAGCTCACCGCTACCACCCTTGCGCTGACTCAGGAGGGACGAAGACGAACAAAGGCTGTCCTCTGAAGAGTGTGCAGTTAGCCGCCCGCACTGCAGACTCACAGTGCAGCCACCCAGAGCTACAGCGTAGGAGGACAATGCAGCGCAGCCAGCAAGCCCCCAGGCGCCCGGCCAAACCACAGGGGTCACTGGTGCACGGTGAACCGAGGACACACTGGCTGACCTAACCCTCCCTCCCCTTGGGCGATCCTTGGCCAATTGTGCGCCGCCCCCTGGGAGCTCCCATCCTGCACAGGCGAAGGACTCGAAACGGCGACGTCCAGACTATAGGGCACATCCTGCACTCTACACAAGCCCCAACAAAACATATGTTTTCAACAAGTACATTTAGTTACATATTAAAATTTTAAATGATAATGTTATTGAAGTTATGAAACAGGTATTTAAATTAACCACATCCTGTGGGAAACCCATTTTTTTTTGTTTTTTGTTACCATTATGTGATTTACTGTTGGATGTAGTATTATGAAGTATATGTTGCACGTTAAGGCAATATCATTTTTATCAGGAATTACGAGTTCTCATGGTCATAAGCGGCCTCTTGTGGTGAGATTTTCAAAAGCAATCTTTGTTGACCAACACTGCATTCTAAATTTACCACACTCCTGGGAGGACATGCACCAGATCACTAACCAATACCATACCGCTGTCACCATCCAGAACCCCTGGATACCACAAGTAAAAAGATAAGGTGCAATACATAAGATTATGGCTGAAACAGTGAGCTACTCAACACTTCAGAGAAAAAGAGAGGGACAGGACCATAAAAAGTTCAAAGTTTTAATTTTAGTTATTAAAAATCACATCTACAATAAAATCGACATCTAACTACTATAAATAAAGCTCTTAACTATTAGTCTCTGTAGTCTTCAATTACTGAGACCAGAACTTAATCATACTTTATAACCCTATTTACACATTACACATTACACTATTTGCATTACCATTAGTGCTCATATAAACACATCAGTTTTTGTAAAACAAGTCACATCTAATACATTATAAACATACAACATTACTTATATTAAATCCACAACAAATCAAAACCAATTTATATCAACACACATCCTACATTAAATAATAAAACATAAATAAACACTTTATATAAATAGTGAGTATTTCAAAACTATTATGTGTAAAAATCACACATGCACAACACACTGAGCTACTTCAGTATAACATTTACCAGGGTCAGTATTTAATACAGGGTTAAAGTAGGGTTAAGAAAGAGCTAAAGTTAATATTCCACTATAAATGTAGTATTCCTGAATCTGTGCATTAAGTCACTGCAATCATTGCATCCCTACACACTTCATGTATAACTATGCCAAATGAAGAGGAGTAGCGGGACATCTGCACAGCCTTTTTTTTTTAGCAAAGCAGGAATCCCGGGAGCTGTTGGTGCCATTGACTGTACACACATCTCCATTCGCTTACATGGGCAAAGAAAGGATCCAGTGTACATCAATAGATATAGGTATAGTTCCATTTAACTGTCAGAAGGTGTGTGACCATGACCTACGATTCCACAATGTGGTAACAAGATGGGTTGGCAGCACACATGATTCTAGAATTTTTATCAACAGTTGTTTGAAATCAAGTTTGGAGGAAGCCTTGTATTGTGGAGTCCTCTTGGGTGATCACAGTTATCCTTTACGAAGGTATCTTCTGACGCCTGTTCACAATCCCTCGACACCAGCAGAGCTGCGATATAACAGGAGTCATAAAAAAGCAAGAACCCACATTGAAAGAGCCTTTGGAATCTTAAAACAATGTTTTTCTTGTCTCTCATTTGGTCTGTGTACCAGTGCAGTAAGAGCCAGCAGCATTATTGTGGCCTGTGCAGTCCTCCATAACCTTGCTATCAACTGGGATGAACCACCTGTTCCCTTTCAAGTGTAATGTCAACCATTACCAAATGGGAAGAGCCCTCTCTGACTGTCAATCACTGAGCATACAGTGGCTTGCGAAAGTATTGACCCCCCTTGACATTTTTCCTATTTTGTTGGAATTAAAATTGATTTTTATTTAGATTTCATGTAATGGACATACACAAAATAGTCCAAATTGGTGAAGTGAAATGAAAATAATAATTTGTTTCAAAAAATTCTAAAAAATAAATAACGGAAAAGTTGTGCGTGCATATGTATTCACCCCCTTTGCTATTAAGCCTCTGAATAAGATCTGGTGCAACCAATTACCTTCAGAAGTCGCATAATTAGTTAAATAAAGTCCACCTGTGTGCAATCTAAGTGTCACATGATCTGTCACGTGATCTCAGTATATATACACCTGTTCTGAAAGGCCCCAGAGTCTGCAACACCACTAAGCAAGGGGCACCACCAAGCAAGCGGCACCATGAAGACCAAGGAGCTCTCCAAACAGGTCAGGGACAAAGTTGTGGAGAAGTACAGATCAGGGTTGGGTTATAAAAAAATATCCGAAACTTTGAACATCCCACGGAGCACCATTAAAACCATTATTAAAAAATGGAAAGAATATGACACCACAACAAACCTGGCAAGAGAGGGCCGCCCACCAAAACTCACGGACCAGGCAAGGAGGGCATTAATCAGAGAGGCAACAAAGAGACCAAAGATAACCCTGAAGGAGCTGCAAAGCTCCACAGCGGAGATTGGAGTATCTGTCCATAGGACCACTTTGAGCCGTACACTCCACAGAGCTGGGCTTTACGGAAGAGTGGCCAGAAAAAAGCCATTGTTTAAAGAAAAAAATAAGCAAACACGTTTGGTGTTCGCCAAAAGGCATGTGGGAGACTCCCCAAATATATGGAAGAAGGTACTCTGGTCAGATGACACTAAAATTGAGCTTTTTGGCCATCAAGGAAAACGCTATGTTTTCCGAGAACACCCTCTCCCACAGTGATGGTCGGGCTGGCTATATAATTTCTTTTTGTGGGGAGTGATCGTTCACGGCATTGTAACTGGACCAAACTGGATAAGACGCCCTAACTACAGGCTTTTAACCCAGATGGGACGGTTATAAAAAAGCACAACACACTGAGACGCGTGGTGTAAGGGAGATTTTAACTGTCCTGGCAACCGGTATTTCCTTTTGGGCAGGGACTGGGAAACTGGTCAGAATTGAAGGAATGATGGATGGCGCTAAATACAGGGAAATTCTTGAGGGAAACCTGTTTCAGTCTTCCAGAAATTTGAGACTGGGACGGAGGTTCACCTTCCAGCAGGACAATGACCCTAAGCATACTGCTAAAGCAACACACTCAAGTGGTTTAAGGGGAAACATTTAAATGTCCTGGAATGGCCTAGGCAAAGCCCAGACCTCAATCCAATTGAGAATCTGTGGTATTAAAAATTGCTGTACACCAGCGGAACCCATCCAACTTGAAGGAGCTGGAGCAGTTTTGCCTTGAAGAATGGGCATAAATCCCAGTGGCTATATGTGCCAAGCTTATAGATACATGCCCCAAGAGACTTGCAGCTGTAATTGCTGCAAAAGGTTTGGGGGGGTGAATACTTATGCACGCTCAAGTTTTCTGTTTTTTTGTCTTATTTCTTGTTTGTTTCACAATAAAAAATATTTTGCATCTTCAAAGTGGTAGGCATGTTGTGTAAATCAAATAATACAAAACCCCCAAAAAATCAATTTTAATTCCAGGTTGTAAGGCAACAAAATAGGAAAAATGCCAAGGGGGGTCAATACTTTCACAAGCCACTGTATATAAAAAAAGCTGCCCTATCAGGGCATGAGGAGGAAGTCCCTCCCACCTCCTGCTGATGGTTGTCTTCACAGTAGCATATCGCTATATTCTCTCTCACTCCACTGAGACTGGTCAAAGATTGCCTTGTGCTGATTTTGTATGGTTTCAACCTACAAAATTCATACAAATGATAAGCTACACCTTCAAGTATTTTGAGATTGCTCATTGCCTGAGTCTCGCGTAGTTGTTGGTTTTGACCCCTCTATTGAGATTGGCAAGCGGGTGAGATGGATTGCTCTTTCTGCCAAAAGTTCTCTAAACGAACAAAGCGCAGGAGCCAACCCTGTCCCCAGTGGAGTCTCTCTCCTTGGGACAGGGAGAATGAAATCGGTGGTCCAAGGCCCTTCTTAAAGGTCCCCTAGAACCCAGTTCGCCAGTGTGACAAGGGAGCTCCCCAATACCCCTGGGTCACCCTCACCTTTCCCACCACCGGTGCAGTGGCGTATGCACCTTTCAGGGGAGGAGAGATGGTCACCGCCAAGGCGGTACCGCTCGAGGGGGTGTTCACCAGGGGACAGGCGGTCACCGCGCAGGTACCGCTCTCCTTCCCCGCTCAGGCACAGACGATCCCCATCACAGTTGCCTCAGAGGCGTGCAAGCTCGGCTGAGCGGCGCTTCCAATAGCTGGCAAAGACTGAGGGCTCAGCAAACTATGCTGGAGACCCTACTTAAGTCACAGGGCCCCCTATCACCGGGCAGCCCCAACTTCCACAGTCTCGTTCACCATGCCCTGCACCTAGACCTCCTAGCCCAGGCGAGCTGTCCTTCATGACGTCTCGGACCCAGCCACTTCCATCGGGCAAGCCACAGTGGGGGGAGCTTTACTGCCCCTGCCGCATGTGTCGCAGAGGGAAAGAGATCTGGGCACTAATGCAGCGTGCAGCCTCAGCCACTGACGTTCCCTGGCTGGCAGAACAGGAGGGAAGGGGGAACTGATTTCTTCAGCAAAAAGAGCACACACGGCAAGCCCTCCCTTTGTGCCAGGATTTCTTGGAATTGGTGCGCTCATCCTGGAGCAACCCAACGTCTGCACCCTCAGCCTCCAGAACAGCAGAGTCTCTGCTGCACACTGCAGGAGCTCAAGAAGCGGGCCTAGGCACATTCCTCACTATTGGGGGCACGGTCACCGTATTGGTGCAAGGTGTCACCTTCACCAAGGGCAATAAGGACCTAACCCGCCTGTCCAAGCTTTGTAGAACAATGGATGCAATGCTCAACAAGGCGTACGCATCAACAGCACTGTCAGTCAGAGCAGCATATGCCATGGCTATACTGGTGCTCTACCAGACTTTAGCAGAGAGGCTACAGGAAAGATCCATGGAGGCAGAAATAGGGGAGCTCCAGGCGGTAGCAAGAGCAATGATTGACCTCATGGGGGAGTTAGGTCAGGCATCAAGGAGGTCACTGGCGGCGATGGTGGCTGCTCGCCGGCATTTGTGGCTGATGCAAGCCAAGGTCATGGAGACCGAGAGGGTGGTGGTACTGGATGACCCCATTACGCCGGGGCAGACATTTGGGGCAACCATTGATGTGAGCCTTGAGAGGTCTCAAAAGGCCATGGAGGTCACCTCCAAATTCTCTTGCCTTCTGGCTTAATGTCAGAGCCCAAGTTGGCATTCACAGCCAACAGGGCCTGAACGCCGCCCCCCACTCCAGAACAGACAAGCAGGCAGAGGAAGAGCTGGCGGCAAGGGACTTCCGCCGGCCAGAGGTAACCAGTTCTCTGGCTGGAGACCGAGGCTGGGGCTTAAGAAAGACCCGCCCTCTCCCAAGCCCAAGGGAGACCACCCATGAGGAGCCCCAGCTGCCACCAACCTCACAACCAGACTGACCCAAGGCAACGACCCATGGCAAGGATGCACTCAGGACTCTTGGGTGCTAACGGCAATGAGACATGGATACACTCTACAATTCCGCTTAGGTCTGCCACCCTTCAAGGGTGTGCTCCTCACCACCGTCAAACGAGCAAGCGTGATACTCCTTCAACAGGAGATCACCAATCTTCAACAGAAGAACGCTGTGTGCTTGGTAAATCAAAGCGATGCCCTCAGCGGCTTTTACTCCAGGTACTTCTTGGTGCCCAAGAGGGATGGTGGTTTCAGGCCAATTATGGACCTAGGGGTCCTCAACTTGTTCCTCAAACAGAGGACGTTCAACATGTTAACAGCACAGTGTATCCTTTAGTCTGTCCAACGGGGTGACTGGTTCACATCGATCGACCTGCAAGACGCCTACTTCTATGTCCCAATCTGTCCCAGGCACAGAAAATATCTGTGCTTCGTCTTTCAAGGCAACGCATATGAATTCTGTGTGTTGCTATTTGGCCTCTTGCTGGTGCTCCGCATATTTTCAAAGTGCATAGATGCAGCACTGGCTCCACTCAGGCTGCGGGGTATTCGGATCCTGAACTATCTGGATGACTATCTAGTTTGTGCACACAAAACAGGTCATAGATCACATGACGAAGCTAAGACTCTTGATACATCAACAGAAGAGCAACTTCATACCGTCTCAGTCCACAGTGTTCCTGGGGATCAAACTAAACTCTGTCAGCATGCTTGCCTCATTGTCGAAAGACAGGATTCAGTCGTTGGGGAGCCACACTCTCCCTATTCAGAGAGGACGCTCTCCTACAGGTCAGAATATATCAAAGGTTGTTGGGGCTGATGGCAGCCGCCTCGAGAATCCTTCCACTAGGTCTGCTGAGAATGCACACGCTTCAAGCCTGAGTGTACACACTCAAGGTGCACCCGGTCCGAGATCGGTACCGGCTGGTGCGAGTGTCTAGACAATGCAGGTAGACACTGGAGTGGTGGCTCCGTCCCAGCAATCTGCACTTGGATCTCCTCTCGGATCCCCTCACAGAAGGGAAGTGATCACTACAGACGCCTCCAGTCTGGGCTAGGGAGCGGTCTGGAACGGGAGAAGAATAAGAGGTCAGTGGAAGGGAGATTGGCTGCAAGAGCACATAAATGCTCAAGCTCTGCAAGCAGTGAACCTGGCGTTATCTCATTTTCGCCAGCAGTTAGTGCATAAACATGTGCTGGTCCGGACGGACAATACTACAGTGGTAGCCTACATAAACCACCAAGGCGGCCTGCACTCGCCAGGCCTTCAACACGCAGCTCACAGACTCCTGTCCTGGACACACAGAAACTTGTGTTCCATCAGGGCTGTTCACCTCCCCGGTGTGGACAACAAGGCAGCAGACCTCCTGTCCAGAAGAGCTCCAGACAGCTTGAAGTGGAGGCTGCATCCTCAAGTGGTAAAACAGATTTGGGAGAGGTTTTGACCGGAGACTGGGCCCCCCTGGGAGTAGACGCACTAGCTCACCCCTGGCTACAGGGGCTATTGTATGCGTTCCCTCCGCTACCATTATTACCACTGACACTAGAGAGGATCAGGGTGGCGGTAGCACAGGTTTTGCTGTTTGCACCCAGAAGGCCAAGACACCCCTGGTTGTTGGATCAGCCGTGGCAGCTCCCGCTGCACAAGGACCTGCTGAGCCAAGCGGAGGGGCTGTTATGGCACCCAAACCCAGCCCAGCTCCAACTCTGGGTCTGGCCGTTGAACTGAGCCGTCTGTTTAGACGAGGTCTGCCAGGGCGCCGAGCACTAGAGCCCAATACTCATATAAATGGAAAGTTTTGTCATGTGGGCTCTGAGGCTGTCGCCGTGGGGCTGTACTGTCGGTAATCTGGAGCCATGACAGCTTTGGTACAGCTTTCCCATTTGGTAAAGGTTCTCATTCAAATTAAAAGGGAACCCTGGTTCCCCGAAAGAGAATGACAACAATTACCCTTAGAGGTCGTGTCCCCAGCTGACCTCTGATTTCGAAAGAAAATGACGATATGTTACTGTGAGGACGTCCCTCTTCAGCAGGAGCTGACAGCAGGACCCTGATAGGGCAGCTTTTTTATATATGCTCAGTGATTGGCGGTCAGAGAGGCTCTTCGCATTCGGTAATGGTTGTCATTCTCTTTCGGGGAACCGGGGTTATGGTCATAATCAAGACACTCAACACACACGGGCTGTTTCGACACCGTTCCCATTGGATCACAAGACGTACAAAACAGGGAAGGGGTGGTATTCCGAAGAAGATGATCCCATCTAAAAACACCCTGAGAAGAGCACTATTTATTTTATTTTTCAAATACGTCTCTCAAATGTGAAACCTACTATCGCATCTAAAGGCTCTGCATGCACGACTGTAATGCTGCCGACACCTTCCTTCATTATTAGTACTTAACAGAATTGTAGTCGTAATGTAATTTTATTTTACTTTTACAATATCCGTACAGGCAGCAGATGCTTCAAATATAGTGACGACATATATATGTGTATATTATATGCACACATTACTTCAGCAAAAATAAACTGCTAGTACATCCTGGGACTCACATTTTGCCCACTATTCCACTTAGTACGACACTTAAATTCTTAGTCGATAGCAAGTTAGACTAAGTTAGTCCCGTACTTAGTATCCTCTAGAGGGCAGGAGCAGTTACTTTTGGGTTCGTTGCAATTGAGATATTTTTTAGTACGTAGCTGGGAACTAAGTTCAGCCGCCAAGTTCTTTGCAATTGGTATTTAACTTGCGTACTAACCACGAGATCATCCCCAGTTAGTACGTTGCTATCAGTTCGTTGCAATTGACCCATAATGCTGAGACAGTCAAAGCAAATCTGAAGTATGGAGCAATAGAGATTAGAGGCCTCAGGCATGACGTCAAATAAATGACATTATGGGTATGTCTATAACTTCCTGTAAAATTAAATTAAAAAAAAAATCTACATTTAAAACCACCGTTTTCCTAACTAGAGATTGTCCTAAGCAGAAACCCACAACTTCTAGATCGGCGCAAAAACCTCTCACATGTCAACACTGTTTGCTTTCTGGCACGCACCGTATGCCCGCGATACATTCTGAGAAGTAAATGTAGGCCGCCCGTCGGCGTTCATTGGTTGAGGTAGTCACGCTGTGTTACGTCGGGAGCACCTACAGTTTAGCCAGTTAACATGGCGGATCAATAGCAGTTGTTATTACGTTTGGACAACATTTGAGTTACAAATATGTAAGTTTTTTTCTTAATGTTTGTGCAGTTCTGTGTTTGTAGTTACTGTAGAAGCGTATGCTGTGTCATAACTGAGAAATGAAAAGGGGATCCAGCCACAGTGCTACAGCGCCTGGAGAAGAGAGGGGGTGGGGGCGCAACAAACGAAAATGTACGATTAGTAGTAACAACAGTAGCGTGTGTGTGTGTGTGTGTGTGTGTTTTTTTTTTACTGCTCAAACAAGACTACTGTGTTTAATACGGCTCAATTGCACGTTTATATAGTGCAATACTCTAGTAAATACGTTGTAGTGCATACGTAACGTGATTAATGTTTGATGCATTCTGTTTTGTACTGACTGAAGTCAATGACTGAAGGGGAGAAATATACAATAAAAAAAGCCACGTAACGTTACCGGTGGTACTCCATTACGACAGGTATTTGTCATTGTAACATGAATTCCAATCGCTATCAACACGTAAGAGCCTGCACGAATACCAACTGTTATTGGCATGTGGTTAAATGTTTAGTATTGTCTTCAAGTGCTTCCGGTGCATGTACGTCGTAATTAAGTGTTAGTTCATTCTGAAGTAATGTTGACTACATGTAAAGCATACATAAGATAATAAAAACGCATATTTAAACTAATTCATAAAGTATATCAGTACAAAATACACAAAGTAATCCTCAAGATACAACCCTAGCCTTGCCGTTTTGTCATATGCAGTGGCACTTTTAAGAGTGTAAGTCTGTTGTACAGGGGATCTTTATTACAGAGGCCATAGGGCTGCTGCCTACCCTTATTTATCTACGTCTTTTTTTTTTTTTTTTTTTTTTTTCCAAGCCACACAATTTATAGTATTGACTGGTCCAAGACACTTGAACCAAAATACTTCATCCTTTGCGTCATGTATGTGCAAAACATTTTTTTTGTCTATATATATATATGAGAGAGAGAGAGAGATACACATATATATTTTTATTTTTTTTCACCAGTGTAAAAATGGCAGATCGCAAGCTAAAAGCCTTTGGTACTAAAAGGACGTTAAGTAAAAAGGAACAAGATGAACTTAAGAAAAAGGTAAGTGATATGATATGTTGTGTTTTCCATGCTGTTTAATATGTTGTAAAGGTGCAGTTTTTATCACCACTAATATAGTAGAGGAGGCCATATGTTACATGACATTCTTTGAGAGGATCAGAATCTGTACAGATGTCTGTCTGACTGTCCTACAGTTTTACATGTAAAGCACATTTTTACATGCATCTCGGTCTTACAGATTTCCACTTTTCTTAAGACTTACAGACTTTGTATTTACAGCCATGCCGGGGGATGTAGGTCTTTTTAAGCTGGTGTTTGAAATGTTATTCTGCAGGTAGCGCTATACATGCAGGCACATTAAATAAGGCTCACTAACAATGCTTTGTTCACTTATGTTGAGCGTGTTTGATCAAATTTGTCTGTGTTTAGGAGGAAGAAGAGAAAGCTGCAGAAGTATTTGAAGAATTTTTGGCATCCTTTGATGGTAGTGATGACAGCACTGTGAAGACCTTTGTACGAGGGGGCATTGTAAATGCAACAAAAGGTACAGAATATGAATGATGAAATCCTCCACTTCTTAACACATGGTTTGTTTGATATAGCTTATAAAATGTGTTAATCCACAACAGCTCTCCTTTTTATTTATTTTACATTACAGAGGAGGAAGCTGCAGAAATTAAGAAGAACAAACTGTACAGACCAGCGACAAAATTGACTCCAGTGCAGCAGAATAATGTTTTATCCACACCATCTTGTGACTCAAAGAAACCTGTATGTACCATTGGTTTGGCACGTTTTTCAAAATCTACTGATGTATCCAAACCAGGCTGACCGTTTCTCTGAGAACCATCCTGTTTTTAGTGTTACAAAATTATTGTTAATTTTGAGCTAGCAATGCACTCGTGGCTACAGCTCAAAACCAAGTTGAGACATATTATTGTGTGGTAATATATTCTGACCCACGTGAGTGTGTGTGTGTGTGTGTGTGTGTGTATATATAAAATGTGTGTGTGTATATATATATATATATATATATATATATATATATATATATATATATATATATATATATATATAAATACAATTTGAATACACTGGCTGGAAACTAGGTTTTTTTCATAATTGACAATGTTTTATGTTGTATACGTTTCTGTAAATATTTGAAAATGAAAACACATGTTACAATATACAAAACAAAACATAAGGAGTATCAAAGCAATGTTCAAGCAAATTGAAAATTGTCAATCTTGGATTCCTCAAAATAGCCACCCTTTGCCTTAATAACAGCCTCACAAACACGAGGCATTCGGTTAACAAGTTTCAGCAGGAAATCGCCTGACATGTCTTCCCAGCTCTTCTGCAGCAATTCCCAGAGATGTAGGGCACTTGTGGGTAGCTTTGCTTTGACTCTTCTGTCCAGTTCGTCCCATACAAGTTCTATGGGATTGAGGTCTGGAGACTGGGCAGGCCAGGTCACACATTAGATTGAGTTGTCCTTCACTTTCCTTCTTCACCAGGTAGTTCTTGCACAAGTTTTAGATGGTGTTTCGGGTCATTATCTTGCAGAAGAATGAAGGACTGCCCAACTAGCTGTAATCCTAATGGAATGGCATGCCTCTGACATATGCTATGATAGCCTTGCTGGTTGAGCTTGCCGTGGACTTGGTAAAGATCACCAACTCTTTCACCAGCAAAGCAACTCCAGGCCGTGACCCTGTCTCATCTATGCTTGACAGTGGGAACCACACATGCAGAACTCATGCGCACACCCTCTCTGCGTCTTAAAAATACTCGGCGGTTGGACCCATATATTTCAGATTGACTGAGCGGTCCATAAGACCGACTTCCACTCCTCAGACGTCCAGTTTCTGTGTTTTTTGGCCCAGGCAAGTCTCTTCCTCTTATTCTGCACTCATAACTATGGTTTCTTTGCTGCAGTTCTTCCAGTTAGACCAACTTTGCGCAATCTCCTCTGAACAGTTGATGGTGAAACATCTGTACTTCTAGTAGCATTTAGCTGAGCTTGTATTTCAGGGGCAGTTAATTGCCGTTTTCGCAGACTTGTGACTCGAATTAACTTGTTCTCTGATTCTGAGGTCACACTTGGCCTTCCTGACCTTGTTCGGTCCTCATGAGTGCTAATTTCTTCAAATCGTTTGAAGTTCTTGGCAACAGCAGTTACAGATACTTGTAAAGTTCTTGCGATTTGTCTTAAAGATTGACCTTCATTTCTTAAAGTAATTACAGATTGTCTTCTTTCTGTGCTTAACTGAGCGTATTTTGCCATTTTCTGCTCCCTTCCATTCAGGAATGACAAACTTGTGCCTATGCTACCTATATTTCTAGTAATCATGGCCCCTCACCTGTTAACAATAATTGGGGACAAAAGGTTAATTAGGTAACATGGTAGTTAACTCAGAACATCTAACAAAGACACTTTTATACTTAGGCCAGTGTTCTAACACCGTGTTATACACATTTCAGACTTTTAACTGACTCATGTAACTGAAATCCCCTTGCTTTGGGTGACCATTTCATTGAAATTGACAAGATTTACATTTTCATTTAAAAATTACATTTTTGAATGCAATTCACGTATGTTTATCAGCTTATATAAGTACATTTATCATATTATGAAATATTAAGTGTTTATAGACAAGTTTATACAGTTAAAAGCATAGATAATCATGAAAAACCTGGTTTCATGCAGGTGTACTCAAACTTTTGACTGGTACTGTCTGTGTGTGTCTGTGTGTGTGTGTGTGTGTGTGTATATATATATATATATATATATATATATATATATATATATATATATATATATATTATATATATATATAATATAACACATATACAGCCTTGATTAGTACAGCCTTGATTAGTAATGAAGTAGTGGAATTTTAATATTTTGTTTTTCTGTCTGTCAGTTTATAAAGAAGAAAACAGAAGAGAAAAAGAAAAGTAACCTGGAACTGTTTAAAGAGGAACTCAAACAGTAAGTATTTGTGCGATAATTTGCAGTCTTTGTTGATTAGAGCAATGCTATTTCCACACTATAAAATCAACCTTGAAAAAAATTAACATTTTAGGATACAGGAGGAACGTGAGGAGCGATACAAAAGAAAAAAATGTACATCCGAACCTGGCAGCTATGGAGACATGGAAATGCAGCCGCCTCGACGGTCATGTAAGATAGAATTTCCTAATCTCTCCAAACCTTGACAGGTTGCAATAGTAGAAGCATCAAGATATTCAGTTTATCATGTAGATGTGTGAAGATTTGATATCTACCATAATGCATGGTATGGTCCAGATTGTCTGTATTGTATGATTTTTATTTAACAGTTGTCTTGACCTTTGTTTGCTTGGTACATTATCACTGCTCCCAGGTATATTTTTTACAGAAAAAAGATCTACCACTGAACCACTTTCTTTCATCTCCTAGTGTTTGATGATGATTTAGGAGACCCGCACACAACAAATTTGTATATCGGAAGCATCAATCCAAAGGTAATGTTTACAATTATATATGAATGAATGAATGATATAGTGTTGTGCTGTGTGTTCATCTAACTTGCCTCTTGGTATGGGCATTACTTAGCAACAGTACCTGGTTTTAGAATCCATGTCAAGGGGGCTTATTTTTGAGTTCTGGCTAATGAGGGCTATATCTTGGGGAAATGTTTTAACAAAGCTAATGTTTGTTTAACTGTGTTTACTGTGCCACAAGACTTACACAAATCTTGTTCTAGATGAATGAAGAAATGCTTTGTAAGGAGTTTGGCAAGTTTGGGCCATTGGCAAGCGTGAAGATTATGTGGCCACGTACTGACGAGGAGAGAACAAGGGTTAAAAATCGTGGATTTGTAGCTTTTATGACCCGAAAAGACGCAGAAAGAGCACTACAGGCACTGGATGGTAAGTGATTATCTGTGTAAACTGCACTCTGAGATCACAGGATGCGGGGCTGCTGGTTATTCCTATGGTCAGATAGGGCTTTTTGTTGTAGAGCTCCTAAATTATGGAAAGCCTTCATTTGTCAGGGAAGCTGGGACCGTTCCAGTTTTCAAGTCAAGACTAAAAACGCACTTTTATAAAATGTTTTTCTTATCTTAGTGGGTTTTATTGTAATTTTAAAATTGCTGATTTTGTATTGTGTATACTGTTATTTAAATATGTTAAGTGGTCTGATTGTGGCAGTTGTATGTGTGACATGCTATACAAATATGTTGTGGTTTGTTCTTTTTTTCTGCTATGTACTGTACAGTACTTCACAATACGCATAAAAAGCACTATATAAATGCAATACATGAGTAAAAACAAGTTTTTAATGAAATGCTATGAGGGATAATAACCAACCAGCAGGCTTGCATCCTTCACACATTCTGCATTTGATCAGCACCATCTTCTGACTCAAAGAAACCTGGTTTTCATATGTGGGTTTTATATTCACAGGCAAGGTGGTAATGGGCTTTGAAATGAAGTTGGGCTGGGGAAAGGCAGTCCGCATCCCCCCACACCCTTTGTACGTTCCTCCCGGTGTGCTGAAACTAACTACACCCCCCCCTCCATCTGGGTTACCCTTTAATGCACAGCCTCGAGAGAGGTTCAGAAATCAAGATGCGCCAAAACCACCGATAACTAGATCCAAGGAAGAATTTGACAAGGTAATGTTTCCATGTTATGGGGGAAAGAGGTCTCTGCATGCCATTTATCTAGAGCAGACTAGAACGCAACAGGACTTTTGGTAGGTTGATCTACTGCATTTTAGTAGGGTGCAGTTTAGCACTTTTTAGTGTTTTTTTCTAATTAGAATTTCTGTATGCAAGTGAGAAGAAATACATTAATTTTGCTGGAATAAATAGGAACTCTTTCATTATAACATGTATGTAATGGAATTCATATTAGCTACAGAAAACATCGACTATTTTATTATAGGATTATGATTGCAGTTTGTGAATGTTTTTTTTTTTCTTGATAGATATAGATAGATATAGATATATATCCTGTAGTGTTTCACCTGTATATACTCACTTTCTTTATATTTTTACTATTTGATTTGACTTCACGTACAGACTCTGTCCGAAGCCGTAGTCAAAGTGGTTATCCCAACAGAAAGGTACACTTTCAATCCATTCTTACTACTACTGCTACTACGACTGACCAGCATTCTTACAACACAAAGTTTAGAAGGAAAAGGTTCTGTATTCCAGGTTACGGGTCTAAACCAGGACGCTCCCCAGTCCTATGAGCAATCTCAAAAGCTGAGATTGATTGCTAAATACACATATATATTGGCCAAAAGGCCCTTGAATTCCACATGTAACAGATGTAGTGTTACTATATTTTAAAATAGTTAGCTGCTCTGTTCTTAAAGTGCACGGCTAGTCACTTCAGAGACTTCCAGTGTCTTGCTCAGAGAATTGGGGACTCCTGCTATTCATAGTCATGGGTGTGGCTGGTCCTGGAGTAGAGTTCTGTGATAGCTGCAATGCTTCAAGGAACTCCTGAAAAAACATGCAGAATGACAACCAGCCTGCCTAGTTCCTCATGAATATATTAAGTAAATAAGCAGTATTTATAATGTACTGCATGGTAATGCTTGCCCTGATTATTCTTTTAAGAACTACATTCATCAAATGTAACAAAAGAACAACTCATGAGCTATGACACATTCTTGTAGAAGAAATGTGTAAAATGATGCAGTACGTTTTGGCTTATGCTTCCATGTGCTACATTTAGTTCTGGCTTGAAATACAAATGTTTCAGCTATATACAGTAATAATTCTAGGATGTACTGGTGGCTTTTCAGCATTGGTAACACATATATATATGTATGTATATATATATGTGTGTGTGTGTGTATATATATATATATATATATATATATATATATATATATATATATATATATATATATATATATATATATATATATATGGTATATAGCAGGGGCTATATGGTCCCCGGACATTATCTATATATATTATGTATATAGAAACTTTGTTAATTGTATTAATACATTTAAGTATTGTATTACATGTTATCACATGTTAGAGCAGAACAAAGCCTGTAGTAGCTAATAGTAGTAAGCAATGTTCTTTTCATGAAAATAGTTCACCTGTCTTTCAAGTTTGTTGTTTTTCTGTGGGATTAGGTACAGTTTTTGGTTTTGGAAACACTGCATGACACCCTGCAGCTCAGGAACTGCACCAAACTAAGGAAGCCTCTGAAAAGCATTTCCCTAGTGTTAGCTGGAGTATGTTGGCAGTCTGTGTAGCTTTTGCAGCCATTCAGTTTCACGAATTAGAAGTGTTCAAGGCCAGAAGGCTCCTGCAATGAAAAGATGTGAATGTGTTTTGTATTTTTTTTAATTTTTTATAGGAACTTATTAGGGCTTATCCACAGAATGATTGAATTTGTGGTGCGTGAAGGGCCCATGTTTGAAGCTATAATCATGAACAAGGAAAAGAGCAATCCAGACTTCAGGTAATCATTGAGTAATGTTGCTTATCTTGCAATGTGTTGGAATATGAACTGTAACAATTGTTCTGGGGAGAGGGTATACATCCCCATTCCTCTGATCTCTTCAAGGAGGTTGAAAACTAGCAGAAAAGTTTTACTAAATGGCTATATGTTACACTGCTCACAAGATGACTCGGTCAGTCTATATGTTACATTGCTCACAGGATGAGTCAGTCTACATGTTACACTGCTCACAGGATGGCTCAGTCACTATATATGTTGGACTGTTCAGTGCGATAAAACAGCCTTGGACATGAAAAACAACCAATATTTTATATTTTTAGATTCCTTTTTGAAAACAAGAGCCAGGAGCATGTGTATTACCGGTGGAAGCTTTTCTCAATTCTTCAGGTGAGAACCGCAGTACAGATGTATAAAGACAAAAAAAAACCCCAAAAAACTTGACAGTGCCTGTTACAAATTTTGTTGATGGTATGAAGAAAGCTGTCTAAAAATCACATTGAGTGACTTTGCTAGTTGGAATCGGCAGCTTCTTACAATTGTAAAATGTTCCATTATCTATACATAAGTTTAAAAAAAATAAATAATGCAAAATTGCATTAAATAAAAAGTATTGCAGTAAATCCCTGTATTAGTTTCCCTGTTTCTTTTACTGTCAGCATTATAACAGTAGGTTTCAGGTTTTATTTATTTATTTATTTAATTTAATTTATTTATTTATTGTATCAGGGTGACCCACCGAATGAATGGAGAACGGCAGACTTCCGAATGTTTCGTGGAGGCTCTATATGGCGGCCTCCGCTTTTAAATCCTTATCTTCATGGAGAGGAGGAGGTGAAAGACGAGCTCACATCTCCTTCGCTGCAGGAGGAAGAGCTGAAAAAGGGCCAACTAAAGGCAGAGTAAGTACCAGCTGATCTACAAGGACACTGCAATCTTAGTATTTTGGGTTTTATTTAGGGTCCATAAGAGTAATCTAATACCCCTTCTCCATTGGCATATCTGACCCGTGAGGGCTTGGTATGGTACGGGTACGGTTGGTTCTCCGTTGACTATTTACCGTCCGAGAACCAAACCGTGAAATTCCAGCCTCGCAAGACATCTGAATCTGGCTGCGAGCCGAGCCAGGGGTGGGGTTAAGGATTTTCATCATTCCGTTATATCAGTCGGTACACTCAGAAAGAAAAACAACAAATATGCCGGTTAGCGAGTGTGATGAGAGAAAAGCACAACCTTGGGACGCTGAGGAAATGCAGGCTTAGTTTCTCTGTGGGCAGATAGAAGTGTTTAGGGAGATCTGGAGTCGAGAGTCAGAAATGAGAAAGTTAATGCACGAATTTCTGACGATTTGTAGCAAATGGACATAAACCACAGGTACGGTACACTTAACAACACACTCAAACACACAATTATACAAAATTTCTCATCCTTTACCTTTTGTTATATTAATATTTAAAAAAAAAAATGCGGAAAATCGAACAACTCTAAACTTACAAAAATAGTAAAAGAAAATACAGTGAACAAAAATATAAACACAACGTGCAACAATTTCAAAGATTTTACTGAGTTACAGTTCATATAAGGAACTCAGCCAATTGAATTAAATTCATTGGGCCCTAATCTATGGATTTCACATGACTGGGAATACAGATATGCATCTGTTGGTCACAGAAACCTTAAAAAAAAAAAAAAAAAAAAAAAAGGTAGGGGCGTGGATCAGAAAGTCAGTATCTGGTGTGACCACCATTTGCCTCATTCTGTGCGACACATCTCCTTTGCATAGAGTTGATCAGGCTGTTGATTGTGGCCTGTGGAATGTTGTCCCACTCCTCTTCAGTGGCTGTGCGAAGTTGCTGGATATTGGCGGGCACTGGAACACGCTGTCGTACACGTCGATCCAGAGCATCCCAAACATGCACAGTGGGTGACATGTCTGGTCAGTATGGAGGCCATGGAAGAACTGGGACATTTTCAGCTTCCAGGAATTGTGTACAGATCCTTGCGACATGGGGCCGTGCATTATCATGCTGAAACATGAGGTGATGGCGGCGGATGAATGGCACGACAAGGGTCCTCAGGATCTCGTCACGGTATCTCTGTGCATTCAAACTGCTTTCGATAAAATGCAATTGTGTTTGTTGTCCGTAGCTTATGCCTGCCCATACCATAACCCAGCTGCCACAATGGGGCACTTTGTTCACAACGTTGACATCAGCAAACTGCACGCCCACACAACGCCATACACTCTGTCTGCCATTTGCCTGGTACAGCTGAAACCATGATTCATCATTGAAGAGCACACTTCTCCAGCGTGCCAGTGGCCTTTGAAGGTGAGCATTTGCCCACTGAAGTCAGTTATAATGCCGAACTGCAGTAAAGACTCTGGTGAGGATGACGAGCACGCAGATGAGCTTCCCTGAGACGGTTTCTGACAGTTTGATCCTGCAGGTGAAGAAGCTAGATGTGGAGGTCCTAGGCTGGAGTGGTTACATGTGGTCTGCGGTTGTGAGGCCGGTTGGACGTACTGCCAAATTCTCTTAAAACGACGTTGGAGGCGGCTTTTGGTAGAGAAATGAACGTCCAATTCTCTGGCAACAGCTCTGTTGAACATTCCTGCAGTCAGCATGCCAATTGGACGCTCCCTCAAAACGTGAGACATCTGTGGTATTGTGTTGTGTGACAAAACTGCACATTTTAGAGTGGCCTTTTATTGTCCTCAACACAAGGTGCACCTGTGTAATGATCATGGATCAGAAAACCAGTCAATATCTGGTGTGACCACCATTTGCCTCATGCAGCACGACACATCTCCTTTGCCTAGAGTTGATCAGGCTGTTGATTGTGGCCTGTGGAATGTTGTCCCACTCCTCTTCAGTGGCTGTGCGAAGTTGCTGGATATTGGTGGGAACTGGAACACGCTGTCGTACACGTCGATCCAGAGCATCCCAAACATGCTCAATGGGTGACATGTCTGGTGAGTATGCAGGCCATGGAAGAACTGGGACATTTTCAGCTTCCAGGAATTGTGTACAGATCCTTGCGACATGGAGCTGTGTATTATCATGCTGAAACATGAGGTGATGGCAGAATCTCATCATGGTATCTCTGTGCATTCAAATTGTCATTGATAAAATGCAATTGTGTTCGTTGTCCGTAGCTTATGCCTGCCCATACCATAATCCCACCGCCACCATGGGGAACTCTGTTCACAACGTTGACATCAGCAAACCAATCGCTCACACGACACCATACACTCTGTCTGCCATCTACCCAGTACAGTTGAAACCGGGATTCATCCGTGAAGAGCACATTTCTCCAGCATGGCAGTGGCCATCGAAGGTGAACATTTGCCCACTGATGTCGGTTACTTCGCCAAACTGCAGTCAGGTCAAGACCCTGGTGAGTACGACGAGCATGCAGATGAGATTCCCAGAAACGGTTTCTGACAGTTTGTGCAGAAATTCTTCGGTTGTGCAAACCCATAATTTCATCAGCTGTCCGAGTGGCTGGTCTCAGACGATCCCACAGGTGAAGAAGCCGGATGTGGAGGTCCTGGGCTGGCTTGGTTACACGTGGTCTGCGGTTGTGAGGCCGACTGGACATACTGTCAAATTGTCTAAAATGATGTTGGAGGCATGTACATTCAATTCGCTGGCAACAGCTCTGGTGGACATTCCTGCAGTCAGCATGCCAATGTCATGTTCCCTCAAAACTTGAGGCATCTGTGGCATTGTGTTGTGTGACAAAACTGCACATTTTAGAGTGGCCTTTTATTGTCCCCAGCACAAGGTGCACCTGTGTAATGATCATGCTGTTTAATCAACTTCCTGATATGCCACACCTGTCAGGTGGATGGATTATCTTGGCAAAGGAGAAATGCTCACTAACAGGGATGTAAACAAATTTGTGTACAACATTTGAGAGAAATAAGCTTTTTGTGCGTATGGAAATTTTTGGGTTCTTTTATTTCAGCTCATGAAACATGGGACCAACACTTTACATGTTGCGTTTATATTTTTGTTCAGTGTACTATACAACCGTTCCGTACATAAAACTGCAACTCTCGTGCTCGCACAGCTTCTTTTTTTTCTTTTAAGTACCCAAACAAAAAACAATTCTTAAAAAAAAAAAAAACTGTCCTTAAATGGGGATATCTTTGGCAAATCATATTTTTTTAACTTTCTTTTTTCCTCTAACAGAATTGTTTGAACAGTAGTAAGTCAGTGTAATCAGTAAAATTTGTGGATTACTGTGTAAAGATGTTTTTTGCGCTTCTTTTGGTAAACTGAATTAATTATTTACAATAATTAATAAGAACTGTCTTTCGTTGCATGTGGCGTCAGTAGCATGGCTTGGCCCTGCAGTGGAAAAACAACCCAAGTTCTCCTTAACCGCACCGTGAGGGTTCGGTACGGACCCAGCACAGCTCAGTTGAATAGTGGAAAAGATCTTGTTCAACATATTGGCAAGCAGATTTTATTGGCGAAGTGTGTGTACCTCAGCTGAAAACAGTTTCATAGAATTGAATCCTCATTTTTTTTTTTTTTTTTTTTTTTTTTAAGTGGAATGACACATCACATGCTAACCGATTTAAGTTGAGCTGTGGTTTTGTTTCAGACATAGAGATAAGCTTGAAAACCTATTGCGAGGGCTGAGCCCTCGTAAGGAGGACGTAGGAGATGCCATGGTGTTCTGTTTGGAGAAAGCTGAGGCAGCGGAGGAGGTGGTGGGGTGCATTGCAGAATCACTGTCCATCTTGCAGACCCCGCTGCAGAAAAAGGTAACTAAATATGAGCTGAGCTTCGTTTGAGATTGCAGTTAGTGCTGGTCAGGATGAGCTGAGCTTCGTTTGAGATTGCAGTTAGTGCTGGTCAAGATGAACTGAGCTTCGTTTGAGATTGCAGTTAGTGCTGGTCAAGATGAGCTGAGCTTCGTTTGAGATTGCAGTTAGTGCTGGTCAAGATGAGCTGAGCTTTGTTTGAGACTGCAGTTAGTGCTGGTCAAGATGAGCTGAGCTTCGTTTGAGACTGCAGTTAGTGCTGGTCAAGATGAGCTGAGCTTCGTTTGAGATTGCAGTTAGTGCTGGTCAAGATGAGCTGAGCTTTGTTTGAGATTGCAGTTAGTGCTGGTCAAGATGAGCTGAGCTTCGTTTGAGATTGCAGTTAGTGCTGGTCAAGATGAGCTGAGCTTCGTTTGAGACTGCAGTTAGTGCTGGTCAGGATGAGCTGAGCTTCGTTTGAGATTGCAGTTAGTGCTGGTCAAGATGAGCTGAGCTTCGTTTGAGATTGCAGTTAGTGCTGGTCAAGATGAGCTGAGCTTTGTTTGAGATTGCAGTTAGTGCTGGTCAGGATGAGCTGAGCTTCGTTTGAGATTGCAGTTAGTGCTGGTCAAGATGAGCTGAGCTTCGTTTGAGATTGCAGTTGCAGTTAGTTAGTACTGGTTAAGACACGCATTGGGATCAGTACCAGCATCTTACTGGACTGGAATCTCTAGCTTCATATCCCGTAGTGTGTTCTCTTCCAACAAGAATGTACTGCTGTATATTTCTGCTGTCTTCTATCAATGTATACTGTACTCTTGCTTTATTAAAGTACCTATACATTAACATAGTACAGGAAAAATATGTGACATTGTGGTATTTATAAAGTGTAATTCTGTATTTTTTTAATAAAGAAATATTAATTTTTAAAACTGGATTAACTGATTAACTGTATTTTAGGAGTAAACATGATTCCTTACAACTGCACACACAAGTACAGAAACCTCCCAGTATTTTCTCTCACTATAATTAACCCCCTCTTGTCTTTATGCAGATTGCAAGACTGTATTTGGTTTCAGACATTTTGTACAACTCTTGTGCCAAAGTTACAAATGCATCCTACTATAGAAAATAGTAAGTATTTTTTTTTCCTTCATAGTTCCATGTATGCATGATTTGCAAAGCTTAGATTTTATACATTTGTGTTAACTGTGGAATGGAGAGAAAACATTTTTCTGTTTCTTTTCAGCTTTGAGGTAAAACTCCCTCAAATGTTTGATGATATTGGTGAAGCATACAAAAATATACAGGCAAGACTTCAAGCAGAGCAGTTCAAGGTAAACTTAAAGAATATTGCCTCCTGTAGCAAGACTATTCTCAGCTCTTTAACTTGGATATACACAGATAGGAAGAACTGTCTTTTAGCAGTACAGTACTAACAGAAGCTTTTTTCACGTCAGGTGTATTACATTCTGATACCGGTGTGACAGATATTTCCCTATCTCTGTATTAGTGGTCTCCATTTTAATTTGCTGAGAATTTTGTTGCTTCATTTATGTTTTTTCATGGTATGTTAATACTTAAAATACAACACTTCTAGATAAGCTGCTCCATCCTGGTTTCTTTACTGTAGGTCACATGGTCTGATTGGAGGTTGAACATCATGAAGTTATCAGAAGAAAAGAGGATATTGTTGCTTGTGCTAATAATGGAGTGTAAAGCTTAAGTTGATATTCTTAACAAAAGGTTTTTTTTTTTTTTTTTTTTTTTTTTTTAAAGCAAAAGGTGATGGCTTGCTTCAGAGCGTGGGAGGACTGGGCTATCTATCCGGAGCCTTATCTTATTCAGTTACAGAATATTTTTCTGGGGCTAGTGAAGACTGAAGAGGAGATAGTAGAAAGATGTATGGTATGTCCATCTTACACACATGCAACCTATTGTGATGAGTCATCATATTTCTCAGACTGGTGTTTTTTGACACAGCCAAAACCATAACATACAGATCAGATCTATTTGTTAAAAAAAAAAAAAAAAAAAAACTGACACTCAAGGAATGTTATAAACCTTCTTAGACTTCTAGCTCAACGGAACATATTTTTGAGCAATCTCAGCTCGAAGTCCAGAAACACAGAGCTTGTTCAATGCACTGATACCACTTTTGTGTTAATCTAATGTGTAACACTAGTTATTGTCATTTCTCTAACAACCACCCCTATGTTTATTAAATATTAATTCCATGTAAGTTCTGTAAAGAACAGCCTGTATATTTTTATTTTGCCATGTTGCCAGTGACTTGCCCACCCAAGATTGATGTACTGGGAGCTAGTTTGTCCCCAAAACACTGAAAACTATCTTTACTGGAGTTGAGCTTTCTCAAACTGTAATATTTAAAAATTAGGGTTGTCTATTAATCACAGTTAACTTCTGCGATTAATGTGTACATTTTTATCAGAATATTTTTTAATCTCTTGTCCCTCTTGGCATACCGTTATTCATTTCCTGCTGTACCATTTTTATACACTCAAGTGCATGCCAGGATTAAGTGTCGTCATCGTTTGAATATAAAATTAGTCACTGGACCGCATTACTTAGAAAAGCACTCAAACTGAAGGACTTGTGAATGGGAAGTTTATTTAAAATTAAAAAAAAAAAGTTCCACTGGATAGAAAGAGAGTTACTTGTATCTACTGTCAAAGTAAGCTCCAGTATTACAGAAGTGCATTTACTCTGCTGTACCACCTACATACTAAACATGCTTTCATTTCTCAAAGTACACTTTCTAGTAGTTCTTCTGCTACGGACAATAACAAATGAAACCCATCAGTTTCGACATAGTTCAGGATTGCTACAAGCCCATGAATCAAGCTAAGTACGGCACAATAACCAGCGCCGTTGAAAAGTGGATAGCTGCCGACTGCAGCCCCGTTAACATTGTAGCTTTGTTTTATTTCAATAAACAATATTATATACAGTTATGGAGGATATAAGAACATAAGAAAGTTTACAGACGAGAGGAGGCCATTTGGCCCATCTTTGAACTTTGGGGAGTTGGTTCCAGACCCTCACAATTCCCTGTGTAATGAAAGTGCCTCCTATATTCTGCTCTGAATGCCCTTTTATCTACTCTCCATTTGTGACCCCTGGTCCTTGTTTCTTTTTTCACGTCGAAAAAGTCCCTTGGGTCGACATTGTCAGTACCTCTTAGAATTTTAAATGCTTGTATCAGATTGCTGCATAGTCTTCGTTGTTCAAGAGTGAATAGATTCAATTCTTTTAGCCTGTCTGCATGTGACATGCCTTTTAAACACGGAATAATTTTGGTGGCTCTTTGTACTCTTTCTAGAGTTGCAATATCCTTTTGTAGCGAGGTGACCAGAACTGAACACAGTATTCTAGATGAGGTTTTACTAATGCATTTTAAAGTTTTAACATTACTTCCCATGATTTAAATTCACCATTTTTCACTATATGTCCAAGCATCTTGTTGGCCTTTTTTTTATAAACGTCAACGTAAACTCCTAGGTCTCTTTCATAGATTCCTTCTTCAATTTCATTATCTCCCATATGGTATTTATAATGCACATTTTTATTGCCTTTGTGCAGTACCTTACATTTTTCTCTCTTAAATGCCATGAGTCTGCCCAGTTCTGAATCTTGTCTAGATCATTTGAATGACCTTTGCTGCAGCAACAGTTGCCACTTCTATTTTTCTATCATTTGCAAATTTAACAAGTTTGCTTACTATACCAGAATCATTAATGTAGATTAGGAATAGCAGAGGACCCAAAACTGATCCCTGTGGTACTCCACTGGTTATCCCGCTCCATTTTGAGGTTTCTCCTCTAATCAGTACTTTCTGTTTTCTACATGTTAACCACTCCCTAATCCATGTGCATGCATTTCCTTGAATCCCTACTGCCTTAACTTTGAGAATTAATCTTTTGTGCGGGACTTTGTCAAAAGCTTTCTGGAAATCTAAATAAACCATGTCATATGCTTTGCAATTATCCATTATCGATGTTGCATCCTCAAACAAATCAAGCAAGTTAGTTAGACAGTTTGTACCCTTCTGATCTGTGCTTTTCAATTACTTTATCCCTGACTTGCTTTGAAAGCTTCTTGTTCTTCAGGGTTGAGTCTTTGCTTGAAATTCACTACCTGACCAACGACCAAGAGAACCTGAAATCACCACTAATATTGAGACAGACAGAGGACATTCAACTTTATTCTGAAATGAATACTTAAATCCACTATTAATTTTGCTTTGAATGTGTGGAGTAGGTTGTGAATATAACACATTAATTCCTACTTCAAGGTGTCATGACTGCAAGCTTTAAAGCAACAAAATGTGAAAACTGAGAGGGTCTGAATACTTGTGTGTGTGTGTGTATTTATACACACACGTTTGAAAGAAGGCATAACTGCAGTGTACCAACATTTTAATGTAATGATTTATTTCTTGATGTTTCAGACAAAGCCCTTCTTCAGCTATGTAGAAAGAAAAGTAAGAATCTCACTGCATAGCTGTCCACCATGTACTATCAGCTTAATGGAATGCTATTAAAATATATAGCACTCCTTTAAGATGGAATAGATGAGTTATGCTGTGAGATTCTTACTAATGTCCTCTCTCTGTGGAATGTCCTCAGTGGGCAGGAAGCTGTAGGCTGATTGCTGCCGATTCCTCAGTAGGGAGGAGGCTAGAGGCTGATTGCTGCTGATTCCTCAGTGGGGAGCAGGTTGCGTGCTGACTGTGCTGCTGGTTTCAGACTCCTGATTTGGATGGTGCTCCTCTGGAAGACGTGGATGGGGTTCCTCTGGAGAACGTAGACGGCTCTCCGCTGCGGGGAATGCCCTGGGACGCAACCTCCCTGGATGGAGCCCCAGTCGATGACATTGACGGAGTTCCACTCACCTCCGCTATAGACGACATCGATGGGATGCCTTGTGTGTTAAACCTTTTAAATACTGCCTGAACATGAAATAGAAGGGGCCTTATTTTCAAATTGTTTCCTCCATTCTTTAATTAACCTAATGTTACAAAATGAGATACAAAACACCTGAAAAGTGCTGAAAAGAACTTTAAAGATATAACGTAATTGTTTGGTTTATTGTGTAAAATTAGCAAAAACTTAAACTGGATTTAACTGATTTAAAAGACTGGAGTAGACTCTTTGAAAATATGGCCTGATAAATATTACACACTGTGCTTCTATTAAAAAGCAAAAGTAACTTAATGTTAATTTTGGGTCAGATACTGCAGTAGCCTTATACAGCCCCTGAATTTGTGTAACAGTCATATAGGAACAACATAGCTCTGCACAGCATGTTGTGAGCCAGAGGAATTTCACTTTTGATCCAGTTTAAAATGTGCTTCCAGTCAAATAATAACCTTATTTCTGAACTGAGAAGTTTAGGTCTAAATGTGAAACAAAATGAGTAACCTTTGCATTGGAGTAAAGCTTAGAGTAAGTAGAGGGGTTCTGAAAAATACAGTGTTACACATCCCCAGTGTTGCTACAACTGTTTGAATTAAATAAAATACCTGTAATTTCTTTTCATTCTTAACATCCTGACAACTTTTTACATGTATTACTTTAAAGTCTGTTTCAAAGCTCTTTTCCACTCTGGTGCACTTATAGTGTAAGGATTACTGCCCACATTGTGAAACAGGTGACATAGCAATAATGATCCATGATGTGGTACAGAACAGAAAAGCCAGAGCACTTGTTATAATTGGCTGAGCGCCGGGCGGGTGGGGAGTGCTTAGGTCAGAGTGGGTGTCCTCAGCTCGCCATGCACCAGCGACCACTGTAGAGTGGTCAGGCGCCAGTGGACTTGCCTGTAAGCTGCACAGAGCTGGACGCGTGTGTCCGTCTTTGTCTCTCCCGAGTCAGTCAGCACGGGGGTGGCAGCGGTGAGCTGGGTTGAAGTAAAAATAAATAAATAAATAAATAAATAATAATCGATCTTTCCAAATTGGGGAGAAAATGAGAAAAAATTTAAAAACAAAAACCAATATGGAACTCATATTTGAGTTTGGATTGATGGTATTGGTGTGGCATATGTGAAAAGCTGTGGCATATAGGCTCTGGGTGTATAGATTTCTCTTCATGTCTAATACCTTCAAAAACATCTGTATTCATTTGATACTCACAGAGGAGTTATGATTCGTGAAATATATTCAATGTGCCCTGCAGTAAACCCCCAATTGTTTCTTTGTGCATTTCAGTAAATGATGCAGTTTGCACTAAAGAGAAAAGCTGTCTTCCACTTGCCAAGGTAGCTCTGTCGAAGTGGGAGGTGATTGACGACTCCGAGGTCATGGCACATGGTAATGTGGAAACTGTTTCTTTGCTCTGAATGCTGGGTTCTGAGGGGCGGGTTACACAAGGACATTACAACTGCAAAGAAATCTGCATGTCTGTTTTTTAAAACATGCTCATGTTTCTTGTTGCAGCCCTTCATCAGGTAGTGTCTTTAGCCAACTAAACTATTCACTTGCCAATAATCTGTTTATATTCTGCTTTCTAGAAAATGTAATTAAAGAATACAGTGTGTCCTACAATAGTAATAATTAAGGGTAGAGTGGGCAACTTCAGCTTAATGCTGTTGTTCTGTGATTTAAAAAATATACTCGGCAACCTGATCTGAATTACAGGGATCACAGTTTAACATGAATGCAGCTCTTACGGTACAGAACTGTCTTCTCAGCAAAGGTCACTGAATTGATTTTTTTTATTTGTTTTTGTTTGTTTGAACTACATTTGTATCTTAAAATATTAAGTGTTTGTCTAAGTATTCAATTTTGAGCTAATCAAACTGCATGCATTTCCAGTTGGTGATGCAGATTAGAGCAGTGTGGCAATATACAGTGGCATGGTGTATGTAGAGGGTACAATCATGATACCGCTTCCTGTGTATTTGATGGTCTGTGTTTTTATATTTATTAAACAGCAAGTACAGAATCAAAATGGGACCTGCTTGATAATCAAGATTCAGAAGAAGATTCGAAAAATCTCATGTAAGCCTTTTTTTTTGTTTTGTTTTTAAGCTTTCATGTCTAGTTATTGAGAGCACATTGCCATTGACCCTGTCTATAGTTAGATAGCTAGATAGAGGGGACGGGACCCTGCTGACAGCGTTCCCTCTAAGGCTAACAACCTTTGCACTCGGTTTCCTAACTTTCACAAGTTATTATCATAAATATCAACCTCAATCGAGACTCCAGCCTCTTGAGGTAAACCTATTATTTTGAGATTCTCTGATTTTCCCTCTGTAAAAATGCAGGTCACATAGTGCAGAGCTCGTTCGGGCACCAGTGAGTCTGGGGTGGGCGAAGCAGGCGCCTGGTGATTCTGCCTCTGTGGAGAGTGGTGGTCATGAGCTTTACAGATTTGAACTCGTTGTATAATTGAATACTAAAATCTGTGAAGCACTATCTTCCTGCATTATTTAGAAGTATAAATACATGGGTAAACATAAATATAAATCACAATACTCACACTTTGACAGTTTGTTTTATTTCCCTTTTAAAACGACCATTTCAGAAATCATCTCAAGCGTTAAAAACTGGTAAAATTTTAATCAGCACATTAGTCGGAAATAAACATTTGTTTATAGTAAATGAAGAAGACATACCATGTCCATTTTTTTTTGCGAGTTTATTTACCATGTGACTTCATGCCATGTATTTGTTGAAACGCAACATGGCGGCTGCACCAACGAAGAAAAAAAAGCAATGTTTCAGTAAGACACGTGCTAAAAGAAATCTGATTATCTATGTGAAGATGGTGCGATAGTATTAAAGTTTTGGTGTAATTCGCGTGATCATGTGTGAGTCAGTACTATTAAATATCATAATGCCAGTTGTAAACACGTAGAGAATAAAAAAGCAAATAAGATGGCAAAGCGCTGCATTCTCTGCTGAAAATCTACGACCTATGATACTGCGCTCAAGGCGGAGCTTTCCTGAAGTAAGTAAGCTAAATCAATTGCGTATTTCATTGTTGTTTAGTTCTTTCCATGCTACCTGCCTTTAATGAAGCTATAATTAGCAATTTTAAACCATGGCCGTTTCTTAATTGAATTTATATTTTCTGACGACGAAGAAATGAGCTCAACACTTTTTCTAGCTGTACAATCTTTAAAGGAAACTGATCACTGTGTAAATAATGTGGACAGTACACAGTGTAGGTTTGGTTTCAATCTTCAGTCTTTTTCAATTTTGCAAATAACACTGCAGAATTAGGAAAGAAACAATTGAGAGGATTAATTATGCGTTGACATTAAAAGGGGCGCTATTTAAATTACAGTCAGGTAATACATAGCAGTGAACCTGTGTTAGAGCAACAAGTCAGTCAACACGCCTTTATCAGTGTTTCATATTTTATCCTGGTTATTATAATGCCAGTAAAATGGTAAACTTAATGGGTGGAGTACTATACATAGGATTACTCTCACATGACATTGCTGGACTGTTAAACTGTTTCATATTTTTTGTTGTAATGCCAGCAATAAGCTAAACTGGTGTGTTTGTAGAAAACTGTAAATATGATTCTCACAACTGTGCTGGACATTCGGTTTCTTGAACTGTTGTAAAATAATTCTTATGCTTTCCTGCTTATTTTAATGCCAGCAATGAATCAAGTGATGTCTATAAACATTATGACAGGTTTGAAGTGTCTTCAGGTGCTTTACTTATTATTACAGCAACAAGAGTCTGATTTGAAAACAAAAATGAATTGTAATATTTATTAAATGTACTTATTTAACTAGCAACATTATATTTATGTTCAAATGCCATGTTTAGTTGATAGAGTGGGAACAAATGGAATTGGCCATTTTTGAAAAAACAGTATTTGGTATTCCGAAAAGTAGGTAGGTACATTTGGTAGCCTTAAAGATGGTTACAGTTGAAGGCAGTGCAGATGCCAGTGTTTTATGCAGTAGTATAAAGCAATTTTATGCAGGCCACCAGTTAAGCATGCAGTCTATATCTATAACAACCGATAGGGCTGTGTAGGATCAGAGGACGATTAAAAATCAGAGGCAGAGCCACAGTAAATGTCTTGTTTAAATTGAAAGTAAATTGTAAAATTGTTGAGATACTTGTGTTGCAATATTGTTTCAAAATTGTGTAATGCAACAAAAATATATTAACACTAGAACAGCCAGGTTTATGCTACTGCTTAGAACAGCCAGCGGTAGTCATTTTGACGAGTACATTTTAAACAGCTTCGATATGTGAAAATGAAACGCAAACTATCCAGATACAACTCAAAATATTTATTTATGAACATCATATCTAACATTTGCATAGCAGAAGCACCATACTGTACTGTATTTAAATGAAAAAATAAACATAAAAGGCTTTATTTGCGAAATTAGCGCATATGCATGAAATTAAATTAAACATTTCCAAAGATACTGTGTAAACAGGTGTAAACTGCTATATGTATTTGTAAAATTGTAAAAACGAAGTAATTATTTACAAAAAATAACAAAAGCCTTTTTTTTCACATTAGCCTACTGCATGACTTCAAAAAATGAAAACTATAATAAAATAAACATTTCAAAGGAAAATATTGTGTAACCAGCTGTAACCACTTGTAAAATCAAAATCATTACTTATAAAGAAAATAACTCCATTCACATTGTGTAACAAGAATGTGCTTCAGGGAAACATATTTCAAAGTAGCCCCCATATTAGCACAATCCGCACAAATGTAACGCTTGTCAACTTGTCGTGTGTATTTACCACATACTGCTCTTTCACACTGGGCACAGATATCGGACGTTTTATTTTTATTGTATGTAGTTACCTAGCATTGTCTTCTGTTGCGTTTCGGTTCCAGGTTGAGCTGCATTTCTCTGCCGCTTTGCAGCTTTCTGATTGAAATGTTTCTGCCAAAGCTCTGTGGCTAGCATCATGATGATATGATATTTTCCCATCTGCATTCACTGTACAAAACGAAGGAATTGACAGCTGCCATGTCCGGTACATTGTCAAATACAACAACTGGACTCCGGTGATTGCTTTCACGGAGAACTATGTTTTGCGCAGATGGTGGAAACTCTGTTCTCGCTTTTACTGTTCCAACCAGGCTGTTTTTCTTTAACTGTTTTGCTAATTACAGTGAAATAAAAAAAAAATTGCCATCGGTAACATTCATCCGTTTTCCTGAGTAAGGTTACATCAGCCTAAGTACCACATTGCCACCTAGTGTCTGACCAGCTGGGCGAGTAGTACAGATAGGGGTAAGGTCCGCTGCCGGCTAAAACTTGATCCCAGATTCGCCAAGTTTTTGACTTGCATTGTGTCCAGCGACATCGTGCTTTTGTCGGAAACAGCTGCTTGTCCATGTAATGCTTTGTTTAGCTTGAAGCAGGCAGTGCTGTTTTCTGTGAAGTTTTTCCAAATTCCTGCTGACAATGCAAATCTGTAGTTGCTCTCAAATAAAAACGCAAAAGTCTCAGGATTTCTCGAAAAATTCTTGTAATAATAATATTATAAGACAGCAGACTATATGCTCACGTAGACAGCCAGACAACAGTTCTCCAAGGAATTGATAAGATTACAATAGAGATTTAGATAACACATATCTAGACTTCAAGAGTAATATTTTATTCAAATACATACTGCTGTAAACTCAGCTGAGGCAGCTTGTACACATATAAAACAACATGTTTGTAGGTTATAGTGACAATAAAAGCATGCATTGTAACTAGATGTCAAATGACTACTTTTGGTGGTTCCAGGTAGAAGTACTTATATTTTTTTTATTTTTGCGATTCTGACTTTCAAACGCAGTCAGGATATGTAATATATGTATTTAGGAAAAGTCAAGAACAGACAACCACGGGTCTTTAACACACGCAGAGTAATTTAAATTTTAAAAGTGAAAACCGTCAAAATGACTACCGTGATGGTTGTAGTGTTAAAAGGGTTAATGCACGGCCGAAGGTTTCTCTGATAATGTACCCTTTCTCAGTCAAAATGTCAAGTTTCTTAGTATCTCGAAAGCTTAGAGGGAACTCTGCCTGCTGATTATTAACTCTTAGCGCATATTGCTGTTGACTCTGGGCCACTTTGGGACTATCCAACGACAAGACGTAATCACGTAATCAACCTACACTATGGTTTCCCCTAAAGGTCTTTTAGAAATCACATTAATTGCTAGTAGACTTAAGTGGTGCTCAATTGAAAACCACTGGACATTTCTAAACACATTTTTCTTAGCCTTGAGTTAGCAAGTTCTGTGCATTGCTTGATGGTGGTGTAAAAAACCTCTTAATTTGTTTAAAATGCAAAGACGCAGCACAGGCATGTTATCTGTGTGTCTGTCCCGGTGCTGTGCAGGGAGGAGGTGAAAGAGGAGGTGGAGGAGGAGTCTGAGGAGGACAGCAGTGACTCTGAGCCATCCACTCCACAGAAGGATGAGCTGCCTGACACCAAGCCCCCGCAGAGCCTCTTTGACTTGTCTGAGGGGAAGCGGGCCAAACTACGAGAACTCGAGGCAAGCGCTTCTACTGCTCATCCGACATCTCCATTAAAGCAACTTACCCCTCCTTGTTTATGAATAACATGATGTTTTCTAGATAGATTTTCATTTTAAGTAGCTTGTAGCCACTAATGAGAAGACAGCTGCATACAAAGCAAAATAATGTCAGTTGCAACAAAAGGGAAATAAATGGTTGTTATTGGTCAATACTGTTCCGTGTATTTAAAGAAAAATAGAAAAGGTATCTATTCAAACCCTAAATGAGGGATGTAACAGTGCTGACTACTAGAAAAAAAAAAACATTGGCTTAATACTAATGGAGTGTTCTTTTTCTACAGTTAAAAGTTGTGAAATTTCAAGATGAACTTGAGTCAGGAAAAAGACCCAGGAAATCAGGACTGACGGTTCAGCAGCAGGTGGAGCACTACAGGAATAAACTCTTACAGAAGGTGTGCCGTTTCTTACTGTGCCGAGCTCCATTCATGGCTGCAGCAAATATGTGTACATTTGTCAAATATAAATAGTTAATTTTCCTTACAGATGCACTATTTCTGGGATTTTTTTTCTCGATTAGTGATATTTACAGTAAGGGTGGTGGTGTGTTTTTAATTGATAACTTATTTACAAACGTATGCCATCTTAATTTCTTGGTTTAAGCAACATAAACTAAATCAAGTAGTGAAATGTTATAGCTAATGCCTTCATCGAGGAACGTTTATCTACTTGTTTGCTCCACATTGTTTAAAGCAGTGGTTCTCAAACTGGTCCGTGGAAAGGTTACATAATTACGGAAATGAAGCAGCAGCATAGTTTAAAGAAGCATTGCAAAAATTTGAGACCTTATAAACTCTGCTACAGATGGAGGTATTCTCCATGTATACATTTTCTTCCTATAAGTTAAAGAAAAAGATCTCCGTCCAATGTAGTTTGAGTGTCTAAAATGTGTTTTTTACTAGGAAGTTTTCATGTATTGCGCACGTGTTCGCTCAATACAGCAGCTTGTAAAGTAACGGATAACACAACATGCATTGTGTTGCATAAACATACAGCTGTAGTTGGGTTTGAGGCACGAAATGAAGCTGTGTCTTCAGCCAGCAAAGCCGTATCTTAATGTGACACAATGCACAAGCCCTGGAGTGTTATGCCGATTTTATAAAACAAATACAATAAAAAAGGGTTTTATTTTCAAAAAACAATTTTATTATATATCATTCCGCTTTGAAGAAAACAAGGTTCTATTTGTTGTAAACATTAAACTCGAGGTTTTCAACGTTTCCGTTTATTGCAATTAATTAAAATGAGTGAAGCCTCCGTGCTACTCTGTCGTCTCAGATGCATTACTACCGCTGACCTGGAGAAGCCAATTAGGGATGGGACGGTATAAAATTTTCACGGTTTGGTAACTGTTAAAAAAAAAAAAAAAGTGTTAACCTTAATATCACGGTATACAGTAAATCATGCAAGTTATAAAGTAAAATCTTAAAAAATGAAGAAAGACTAACATAAATCACTTAAATGACCAATTCAATAAAAATAAAACCAACAAATCACACTTCTTTTCACAGAGTGATTTAAGCATTTGGTATTTAGTATTTTACTATGCCAAATAGCTTGGTGTTGTGTTTATGTATACAGTGCCTTGCAAAAGTATTCGGATCCCTGACCAATTCTCTCATATTACCGAATTACAAATGGTACATTGAAATTTCGTTCTGTTTGATATTTTATTTTTAAACACTGAAACTCAAACTCAATTATTGTAAGGTGACATTGGTTTTATGTTGGGAAATATTTTTAAGAAAAATAAAAAAACTGAAATATCTTGCTTGCATAAGTATTCAACCCCTGTGCTGTGGAAGCTCCCAGTTTGAACAGATGAAAGAAATTGCCCTAACGAGGACACAATTACATTACCATTGGCTTCCACCTGTGAACCATTAAAGTTGCTGTCACATTTTCTGGATAAAAACCCCACTGTTGAAGGATCATTGGTAAGGCTGTGAATCTGAAGGAAAATGAAGACCAAAGAGCATTCTACAGAAGTTAGAGATAAAGTAATACAAATGCATAGATTAGGGAAAGGGTACAAAATAATATCCAAGTGTTTGGATATCCCAGTGAGCACAGTTGGATCAATAATCAGGAAATGGAAGCTGCATCACACCACCCAGGCACTGCCAAGAAAAGGCTGTCCCTCAAAACTCGGCGCTCAAACAAGAAGGAGACTTGTGAGAGAAGCCACAGAGAGGCCAACAATCACTTTGAAGGAGCTACAGTGTTCAGTGGCTGGGAGTGGAGTAATGGTGCACCAGTCAACCATATCAAGAGCTCTGCATAACACTAGCCTGTATGGGAGGGTGGCAAGAAGGAAGCCGTTACTCAAAAAGTACCACCTGAAAGCAGGTCTGGAGTTTGCCAGAAAGCATGAGAGTGACCCAGCTGCGATGTGGGAAAAGGTTTTGTAGTCAGATGAGACCAAGATAGAGCTTTTTGGCCAAAACTCAAAGTGCTATGTGTGGCGCAAACCTAACACTGCCCATGCCTCAAGACACACAGTCCCTACAGTGAAGTATGGTGGTGGCAGCATCATACTGTGGGGATGCTTCTCATCAGCAGGGACTGGGCATCTTGTTACAATTGAAGGAAGAATGGATGGAGCAAAATACAGGAAAATACTGCAAGAGAATCTGCTTCAGTCCGCTAAAAAACTGAAGTCTGGGAGGAAATTCACCTTTCAGTAGGACAATGATCCCAAGCACAAGGCCAAAGCAACATTGGAGTGGCTCAAGAACAAAAAGGTGGATGTCCTACAGTGGCCCAGTCAAAGTCCTGATCTCAATCCCATTGAGAATCTGTGGCACTACAAGCGTCATCCGACCAGCCTTACTATCTGGAGCAAATCTGCCAAGAAGAATGGGCCAAAATCACTCCGACACTGTGAAAGCTGGTACATACTTACCCCAAAAGACTTAAAGCTGTTATTGCAGCGAAAGGTGGCTCTACCAAATATTAATTTGTGGGGATTAAATACTTATGCAAGCAAGATATTTCAGTTTTTAATTTTTCTTAAAAATATTTCCCAACATAAAACCAGTGTCACCTTACAATAATTGATAATGAGTTTAAGTGTAAATAAAATATCAAACAGGACAAAATTTCAATGTACCATTTTTAATTCGGTAATAAGAGAGAATTGGTCAGGGGTCTGAATACTTTTGCAAGGTACTGTGTGTGTGTGTGTGTGTGTGTGGTGTATATATATATATATATATATATATATATATATATATATATATAGATATATATATATAATATATAAAATGACAATCGGAATTTAAAAAATAAACTTGTACACTCTGTTATCCTACAACAACATTAAGATCTATTTGCTCAAAATGACATGGTGCTGCAGTTAAAACATTTTAATGTATAAAATTTGAAATAAAAAAATAATTAAGTACTTTGTATAGCTGATGGTAAATAGAATTGAGAAATAGTTGGTCTAATTGCATAAAACACAAACATATACCACAGGTTATTATTTAAGAGCAGAGAAGTTGTTTATTTTTTCAAGGTATGTTATTCATTACTATCGTTGTGGTAATTTTTTACATAACAAATATGATTTTGCACAATAACCTACATATCGAATGTACTGTGTACTGTAACGTGTTCATTCGCAGGTTACTACGTAATGTGTACACCTTAAACATTCTATAAAAAATTTTTTTCTATAAGAAGTGAATGGATTCTTTTAACTTTATAACGTATAATACTGAAACAAATAACTTGTTTAAACAAAACTATGTTGATAATAAGTAGGTTGTCCTGCTGCAGTCGTGGGTCTGTGCTAATTTTAATTGAAACATTGGTCGTGTTCTTATAGCGCAGATTTCCACAGTTCTGCACAGAATCACAGAGATGCGCTGTAGACAGCACTCGCCTCCACCCACAGAAATCTGTGCAGATTCTGCACAGCCCTGCGCAGCTTTGAAATGTTACTGCGGGAGGCTGGCTGCGGCTGTGAACCAAAGAGATCAGAAGTGGCCTGCTAATCGTAATGCAACTAACTACTATAATTACTGGTTCCACCTTGTTAGCGGAGGCGAACGACATCTTATTATACAAGAAAGCCGTGAACAGCCTTGCCGATGCTGTATTATATAAATAAATCAATTATTTAAACAATGTACTAAATCCTTTATAAGTGATGTATAATGTCACTCAATTGCATCAAACTGACTCTGTATAGGTTGGTATCCAGAAAAATGTAAATATAGCAAGTTGAAAATGTGTGCTGTGCTACAAAGTTTGTAGAAGGCGTTTCTGTAAAAGCTGCGTGCGATGTCAGAAAGACAGCAGCCAAGAGCAGCCAGCGCAACAAGCTCCGGGTAACAGAACGCAGCCATTGAAATGTTTAAATACAGTATCAGTTCACGTATCAAAATACAGTATCAGTTCACGAAAAGGTCTTCCTCAGACACTTTGCTAAGGCTGCAAGTACCATTGGTTGATTTAGAAAAATATTTGCAATTGAAAAATGTTTTAACTGTTGTATAATGGAATTACGATAATGCGGTGTAGAATAAAAGGAACGGTATTAATACCGTAATTTACCTAAACCGCGGTAAACTGAAAAACCGGTATACCAACCCATCCCTAAAGCCAATACAAAAATACATTATTGGCATTTTTAAATGCTTGGTCATTAACAGGCTCATAATCATTTAATCATTGCAGTTTATATCAGCACTGTTTATAGAGCGATTGAGACAAGAAGTACGGAGGCTGATATAACAAAGTGAAGTACTCTTGACCAGCCGAATTACACATTGAAGCACAGAATTATCGTAACGGACAGTTTACATTTTCAAGACAAACTGTTTAAGTTTTATGTTTTATTGTTTTATCAAATCAATAAAAACACCAGCTGCTCAAGAATTAGTTTTTCTTTTTTTTTTTTTTTTTTTTTTTTTTTAACGGTGGTTTGTTTCTTGTAATTCTTGACACTTATCTACTGTCATGCCTCCGAAAAGATTGACTGTGACGAAACCAATGTCACTCATTTTTAAGACTTCTCACAGCAATTTATCTATTTATTGATAATTTTATTAATTTAACTGAGCTTAGTGTATGGTGCTGTACTATTTAACTGCAGGGTAAAACATCCTCAGCAGCCAGTTGGTGTGCAGCATCCAAACAGTCTGTGTTATAAATAAAGATTAGCTGGAGTTTCGTAGCTCCAACTATGCTGGTACTTCACAGATTATTAATTCACATAAATCAATTTCTGCTGTAATTATCAATTTAAAAATAAGTCAGGTTTTTTTATTTTTATTTTTTCCCCCTCTTGGTAAATTTGTTTTAATGAAAAGTAAACTAGAACTGTTCTTTAACACTAGCACCGCCATAGCCTCTTTTTGAATGGCTTTTTCAATTCAAATTTAAATATCTCTGCATATTTGAATATCTCGTGCACGTCTGTTCTTAAAGTGTTACTAAATATTTGATTTAAATACCCATACGGTGTTTCAGGTGCAGAATCGTACAAATGAAAAAGTTACAAGCACTTGCTTCTTCAACCACCAGACCCACAGTTTATGCAGCATATTGAAATCAAGACAATATAGCTGACAATTTAGTCTGGCTTTGTAATAAAATCAAAGTCATTGTGAAAGAACATATTATATACTCCCGTCGAGTACTGAAACACTAATGAAAGCCATTCTACACTATTATTATTCATTTTATTAGCAGTTGTCACAAAATATGCACATTGAATCACAATACAGTGTGATATAGCTAAACTACTTTTTTCTAATCTGCCTGTCCTCTGAATAGTTACTGCCAACAGCTCAAGCCGTGCGAGCCCCTTGCATTTCACTACTCTTCTCAGGAAGAATGACTGCCAACCTGAGTGTGTACAGGTTTAAAAAAAAAAAAAAAAAAAAGTGCTTATTCTAAGCTCTGTGCACAAATCAGTGACCATCGGGACTGATGCTAACCGAAAGCTAGAGACTGTTGCATTTTGCAAGGCAAAGAAGTATGGTGTGGATATACTGGATCAAATGGCAAGGCTGTATTCTGTCAAAGGTTGTACTCACAGATGGCCTGTGGCTTTTTTAAATAATGTTTTGGACCTGGCAGCCATCAACGCTTTGGTTTTGTACAAGGAGTTCACCAGCAGTACAATTACTCAGAGGGACTTCATTTTGCAGCTAACCCTGGAGCTACGGCAGAAATATTTTGATAAAAGACAAGAAAGCCGGCTGGCAAATGCCCCTCAACCTTCAGCCAACGCTGCGCCCACTGGCACACGGAATACAAGACAATGCCAGGTTGCTAAATGCAACAGAACTATTGAGGTCTGCGCCCGCTGTGAAAAGGCAGTCTGTGGCAAATGCACTGGTACAGTTGAAAAGCGTTTTCTGTGTAGATTGTACTGAGAAGGTTGTAATAGAACTCTGAACAGATTAGAGCCTTTGAACTTGCGTTTCACTCAAAGCGCTTTCATGTTGCATAAGTTGTTATATTTTTTTATGCTATTTTTATAACTAGTTATTTATGTTTTATAATTTTATAAGTGCATACAGCTTTCTACATCTGCTAACACAAGTTTGTTGCCTAAAGTTTATTTTATTAGTTTCATATTTATGTATGTGCTCTTTTTGAAAAAAAAAAAAGAAAAAAAAAAAATTCAAAGTAAATACGGAGTTTCTGCTCTGAAAGTGTTATGTATGATGTTCATAAATAAAAAGTTGTATCCGATTGTTTGTTTTTCATTTTCATATCGAAGCCGTTTTAAAATGGAGCCGCACATTTTGCGGGTGCGGCGGTTGTATGTGGTCCGAAATCTCGGCGGTTCTAGAGTTAAAACTCCAGTTTAAAATAACTTTGTTCATAGAAATAGGCCAACTCATCACATTAAAACAAAGAAAGGTAAGTTTACGATTATTCTTAGTATTATAGTGATTTTTTCAATGTGATTATTTTTCAGTCAGCTATACTGTTTATTGTGTGGTCTGCTGAGATCAAAAAAAAAATAGTGATCCATGGATAAAGTTTGAGAATCACTGGTTTAAAGTTAAGGATGTCGTTTTCTTTCTAAGACTTCGTATTTTCTTCCAGGAGTGTGAAAAAGATGAGCAGGAAAGGAGAGAAAAGACATCCCAGAAGTCAAAAGACAGAAACAAGAAAGAAGAGAAGAAAGACAAAGAGCGCCTAGAAGAAAGGGGCAAAAACAAGGAGAAGGACAGGAGGAGGAGTAAAGAGTCTAATCACGAGCGAGAAAGGAACAGGGGGAGAAGCCGAGATAAAGAACGGGAGAAAGAGGATGAGAAGATGAGGGATCGGTCAGACAGACGAGGAGGCAGCTACTCGTCACCTGCAAAGTAAGAAACCCCAAAAAATACCAGAGCACCCCAGCTTCATGTCTAAATATGAAAATACCACAGCCCCAGCTTCATGTGTCTAAATATGAAATACCACAGAACCCAGCTTCATGTCTAAATATGAAAATACCACAGCCCCAGCTTCATGTGTCTAAATATGAAATACCACAGAACCCAGCTTCATATGTCTAAATATGAAAATACCACAGAACCCAGCTTCATGTCTAAATATGAAAATACCACAGACCCAGCTTCATATGTCTAAATATGAAAATACCAGAGCTCCAGCTTCATGTGTCTAAATATGAAAATACCACAGCCCCAGCTTCATGTGTCTAAATATGAAATACCAGAGAAACCTCAGCTTCATGTGTGTTTAAGTATTGTTATTGTATTACAGCTTGTTGCTGCTGATCTACACTTAGATGTTTAACCCTTTCCGGTCCTATTTTGGACCAGGTCCGACATTATGATTTTCCCTTTCCAGTCCGATGTCGGACTCTGTTTGACATCATCAAAACGATGTAAAACATAGGTCTCTAGTCATTTTTTCTCCGGAAAAAGCCGAGAAAACCATTCAATGGCCGAGTGAGACCGATAGGAACCGAAAAAAAAGGGGGGCGTGTGAGCAGTAGAGCTAGCAGCTGCACCACAGAGATAATGATGGACACAAACAAAGGAGATAGCTGCTTCTGCATCCAGCGCTCAAAGAATATCACAGACATTTGCAGAGCTTTTTGAGATGTTATGGTAATAAAATAATGACTTGGATCCCATTATTGAGGAGTTTGGTAATACAAGAAGTGATCAGGAGAGGATTTATCAGTATGCACATCTATAAAGAGGTATGTGAAAAATACAGCGAACAATGTGTGCCATACATGCCATACAATGTGTTTTAAACCTGTTTTGTATTTTAAACAGCGCATGTAAAATAAACAGCGCATGTGAAAATAAATTGGACCTGACGCGCTTAACAAGCACTGAATAAATGGACTGCAAAGGGTTAATATAAATTCTATCCCTCCTAATTTAATAATAATTCCACAAGTTGTGTGAGTAGTACTTTGAACAGCTGAGTTGTAATAATAGGTGCTTTCTCTCCTTTTTTTAATAGAACAAAATCAAGGTCACCTAAGAAGTCCAAGCGGTCCCGCTCCCCTTCTCCTGGCAGAAGGTCGTGGAGATCAAGCTCACGATCACCTCACCGCTCCCACAAAAAATCCAAGAAGAGTAAGCACTGACCAGCAGTGATGTACATGCACTGAGAAGAGTAAGCACTGGCCAGCAGTGATGTACAGAACTGCTTTTCCACTTGCTTCAGTGACTGGAAAACCAGCCATTTTATACATGTAGGATTTATTTCTTGTTGTTCTCCAAGAAAATGATTGATTTTCATACCTTAATGATTCAAGTCAAGCTTTTGGTACGTTTTGTAATTCAGTTTCATGCATCAGTTATAAAAACGATTTTTTTTTTTTCTGTCAAAAACCTTGCTGGCTGTTTTTAAGAAGAATGTTTCAGTAACATTTCAGAATAAATGTGTCTTCAATGTGTATTCATAAAGTCTGATAACAGGAAGTAGGCTTGAATTGCACATGCCGTTCACATCGTCCTAGGAGTGCTCTGCACTAACTCGGAGGAATCACACTTCCAAACCCAATCAGAAGTGGCGGATTTCTTTTTTATGAAAGGACCCAATATGTGGGGTTTCATTCTGGCCTGACATCAAAAAAGTATTAAATAACAAACATATAACGATATCTGACACCCCACTCCCAATTTGAAAGTTTTATTTTGTTTTGTTCTTTTAAAAAAGAAAACAAAATGGGTTGTCTTGGATTCATCTTTGTTTTGCCATTTGTTTCTTATCAATTTGCTTGTCCAAATAAACATGTTCCCTTATCAGTCTGTCTCCCTTTTGTACTCAAAATGAACTCTGAATGACCTTAATCATAAAGCAGGGCAAACCAAGTTTTTAAAACTTGTGCTTCTATTGTTATGCTCAAGTTTTTTTTTTGCTTTGTACCTCATCACTTCATGAGAATCATTTTGTTCCTTAGCATTGTATTGAGCTTCAAAACAAGTTAATATGTACCAGAGATGATCCTGCTAGTCCTAATAGAAGGAGCGGAAATCAATTTTGAAGCTTATCACTCATTATGAAGTACTAACAAGTGAAGTCATCGGTGCAGTTACTTGGTAATTCCCTCATTTAAAAATAAATGTGTTTTGAAGTTCTGTTTTAGACCCATATGCCCCTTCACCAATGGCACATCCGACCCATGAGGGTTTGCTATGGTACGGGTATGGGTGGTTCTTCACTGGCTATTTGTCTAGCTGAACAAGAACCAAACCGTGAAACTCCAGCCTCGCAAGACATCTGAATTCCGGCTGCGAACCGAACCATTGGTGGGGTTAAGGATTTTTGTCATTACGTTGTGTCAGTCAGTACACTCAAAGAAAAACAACAAACATGGTGGGCAATTTGTTTGTGCATCCTTTGGCAAAATTAGTTAATTAATAACAACTCTTTCGTTGCGTGTGACGTTAGTAGCACGGCTCGGCTCTGCGGTGGAAAAACAGCCCAGGCTCTCCTTAACCGCAAAGTGAGGGCGCAGTTGTACAGTGGAAAAGAGGCATTACTTGCAGGACTTTTGATAGCTGAGGATAATGTGTTAATAGGTATTGGAGAGGAGGGGGTGGTCGGCAGTAACTGTTTACATTCTTTAACGCAGCCATTTGGAGGTGTGACACTAAACACACACAGCCCCTCTTCTCTGGACAGGGATGGCTTGAATGCACGCAGGTTTTTATTTTTTTCTGTTTGGAAAGCCTTAGTTTTACAAATTTACTTTTATATGTTTTTATGTACTGTAGTTGCATTCTTACATTCAGACTGTTTGGGAAAGCAAGCTTTTTGCACATGTCTGCTGTGTGAATGCAATATCATAATTGCAGGACGGAGGAGGAGGGGACAGATAAGAAACAAGTCCGTAGTGTTTTTATACAGTACATGAGTTACTTGGTGGAGTTTTCCACTTCTCCACCCACGTTGACCTCAAGGTTCATTTAAATCCTTAACTGGCCCGGGCAGGATTGAGAATGAATCAGAACTGTTTGTTTTCATGCATTATTTTATAGTCAGTGGGGAAAAGCCCAGAATATCAACAGATGTGTTTTAAATTCAGGGTACATGAAGTCCTGCATGCACAGGAGCCCTAGAACTAGCTGCTGCTTGTTGCTAATGTACGTTTGTGATCATCTAAGAAGATGAATACCCTTCACACTAGCACAGGGAGTATGTGAGTTACTGTTGACAGACATTCCAACCTGACAGCTCTCATCAAAGCGGCGTGACAGGTCTAATAGAAACTGTTCAATGCAATGTATGCAATGGACTGTTTGTGTAATGAGTGACTGGACATGCCTTTTAATCTGACCCTTGAGTGCAAAAGGAGGCCAAAAACCACATCCAGGAGCATGATCCAACATGAGATTGCGATAGTCCAGGTGATGTATGTTTTACCTAATTTTTTTATTCCATTTAAATAAATATACATAATATGTATATAATAGTTTTGTTAGGCACTTTTTTTCAAAATTTCTTATTTATTTATTTGTAATACAAGAGAATATCAGTCACAGAATATGCAGCTTTGTGTACTGTTTTTTTTTTTTTTTTTTTGTGGGTGGTTAGATTTATGTTTCACTTTACAGCATAATTGATCGAAATTGGATTTAGAGGTTAATCCACCTTGGGGGTAAAAAAAAAAAAAAAAAAAAAAAAAAAAAAAAAAACAGCCCTGGAAAGACATGCTGTCATGAAGGTCTGAAAGTTAAATTCTCACAGTCTACCTAAAGGGCCAAATAGTTCATTTTTAGTCCATTGCAAAACAAATTTGGAACTTTAGCAAAGTTAGGATTCTGCAAAAATTTGTACAATCCTAATTAAACAGTACTTTAACATTTGCCATATGGTTGATCAACAATCCATTTCCACATGCATGTATAGTTGCATTAATTAAGTAGAATCCTGTTACACCAGATCTGCAAGTCTTAATATTTGGAAGTAAAAAACAAACTAACAGTATATAAAATAGTGGTATCATTCTGGTTACCTCCTGGCACCTTTCCTGTTCACTGTTATTTGAATAATATAATAACATTAATAGTTAGTATTACCTAAGATAAATCTGCTACGTTGTACTGCAAGTTTAATAACACTGTGTAACAATTTTTTTTTTGTTCCTGGGTAGTAAGTGTTATTTCCTAATTGCTTATGCCTCAAAAGTATAGAAAATGGCTATTATTCCCCACAAACCTTGCTTTTGTGACCAGGACAGTGATATTTAGAAATATCACTATTTCCAATGGGAAAACAGGCAAATGTGTGTCTTTTTGTTCACATAAAGTCAGAAAAAAACAACATATGAATCCAAATTAACATGTATTTGTACTAAAGTAATACAAAAATGACTACAAAAGATTTAAAGTGAGTAGTTTTTCGAGATTTACGATTATACAGTATAATAGTAAATCTCGAAAAACTACTCACTTATAAATCTTTTGTAGTCATTTTTGTATTACTTTAGCATAAATACACGTTAATTTGGATTCATATGTTGTTTTTTTCTGACTTTATGTGAACAAAAAGACAAATTTGCCCATTTTCTCATTGGAAATAGGTAAATTTCAAAATATCACTGTCCTGGTCACAAAAGCAAAGTTTGTGGGGAATAATAGCCATTTTCTATACTTTTGAGGCATAAGCAATTAGGAAATAACACTTACTACCCAGGAACAAAAATTGTGTTACATAGTGTAATCATGTAATATAAGTAATCAAATTAGAGGGCTATTCAAACAAATCCAGTTACACTGAACAAAAATATAAACCCAACATGCAACAATTTAAAATTTTACTGAGTTACAGTTCTTATAAGGAAATCAGTCAATTGAAGTAAATTCATTAGGCCCCAATCTATGGATTTCTTATGACTGGGAATACAGATATGCATCTGTTGGTCACAGATACCTTAAAACAAAAGGTAGGGGTGTGGATCAGAAAACCGGTCAATATCTGGTGTGACCACCATTTGCCTCATGCAGCACGACACATCTCCTTTGCCTAGAGTTGATCAGGCTGTTGATTGTGGCCTGTGGAATGTTGTCCCACTCCTCTTCAGTGGCTGTGCGAAGTTGCTGGATATTGGCGGGCACTGGAACACGCTGTCGTACACGTCGATCCAGAGCATCCCAAACATGCACAGTGGGTGACATGTCTGGTCAGTATGGAGGCCATGGAAGAACTGGGACATTTTCAGCTTCCAGGAATTGTGTACAGATCCTTGCGACATGGGGCCGTGCATTATCATGCTGAAACATGAGGTGATGGCGGCGGATGAATGGCACGACAATGGGCCTCAGGATCTCGTCGCGGTATCTCTGTGCATTCAAACTGCTTTCGATAAAATGCAATTGTGTTTGTTGTCCGTAGCTTATGCCTGCCCATACCATAACCCCGCTGCCACCATGGGGCACTTTGTTCACAACGTTGACATCAGCAAACTGCTCGCCCACACAACGCCATATGCTCTGTCTGCCATCTGCCCGGTACAGCTGAAACCATGATTCATCATTGAAGAGCACACTTCTCCAGCGTGCCAGTGGCCTTCGAAGGTGAGCATTTGCCCACTGAAGTCAGTTACAATGCCGAACTGCAGTAAAGACTGGTGAGGATGATGAGCACGCAGATGAGCTTCCCTGAGACGGTTTCTGACAGTTTGATCCTGCAGGTGAAGAAGCTAGATGTGGAGGTCCTAGGTTGGAGTGGTTACATGTGGTCTGCAGTTGTGAGGCAGGTTGGACATACTGCCAAATTCTCTTAAAACGACGTTGGAGGCGGCTTATGGTAGAGAAATGAACGTCCAATTCTCTGGAAACAGCTCTGTTGACTGCAGGAATGTTCAGCATGCCAATTGGATGCTCCCTCAAAACGTGAGACATCTGTGGTATTGTGTTGTGTGACAAAACTGCACATTTTAGAGTGGCCTTTTATTGTCCCCAGCACAAGGTGCACCTGTGTAATGATCATGCTGTTTAATCAGCTTCTTGATGTGCCACACCTGTCAGGTGGATGGATTATCTGGGCAAAGGAAAAATGCTCACTAACAGGGATGTAAACAAATTTGTGCACAGAATTTGAGAGAGAGAAGCTTTTTGTGCGTATGGAAAATTTCTGGGATCTTTTATTTCAGCTCATGAAATATGGGACCAACACTTTACATGTTGTGTTTATATTTTTGTTCAGTATATATCGGTGAGAACAGACATTCTGTGGGTTTAAAACGTCTTCTATAAATACAGAACAGCAGTTTTGAAAGAAAGCACATGGGAGGGAGGGGGGGGGGGTTATTGACAGTTAGAACATAAGAACATAAGAAAGTTTACAAACGAGAGGAGGCCATTCGTCCCATCTTGCTCATTTGGTTGTTAGTAGCTTATTGATCCCAGAATCTCATCAAGCAGCTTCTTGAAGGATCCCAGGGTGTCAGCTTCAACAACATTACTGGGGAGTTGATTCCAGACCCTCACGATTCTCTGTGTAAAAAAGTGCCTCCTATTTTCTGTTCTGAATGCCCGTTTGTCTAATCTCCATTTATAACCCCTGGTCCTTGTTTCTTTTTTCAGGTTGAAAAAGTCCCTTGGGTCGACATTGTCAATACCTTTTAGAATTTTGAATGCTTGAATTAGGTCGCCACGTAGTCTTCTTTGTTCAAGACTGAACAGATTCAATTCTTTTAGCCTGTCTGCATATGACATGCCTTTTAAGACCGGAATAATTCTGGTCGCTCTTCTTTGCACTCTTTCTAGAGCAGCAATATCTTTTTTATAGCGAGGTGACCAGAACTGCACACAATATTCAAGATGAGGTCTTACTAGTGCATTGTACAGTTTTAACATTACGTCCCTTGATTTAAATTCAACACTTTTCACAATGTATCCTAGATTCTTGTTAGCCTTTTTTATAGCTTCCCCACATTGTCTAGAAAATTATTATATTAATAGTTAATTATTTAATCAAGGGCTTTCTACATCAGTTGCTACTGTAGTTTAAGGCTTAGGTTTTTGGAAAAGACTTTTGGTAGGAAACTGATTATTACTATTTTTTTTAAGTTAATTTCCTTGGGGAAAAAATAATACATGGTAATAGGTCATGTTTCTGTGGAAGTCCTGTCAATGTGAGTTATTGTATGGACTGCGTTAGCAACCCCCTTTGGTGAATATACCATGCTATGTTTTGGAATACATTGTGAGCATTTACATGATTATTACATTTCCAAGAAAACGTATTGCTGCTTTTTCGATTAACTTTACCTTCATATGCACAAATAGGTTTTCATTCAAGATCAGCCGAATATATATTACATTTACAAAGTGACCACTGTAAACAAAAAGATCTGTATAGTATGAAGATTGTGGAGCTAATCATGTTAGTTTAATAATTACTTTAAACAATTAATTAATTTGAAAAATTAATATAGTTCAAATTAATGTGTGTTAATCGTTTGAATACTATATGACCATTACCATATTAGATCACTGACTAAACGCAGACAATCTTAATTATCTGTTAAATAATCAGAGTATTCTTTCACGTTAATTAAGACATCATCATAATTTATTTAATGACGTGTATAAGATTGAGGAATTACAATGAACATACAAAACACCCTCAACTACAACAAGGTAGGTTAAAATATCGTAGCAGTTTATTAGATAATAATACTAATGGTACAGAAAGGAAAAAGTTAGAAAATCATCACGAGATAACGATTCACAAACATCAATGCATCACCTCATTGATTGGATATAGATGCTTCTATATATATGTTGTTTCTCAATAACACAATTAAAACTTCAGTACAAGTAGAATCCTATTGCTTTCTTAGCATTCAGTATAGGTGCAGCATTTCATTCTAACACAGTACAGTCACTCCTCTGTCTCAAGCTCAGTACAGGCTGCACGGCTCTGCTAGCCGGTGATGACGTCACCCGGCTGACAGTTCCCCTGCGTCTCGCGCTCACAGGCTACATAACTAGTTAAACACAAGCATCTATTATTCAAATGCAAAATTTCAATTTCAATTCTTCTAATAACATATCACAGCTAAGGCTGGACTACAATTGTTTACTAACAATTACACAAGTATACTTTCAAATAAGCACTTCATATGACAATATGAGGTAAGCAGCTTAGTTACTTTTTATCAAGGTTTAAACTCTGAGCTTTTTCATACGCGCATTAAAAGCACAATGTAAGATAACCATTTTTTCAATTACCATTAATTACCCTAGTTCCACAAGGGAAAGGTAAGGGAATTATACTCAACAGTTCCTTAAAGAAGACACCAAAGTTTGCAGAGCAAGTCTTCCATTGCAGTTATGTCTTTGCTTCATTTCCACAAATCTTCAAACCCAAGTTGGGCTCCTTTATCTTCAAAACCCAAGTAGGTGTTTCACACGTCCTGCATGTTTTCTTCTTGAATGCTTCGCCTCAAAGGCCGATACAGTTTTGTTATGCTGTGATTACAAACTAGGAATAGAAGCTTGTGTCCTAGCCAGGAATGGTTCCCTTTGACGCGTAGATAAACTGACTCGCAGGCGTCTCTTTTTCCTATTAGCAGGAGTCCTGAACACTTTCATTTAACATGTTCGTTTATTACAAGGTACAGAATCTTCTTGCAGTCGAGGTATAAAGCTTAGCACTATCTTCTCTTAGGGAGCCATGTTAGACTTAGAAACCAATTCAAAGTTCTTGCTGTAAATTGCCTGCTCTTATAGGACTTGTACACAAAGACCTATACATGCCCCCACAACTGTCTTCCATTGTTTTTGGGTCATGGGTGATTTCACCCTTCAGGGGATGGCCCCATGATCTTCTTTATGTCTTCGCTTCTGCTGTCTCCAGCTTTCATTTTCCTCCATAAATTCTGATCAGATACTCCGAAGTACTCATGACCCTGTAGAGACCCCTTTGTATTGGGTTCAGTTAAAGTCCACCAGCCCTCGGCTCACTTCCCCCTCTCCTTTGTGTAGGGTGATTCAGCAGCTGCTCCAGTCAACAGTGCACATGCTGCCCTGCATACGGTGTGCTCAAAATAGAATCCAACAGATTAGTTCAGATATGTCCTTATATCAAAAATAGTTTTTCGTTTTAGGCAACTGTGCCTACAAGATGTTGTGCACAAAAAAAGGCATCTTAAAAATGTAGTTTCAATGTCTGCACACAAGCGCCAGTCTTACCCTGATGCCAGTTCTGCTCCCAGAGCTGGCTTAGTGTCCCGGTTATGAACGAACAACACTTATGGTACCACAATCAAACACACTAACACTTCCCACCAGTGTAATACTGTTCAAAATACCACACCTTGCAACTGCATTAAAGACCAGTTAGGAACCAGCATAGGGGGGTGGTGGCGGCCTATAAAATAATAATAGATTCAACAGTTTATTCTACAGATTTATTGGACAATTTAACTATGCTAGATTTCAATTGTGTTATGAAAACAGTCCTAATTTACTGTTTAAGTTTATAAATGTTATCAATTGTGTGAATGAGTTACATCATATCAGTTGTGTAACTGAGTTATATTGTTACATCACTGAATGAGTTACGTCATTATCTCATTGTGTGAATGAGTTACATCATATTGTGTGAATGAGTTACATAATTAACTCAATTGTTTGAACGAGTTACATCATTATATGAATTGTGTGAATGTGTTTGTGAGAGGCTGGCGAGTGGATAGAGGCCCAGAGACAGACTGCTGCTCAAAAAAATAATACTTTTATTACAAATAAACACAAAATAAAAGGGTACAAGGGCCACAACAAAGGTATTTAAGCACAAATAGAAAGACACAGAACAAGACTTACAAAATAAAGGTTTCCAGGCTGGGCGATGCCTTCACTGGATCAGAAAATACAAAAAAAAAAAAAAAAAAAAAAAAAACACAAAACAGCAAACCAAAAAAACCAGCAAGCACAAACACCAGCTTGCTTCCTCAGCTCCCTCCTCTCCCTAATGGGAAGCTGAGGCCTCCCTTTATGTCAGATGGCTGGGTGCTGATTGATCATTAATTACCATAATCAACCCCAGCCACCTGAACACAATAAACCCAGGCAGGTAGGGGAATTTACCCCCATAACTGCCAATTTATAAAGGGCAGAGTTCTGCTCTGCCACAGTGTTATATCATTATATCGCTGTGTGAATGAATTGCATCATGTTGCATCAAGAGTTTGGTAGCTCTATTAGAGAGAAGTGATTAACAGAGGCTTGGTAGGTTTGCAACTGCAGAGCATGGCATTAATATTAAGGTGAATTTACAATGTCATCCATTGAAGCAAAGCAGAAAACCCCCAAACCCTATAAATTTCAATATTACATTAAAACAGACAACTGAAAAACTATTTGCAGATTCTAAATGTTTGCTGCTTTAAAATTATGTTACTTACATTGTAAAATTTGTATTGACTTGTAATGATGTTTACCAGCCATTTATAGTGATAAAAACAACTAAATGCTATAGTTGTCGGGCAAACACAATAAACTACCTGGAAAGACTGAACATCATACAAGTATATAAAACCCTGTTGTAATTTAGAAGCATTGAAACTGCAGTATAATGGTAAGACTAAAACATTTTGTTTGTTCTGTATATCTTATCATTATGGTCCTTCTCATGACTTCTTGAGAAGCTGTTTCATTGATGCAGTTTGGCAGATTAGCTCAGTGACAATGGGTGGATGTGCAATACAATATTCTGGAAATTCTGCAAATTAGGTCATGCTACAGAAAAGCAGCTGTGAAACAATATATATATATATATATATATATATATATATATATATATATATATATATATATATATATATATATATATATATATAGATTTTTCTTCTGATAAGTGATTTCTTACTCTTCTAATAATCACTTTTACTGGTTATGAAAAATAATTACTTGATGTTGGCAGTAAAAGCCAATGTTGCTTCGTGTAATTTTTTGACCTTTTTGAATAAACGTTCCTCCTTAGTTCACCACAATCAGCACCCTGCACCACACTGATTAGATAACATACATCTAGTTCACAAAAAAATCTCTTTTGATGTTGCTCTCCCAGCTGTTACTTCCTTAAGATTGACGGGCTGATGTCTAGAAAACTCCCTGCACATTCTGTGGCAAAAAGCCATCAGCAAACCAGACGGAGACAGAAAAACTTTGATACCGATATGGTATGAACTTCAAAAACATTTTCTGTTATTTACAAATGCTGTATTAGCTATTTTTAGGCTTGCTACTGTTCGATTTTTTATTTTATTTTTAAATTTTTTTTGCCAAATCGATGATTTAATATTCGCGTTTATTTTAGAAAGAATTTACAGTTTTTTTTCTTTGATCTTTATTTTTCCATTGAAGCAGAGAAAAACAGACTTTTTATGCCAATGAGAAACGTTTCATTTAGCAAAACCCCTTTATCATAATCAACATGCAAAAAAACCTGGTTACCAACATTTCTAATTGAAATAACAGCAGAGATATACCTACGCAGTATACAAGTGTATTATATAGACTTTTGTAGCATGTATTTGAGTAAAAATAACATGCACAGAACAAAACAGATAGTTGAATAGAGCTAACTTCCACTTACTCAGTCTGATCTCCTTCTCTCCTGCTTCAGGCTCAGCACAGCTGGACTCGGAGTCACTGGAAGGTAAGGCAGACACAACCACTTCGTCCTGCTGCGGAGGCTTCAGCCATCGGTCAGGGTGTTGTGCACGTGTTCATTTAAGTGTTTTCTAATTGAGTCCCATTTTCAAATCAAACTAGTAACTGTCACAGCATACCTCTAGCAAAAGCTTACCTACACCTTAACCTGCTCATTTCAAAGTAGGTGCATTGAATGACAGGCGCTGTAGCTGGCAAATGAAAGTGCGCAGTCTGCAGGTCTTAATAATTGACAGTCATTTAAGCGAATGAAAGTACTGTAGTGCTGCTTCTATCAAGAGATCTGTCAGGACAGGGTGAAATGATAATGAAACTACAGTACTATAATGTCACTAATGGACCACTGAGATGATTGACAGAGACCCCTTGCCATTCAGCATGGAAAGGAGACGGGACACATTTTCAGAGAGGCAATGCCGATGGGATTAATTATGTAGACGGAATGGGGGGAGCTAAAAAGGGACCGACTATAAAACCTTTCTTAACTTCTTTTTCGATGAGAGAATGAACTACCTCTGGTTCTTGAATGCCGGAATGAAGTATCTTGCTTTGAAAAGAGGAGAGCGGAATTTGACTGAGTCCGGTTGAAAAAACATTTTTTAGTCCATCGATTTAAATAGCTGGTGAAAATTATGTCAAGGTGATTATGGAGTTTTTTGGATAAAGCTGGAATGTTTATGGGAGTGGAGACTGTGAGCATTGGAGAGAGTCATTTGCGAGCTAGAGCGCGGATAGTATTGGCATGTGCATCCCCACAAGTAGTGCGCATATGAATAAAGTTACATTGCATGTTTGAGCAGAAACCAGTATTGAAATTTATTACAGATTTGCTTCCCTCTGGAAAATCAAATTCTGCGCCCATATTTATCTAGTCTTGAGGATGGATGTGGAGGGGCTGAAGCATGCGTTGTATTAGGGAAGAAGCTTTGTTTGAGTAGTGAGGTACTAAGGTGCCAGGTGCTGATTTGGAGGATGATGCTATTGCTGCCTTTGGGCAGATGTTGAGTGAGCTGTAGAAGCACAGACCCTGCATGCATTGGCTCTGAGACCGCCAAAAATTCTATTGAATAAATCTGAATCAGGTTGTGCCCAGTTAATTATGTGGTTATCGGATGCCAGAATAGCTGTCGCTTTTGCTGAAAAAGCTCTGTGATAATCAAAAAATGTGGTCTCTCCATATCTGAGACAGTTTCACTATGTAATATTTGTAGAGTCTAGTTCAGCTCTTCGATTAGGATATACAGAGCATAGCACGTCTCTGTATATAGAGAAGGCAAGGACAAATTCCCCCAATGTTACATTTTCTGTACTCTGGGATCTCTGGATTTTAAAGCAACTGATAAATCTCCACAATCCATGACTCTGTGATCCAGAAACTCTAATGTCACTGTCAACAGTGAGACGAGATTGACATCCTTCCCTTTGACTATGTTACCTCTGATCTGCACAGATAATGAGTGACAGCGAGCTGAAGTTGCAGATACAGTAGCAAGGATGTAGATTGGAGGATCTGATAAAATGACCGAGGTTAGAGTGGAACCGGTAGAAACTGTAGCTGCCGATATAGTGTTTGCTGCAGGAATTAGTGAGAGCGCTGAACTTTGTTTCTCCTGTTTCATATTAGACACCCTTTTATCCAAATCTGACAGTTTGGTCCTAACTGAAGATAGTGTGTGGGCAAAAGGCTGCATAAATTATTTTATTTTGTTAAATATCATGGAGTGCTGTTCCTGAATTTCACTGGCTGGAGGGGCTGGTTAGAAATGCTGGCTGTGGGAATGACTTGCTCTGAGACAGACTGCCCGTTGTCTGGTTGGAGATGCTGATCATCTGGGTGCTGCTGAGGAGCTTTTTCAGGTTGATCACAGAAGGGAGGGCCTCCTCGATATCCATCTCAGGCACTCAGCGTTTATAAACCCAAATCTTTAAACAAACAAAAGAAACAAAACAAAAAGGGCACGTTGACCAAACAAACAAACAAACAATAAAACATTAACAATAGCAATTGTTATTTCGGTGTTTTAGACTCGTGACACTGACAAACTCTGACACTCTACTCCCCGTGTAGCCCAAGCTACAGCTTCTTATAATGGTGACTGAGGGGTTAACTGGCTAACAATTATCTTGGTATCCCTCAGTCACATTCTGCATGAGTTAAATAAGGATGCGTGACTGTCAGCTAGTTAACAATCAGTAGTTGATCAGTCACGCATCCTCATGAGGTTTTTAAAATAAAACATTAACAAATACTAGCTTTCACTGTCAATATACATATAAATCATAATATAAATAATAAAGGGCCAGGAAAATCCCTTCTTAACAGCATTAGCATAATTGTATTAAAGGATTTACTTTTGTGAACCATCTTGTTCAGGGTTCACCAATGGACAGCTAAACTGTTTACCGGTCACACACATTTACTTCAAAAAGGTTCACACAGTTCCTTTCCTCAGGATTCACACAGCCTTTTCATTTGTTCCCAGATCTGGTGGTCTCCAAATGGAGCTGCAAACGCTCTTTTTATTCTCTGTGGCTGTTCCAAATTTACAGGCAGTGTTCTGCCCTGCCACATATTATCCCCCTTGAGCACAGCACACCCAGACGTTCCAAAGCCACCTTCCTCCCCTTTTTTTTTTAACCCCCCCCCTCCCCCACTGTAAAACACAACCACCCCTCTTTATGTCCACCATTGTGCTTCTTTCTTCTCTTGTGGGAGTGGACTAAAGGGTGGGATGTGCTTCATAAAAGTAAGATAGACAACTGTATAAAATAACTTGACCCCACCACTCACCAAAGCAAACCTGGCAAGAAAACAAGCCTTCCAAAACCACCAGAAGGGGTGCTGTTTCTTTCCAATCATCATTTCAATGTCTTTAATGAATCGGTTTCCACCTGAAAAAATCACCAGTGAAAAAAACAGTGGTTTACTCTGGTGCAAAGCTATAAACGGGCCTTTCCTGTTTCTTGAGCAGATATGACAGAGCAACAGGAAGGAAGCGCTAATGCAGTGACACCTGGAGCTCATTCACTGCCAGACTTCAAAGACATGAAACTGTATGGCACCCATTTGAACTAATCAAACCCACCAACTGCAGGATCAAAACAGACCAGAAGAATCAGAGAATAACTTTGTACTGGATAGAAGAGGTATAAATGTGATACATCGCTTTCTAAGTGGCTTGAGTATGTTGTGAAGTTACAGTATACAGTAAGAGACTGACACCATAGAGGTTGCTGATTCCTAGGAGTTCCATAAGAACATAAAGTTTACAATTGAGAGGAGGCCATTCAGCCCATCTTGCTCGTTTGGTTGTTAGTAGCTTATTGATCCGAGAATCTCATCAAACAGCTTCTTGAAAGATCCCAGGTGTTTGTTCCAGACCCTCAAAAAAGTTATTACTTTTGGGGTTTTAAAAATCTCTTCAAAATGAGACCATGTTGTGGTCTGAGTTTGCCAGTGGTTCTCTGACCTCTGTTTTAATCATTCTGTCTTCATTATTTGAAAAGACTAAATCAAGGCATGCCGGTGCCTTGACAAATTGTGTTAGGAAGCAGTCATTTGTCATTTCCACCATTACAATTTTGTCCGTCGTGCTGTCCACCGGATTTTCCTATTTTATATGGGGGAAAGTTGAAATCCCCCATTAATATGGCTTCTCCTTTGCTACACACATTTCTAATGTCATTGTATAACAGATTATTTTGCTCACCGTCTGAATCTGGCGGTCTATAGCATGCTCCTATTATTATGCCCTTTGAATTTTTGTCCATTATTCTGACCCACATTGATTCGCCGTTGTTTTCTTCATCCAGATTTAACACCTGGGCTTCTAGACTGTTTCTTATGTAAAGAGCTGCCCCTCTGCCTCTTCTGTATTTCATATACAGTGTATACACACTAATATTATATTCATCTCCATCACTCTCAGACAACCAAGTTTATATAACACCTATCACATCATAGTTACGTGTTAGTGCAGTAGCTTTAAGTTGTAACATTTTATTTCTGATACTTCTAGCATTTAGATAAATACATTTAATGGCTATTTTACCTGTTGTTGCCCTTGTTTTGATGTGGTCAACCTTCAGTTTTTTTGTTGATTTCTCCCCCCTTCCTTTCTAATTTAAATGCTTCTGAACCCGCTTGAGTACTGCAGCAATGAGAATGGCCCATCCCGCAAAGAAAAGATCAATACAATTCACCCAATAAATTCCAGCCTGAAACAGAAAAGAGTTGAGCATTACTTTAGTCTTTCATCCAAACACATGGGCTGCTTCCCCCTCTTATGGTGCAGCGTTTCGCATTGGAAAAAAACATGAGTAACAGCGTTTACTTGTTGTTGAAGCTGACAGTAATGTTGTTGAAGCTGACACCCTGGGATCCTTCAAGAAGCTGCTTGATGAGATTTTGGGATCAATAAGCTACTAACAACCAAACGAGCAAGATGGGCCGAATGGCCTCCTCTCGTTTGTAAACTTTCTTATGTTCTTATGTTTTTAAATCGGGTAAATCCAGTAAAACAATCGGAAAGAGTAGCCAGATATTTGTATCATGAATCAACCACTTTACACCATGTTTTTTTTCATGGTCAGCCCTAATTTACCTTACGCAGATGGACCCACAATAAAGGAGGCTTGGTGGTCCAGTGGTTAAAGAAAATGACTTGACAACAGGAGGTTCCCAGTTCAAATCTTGGCTCAGCCACTGACTCTGTGACTGACTGACTGTGTGTGACCCTGAGCAAGTCACTTCACCTCCTTGTGCACCATCCTTTGGTTAAGATGTAAAACCGAGATTCATTCTTAGATAAGGTTCTAGACAGTTGTTGCATTTCAATTACAAAAATGTTTAACTCTTAATGGTATATTTGAGAAGTTTCAGTCTGGTTTTTGTGCTGATATGCTCTGACTCATTCTTTTCATCAATTTGAATTCTTCTAGATCTAAGTGTTGCCTTTGACACACAGTGGGAATGTCTGGCCTTGTCCTTTCCTGGTTCAAATCTTAGCTTTCTGATCGGTTTCAGTTCGTCTTTACTGGGGAGGTAAAATCAGCATTATTGGAAGCTGTTTGTGGTGTTCCACAGGGCTCCATTCTAGATCCCTTGTTATTTTCATTATATATGCTACCGTTAGATGACATTATCTGCAGACACAGAGTGAACTTCCATTGCTATGCTGATGATACCCAGCTATATTTTTCTCTAAAGCCAGGAATTTCTCTCCTTACCTTACAGACATCAATCATTGGCCGTCACATAATTTTCTAATATTGAATTCAGATAAAACAGAGGTCATGCTAGTGGGCTCACAGAACCAATTAAAAGCAAATGTGGATTACATGAGCCCGACCCTTGCAGTCTCATCAAACCTTAACCTAGAAATTAAGTATGGGGGTCATCAATGATTCTGATCTATCATTTGAGATTTTAAGGAAATTATTAAAGTATCTTTTTACCAATTGAGAAATATAGCCAAATATAGAGCAATTATTTCCATATCTGATGCCAAGAGACCAATGCATGCCTTTGTTTCACCTAGAATTGTCTATTATAATGAACTTTTTTCTGGTGTCCCAAAACGGTAGTATCCTGCGTATAACTTGTTCAGAATACTGCCGCTCCTTTTGCGGTATAGAATTGATTAATTTATTTTACATGCACTGTTTAAAATATTTTTTCCAGAGTAAAACATGTTTAAAAGGCACTGCATAGCAAAAGGACATCAGTACTGCATCTCCAGCCAAGCCCCACCCCTTGTTCGCTGTATTTTTAGTCATGCATACTGATAAATCCTCTCCTGATCATTCATTTTATCAGCAAACTCCTCAATAATTCGATCCAAGTAATTATTTTATTACTATAACAGCCAAAAAAATCTCTGCAAATGTCTGTGATTTTCTTTGAGTGCTGGATGCAGAAGCAGCTGTCTTCTTTGTTTGTGTCCATCTTATTTATGTGGTGCAGTGGCTATGTGACATCAGACTGGGTGACATCGGACTGGACTTGGTCCGCAAAGGGTTAATGTAACTTTAAAATTGCTGCTTTTATATTATTATGTGTATACTGTTAATTAAATATGCTATTTAAATGGGTTGATTGTGGCAGTTGTATGTGTGACATGCTATACAAATATATTGTGTTTGTTCTTTTTTCTGTTATGTACTCTATAGTGCTTTGCAATACTTTTGTATAAAAAGCGGTAGATAGTATGGGGTGCCAAACAGACAATAATTCAAAGTTTATATATATATATATATATATATATATATATATATATATATATATATATATATATATATATATAGATATGTTTTATATGTGGCATGTGTTGGGGTGTGTGTGTGTGTGGGTGTGGGTGTGGGTGTGTATATATATATATATCTATATACAGATATATATAGATATAGATATAGATAGATAGATAGATCTACATAGATATATCTTTTCTGCCCTTGCATTGTGTTCCCATGCAAAACTAGACAGATAGCTAACAAATGAGTCTTCAATAAAACTCCCAAGGCATGACTTTTCTTGAACGAATATATTGAAAACATTTATGTTGTGAAACTGCAAAATACAGAAAAGAATATACTTTAGTATTCAATTCACATTAACAAACTGTAGGTTGTACATTATACATTTCAAGTTGAAGTTGCATAGATACAGAACATGCGCCAAAGTACCATGTGTCTGGCATGACGCCAAACCATATAGATAATTACCATATGAGTAGCAACTAGCCAACTCCTTTCATTACTCTAATAATGTGCAAACGAAAACAGGGCACAGTCCCGAACAAAAACACAAGACGCGGTCACCAGTCCCGGGTGTGTGCAGATGTGCAGGTGCTCAGTGCAGACACAGGTTTGTGTGTTGTGTAGTGGTGCTCTGGATCGTGCTGACCCTGGTGATAGCTCCGGAGATGTGCGTAACTGTCTAATGCTGAATACAAAAACAGACAGTTACACAGACAGACAAAACAATACAAAATATGAACACAATCAACTCTGAGAGCTCCTCTCTCAGTCCTTCTCTCTCCAAGCGTTTAACCCAAACGAAGGAAAAGATCAGCGTTACCCTGGCCCCTATATGTAATCCCGCATGATATCTAGGTAAACGGTTCCAGCTGCCTTATTACTTGCAACTGCCTCTTGTCTACCTTTCAAATCAATACGGTCTTACAACAGAGTCTCGCTTCTTTCCAGGCTGACCCACTTCCCTGTCCCGGATACTTCTTCTTCATTCTTTAGCACCCTCACAGGTCAGGAGGAAGATTTGTCACCAGAACTCATATTTCTGTCACATATCCCACCGTTCAGAGTGGAGCCGAAGGAACACTCGGCTAAATCTACCTTTCCCATTACTCCCCCCTCCTGGGAAAAATAATCTGCATTTTGGTGGACTTTCCCTGCATGGTGTACTATATGTTACATGAAGGGCTGCAATGCCAGATACCACCGAGTTATCCGGGCATTGCTGTCCTTCATTGTGCATAACCACATGAGTGGGGCTTGGTCTGTGACCAGATCAAATGAGTGTCCCAGCAGGTAGTATCGTAAAGAGTGAGTAGCCCATTTAATAGCCAAACACTCTTTTTCGACTAAGGCGTAGTTACGTTCCCGAGGTAACATTTCTTTGCACAGGTACAATATCGGGTGCTCTACTCCAGCTACTTTTTAGGACAAGACTGCACCCAAACCTATGTCCGAGGCGTCGGTGTGGAGGATAAATCTTTTGGTAAAATCTGGCGTAATAAGTGGGGGACTGGCAAAGTCTACGCTTAATAGTATCAAATGCCCCCTGTCACTCAGCTGACCACTTAATTAAATTTGGTGCACTCTTTTTGGTGAGGTCAACTAACGGGTTAAACACTGTGGCGTACGCGGGGATAAAGCGGTGGTAATAACCGGCTAAGCCCAGTAGTGACCTCACCTGAGTCTTGGTTTTGGGGATCGCTGCATCAACCAAAGCCTAGATTTTGGTGACTACAGGTCTCACCCTTCCATTCCCCATTAAAAAGCCCAATTATTGAGTCTCTGTTTTGGCAAACGAACATTTCCTCAAGTTAGCTGTCAGCCGGGCTGACCTTAAAGACTGAAGAACGGCTGCAACCCTAACCAAATGCTCTCGCCAGGTGGAGCTGTAAATCACCACGTCATCAATATACGCTGCTGCATATTCATGATGTGGGCGTAAAACCTGGTCCATCAGTCTCTGAAAGGCAGCGGGTGTACCTTGTAGCCCAAATGGCATGGTTTTAAAGTGGAACAGCCCTTCTGGTGTTGAAAATGCGGTTTTCTCTCTGGAGCTGCGGGTTAAAGGGATTTGCCAGTATCCCTTCGTCAGGTCCAGAGTGGAAATGAACCTATCTTTTCCCAGTCTGTCTAAAAGTTCTTCGACCCAAGGCATGGGATATGCATCGAACTTAGCAATAGCGTTCACCTTTCTGAAATCCACGCAGAAGCGGTTGGTGCCATCTTTCTTAGCCACTATGACAATTGGACTGCACCACTCGCTCCTGGAAGGCTCAATCATCCCAAGCTCGAGCATATCCCACACCTCTTTGCAAACGCCATTCTGTCGACTTTCTGGGATCCGGTATGGTTTCTCTCGCACTGTGACACCTGGTGGAGAGATAATGTCATATTCAACTAAGTTTGTCCTGCCGGGCACATCAGAAAAAACATCGCTGAACTCCTCAGTAAGTTTCCGCAGCTCTCTTTGCTGATCCGGAACCAATTGTCCCCCCATTGAAATCGCTCTGGTGCTTGTGGTCTCTGGACAGGGGCCTAAATCATCCTCCATTTGTCTGGGGCAATAAATAAGACCTCCTTTTCTTGCCAGCCAGAGCTTTAACAAATTAACATGGTAAATTTCACGTTCATTCTGGCGATCGGGCTGTCTAATTTCATATTTTACTTTCCCTATAGCCCGAATCACCTCATACGGCCCCTGCCATTTAGCACACAGTTTCGATTCTGATGAGGGAAGTAGCAGCATTACCTTGTCCCCTGGTCAAGAGGTTTGAATCCATGCATTTTTGTTGTAATGCTGCTGCTGTTGGTGCTGAGCCAATCTGAGGTTGTCTTGGGCCAAACGACCGACCAAATCCAGGCGATCTCGTAGTAGGAGCACATACTTCACTACATTTTTGGACGAGCCTTTGTGCTCCTCCCACCTCTCTCTCAGCAGGTCGAGAATTCCACGAGGCTGCCGGCCATACAGGAGCTCAAAGGGGGAGAACCCCGTTGAACTCTACGGCACTTCTCTCACCGCAAAAAGGAGGTAGGGAAGAAGTGACGCCCAATGTTTTTGTTCTTGTGTTATGAATCGCCTCAGCATCGACTTTAAGGTCTGATTAAAGTGTTCCACCAGACCGTCCGATTGTGGATGATAAACGAATGTCCTGATGGAACGTATTTTCAATATTTTGTACACTTGCTGTAACGTATTGAACAAAAAATTGGTTCCGTGATCGATCAAAATCTTGCCATAATCTGCGCTAACTTGGTGGCTATTGCAGCGGCACTTGTGGACCTCAATGGAACTGCCTCCGGGTATCGCGTTGCGTAATCCACCACTACTAATATATGTGTATACCTGGAGTCAGAAGGTAACAAAGGACCCACTATGTCCGTGCTTGAGTACCACAGGTCCGGTACATCGAGAGGGGCTGGACTAGCCTCTGCCCTAGCCTGTCCAGTAACCTCGCTCTCTCGGTCACACTGCGTTCCCACTCCCTTTGACTGGCGTTTGTTACCATTGCAGCACTTTCCCACCAGACCCCAGCCGTGTCTCAAAGACGCTCCCCCCCATTTTGCGGTCCGTCTCTCCTTATTTGTTTTTCTAGGATGGAAAAGAGGGGAAAACATTTCAGGATGAAAAGGGAACACATCACCAATTCATTCTCCTTTTTTTTCTGCCACGTTTACGTGTGTGGCTGAGACTGCCATTATTTGCATCAATTGTTTGAAGTTTGGCAAGTCTTGGCCCAGAATAACTGGGTGTGGCAGCCTTTCCGCCACCCCGACTACGAGGTGACGTTTTATCGGTCCTACCGATAAATATACCTTTAGTGTGGGGTATGTTGCAGTGTCTCCATGGATACAGGAGATGGCCACCTGACCTTGTGGCAACCACGACACACCACCAAAGAGAACTGTTCTAATCAAGGTTTGCTCACACCCTGTGTCCACTAACGCATGGGTTTTCACATTTCCCAAAACAACGTCAATCAGACCCCTCACGACCTTTTTCTCCGTGCTTACCCGTTTCAGATGCCCAATTGCACGCTGTCACGTCACACTCCATGGCAACGGGGCCGGACCTGGCCAGGTGTCCCAGCTGGTTGCATCTGAAACAGAGAGGGAGGACAGAGGGCGCATAGGTTAGATATCTGTCCCGCTGCTGGTAGGGCAACGCGGCAGGGGCAACACCTCTACCCCAACTGGGGGCAAACCTCGGTCTCCATGGGGGGGAGGCAAGGGGGCCCAACGGGGTCGGCGGTCTGGGAGGTCTGGGTGCCGGGAACTAGGGTGGTGGTGGTGTTGGAGGAGAGGGAGGGAGAGGTTGGTGACTGTGAAGGGCAGGGACTGAAAAGATCCCGACCCGGGCCGACGTCAGGGAGTCCTCAAAGTTTTCGGCCAGTTCGATTGCCTCCTCCAGGGAGTTGGGGTTGTGGCGCCGTATTCACGCCTGGGTTTCGGCGCCAACCACATGGCAGAATTGTTCTACCACAATGGCTTCCCCCATCTGCTGCGCGGCCTTTTTGTCAGGGGTCAGCCAATGGACCATGTGGTCGCACAACCTCTCTGCTACCACCCTGGGAATTCCCGGAATTCCCAGAACAGCGTCCGATGAGTCTCCGCTGTAATGTTGAGGCGGCGGAGGATAGCCTGCTTGACCAGGTCATAATCGGTGGCGTACTGGTCGCTCAGGGCTTGGTAAGTTGCCTGAGCCTTCCCATTCAGGCAGGGTCCCACCTGGCTCGCCCAGAACTCCTGCGGCCATCCTGCCGCAGTGGCCAGTCACTCAAAAGCCACCAAGAATGCCTCCGGGTCATCCTCCGCCGTCATTTTCCTCGCCGAGCCTTCGAGGGAGACATTGGCGATGTTACGGTAGGTGTTGTTACTGCCGCCATGGCCAGCCCTACCCGTTCAATATGCGCCGTGTAGCGCTCCTCCCTCTTTCTCTCCTCTGTGTTGCATCTGCTCTCCAGCGTCTGCAGCAGCTCCGCCAGTGCGTTGCAATCCATGATCCCGGTCTGACACCACGTGTGGCAAAGTGTCTGGTAAGGGGAACAGGTGTAGCAGTGATGTGGTGCAGGAGTGACAGGCAGACAATGGTATTTCAGTGAACAAGGTGCTTTAATTGTTTAATCTAGGTCTGGTGACCATTAAATAATAAATCCTTGGCTATACACAACAATGTGTAAAGTGCGGGGATAACAAAAACTGGGCACAGCCCTGAACAAAAACACAAGACGCGGTCACCAGTCCTGGGTGCGTGCAAACGTGCAGGTGTTAGGTGCAGACACAGGTTTGTGTGGAGTGTAGTGGTGCTCCGGATCGTGTTGACCCTGACGACAGCTCCAAAGGTGTACTTAACTGTCTAATGGTGAATACAAAAACAGACAGTTACACGGACAGACACAACAATGCAAAACAAAAACACAATCCACTCTGAGAGCTCCTCTCTCAGTCTTTCTCTCTCCAAGCGTTTAACCCAAACAAAGGAAAAGATCAGCATTACCCTAGCCCCTATATGTAATCCTGCATGATATCTAGGTAAACGGTTGCAGCTGCCTTATTACTTGCAGCTGCCTCTCGTTTACCTTTCAAATCAATACGGTCTTACAACAGTCTCGTTTCTTTCCAGGCTGACCCACTTCCCTGTCCCGGAAACTAACTGTCAGGCCAGCCCTTCCAGATACTTCTCCTCTCGTTCTTTAGCGCCCTCACAGGTCGGGAGGAAGATTTATCACCAGAACTGTTACACCAACTAACATTGATGAGTAAGCAATTCTATCAATAACAATATTATCATTACTAGCCATATGCTTAAATTGAACAAACAAATATTTTCCGAGGCTGAAGCGTAACGTTGTATTTAGCTGCTTGGCAGTGTGCAGAATGACTACTCTACTCTAACTTCCTGTTTTCGCGCAGTTATTCTAAGTACCAGAAAGCTCCACTATGGGGCGATAAACACCATGGAACACAATGAAAGTCATTCTTATCCACAGTAATAAAATAATTCTACAGGATGGCAGCACAAAGGATGGCAGCAATATATATATATATATATATATATATATATATATATATATATATATATATACTTATGTTTGCCTGGTGGAGTGGTGATGTGTGCATGAGTGCTGCTGGCAGGTTTGTCGGTCTCTTTTTATATTGTTTTGCATTTATTGCTTAAAGTGTACTGGTGAACAGTTCTATGTGCTGAGCTGACACTCTGTCAGTGACAGCGGGCAGGGTGTTCGGCGCAGGAGGGAGGCCGCCGCCAAACTTTTCTTTTGAAAGGTTAACCCGCCGACATGGAGTTAAAGTTTCCGCCGAGGGTTTTATTCCTTTGGAGGAATGTGTGCTCGCTATTGGGGAGGTAATCTGTTGTGATAACATAAAATCGGCTTCTCGCATGAGAGGATCGATTTTGTTTTTTTAGGTACTTTGGAGCTAGTATCTATGGTTGTAGAAAAGGGGATTGTTATCAATAATACTTTTCTCCCAGTAATTCCTTTAGCTGTCCCTGCTAGGAAAATCACCCTCTCTAATGTTCCCCCATTTCTGAAAAATTAAGTGATAGAGAGGGAGCTGGCTAGATATGGGCAGCTCATGTCTGGGCTGAAGAGAATCCCTTTAGGCTGCAAGTCACCACATCTGAAACATGTTATGTCATTCAGAAGGCAGTTGTTTATGATTTTAAAAAACACTGATGAAGATCTTAACATTATGCTTAAGTTTAAGGCGGATGGTAGTGATTATGTCATTTATGCAACCTCTGACTCGATGAAGTGTTTCAGATGTGGGACTGAAGGTCACCTTGTGAAAAACTGTCCCGAGAAAGAGACTAGGGATCAGGATGGGAGTAAGGGAGATGAGACTGCTGATAAGCAGAAGCCAGGACCGGCCGATGCTGGGCTTGCCGGAGGATCAGTGCCAGCGAGCAGGCTAGTGACGGGGGTGCAGCTGAGCCCCAGGAGGCAGGCAGTGACACTGTGTTGGGGGTGGAAAGCCAAATCAAAGTACAAGATACAGCAAAAGACAATGAGAGCGCAGAAAGTCACGGAACTGAGGGAGAGAGTGAGCAAATGGACACAAAGACGGTTGCTAGTGAGTGGGGTGATGTTCAGATACAGGTAGAAGGGGTAAAGTTCGCAGAGGATAGTGAGGTTTTTAGATTGCCAGGGAAAAAAAGGGTGAGTAAAACAGAGTGCAGTGCTGTCACAAAAAAACGCAATGTTTCTTCTGACGGCAGCAGTGTTAGTATGGAGCCTGAGAGCTCTGCAGAGACGTGCAGCGCACAGGCTGTCAGCACAGTGACAGACAATCCCACTGTAGACAGTGGGGATGAAGGCTGTCTCACTGATTCAAGCATTGCAATCGCTGGGTGCGTATAAACCCCGGGGAGGGTGCAGTATTCAGAGCATTAAAGATTTCCTGGAGCAGACGAAAGGGCAAAGGGGAATTGATGTTGAGGATTTTTTTCCTGATATTGATTTGTTTCTGAGCTCAGTATGAGGTTTAAAACAAACCATTTCTGCTCAGGAAATGTTTAGTTCTCAGGAACAAGTGTGCCTGAAATACATGTCGAGCAAACTTGGTAGCAATGTTAAACACAGTAAGTCCTGATGGCCAGTACGATCCTAATATTCTTTCACTTTACTGTCTGCTTGTTTTTCTTTTCTGAATATCAGTGTGTTTCCTTTTCAAACTCTGCAATGACTAGCTTTAATATTGGGTGCCTTAATATTAATGGATGTAGAAATGCTTTTAAAAGAGCCACATTGTTTGAATTTATCTCGCAGAAAAGTCTGCATGTTACGTTTTTGCAGGAGACTCACATAGATGGGGGAAATCAGGTTGATTGGGAAAAGGATTGGAAAGGGGATGTTTTTTTTCAGCAATGGAACTAATGTGAGTGTTGGGGTTACCATTTTGTTTTCTGAGGGGTTTAAACCGAGCTCTGTCATTGTCTGAGACGTCATACAAGGACGCCTACTCAGAGTCCAAGCGGTTGTTGATGGCAGAGTCTTTGTTTTTGTTAATGTTTATGCACCTACTGATGGTAGGGAGAGAGTAAGCTTCCTCCAGAGGCTTGAGGGTATTTTGGTCGAATGTAAAACTGATGAGGCGTTAGTTTTAGGTGGGGATTTTAATTGCACAGCTGATAGTAGATTAGACCGGAATCACATTGAGCCACAGTCTGCCAGGGAACTGGTTAGGATTGAAAACTATATGGAACTAGTTGATGTATGGAGAAACATTAATGCAAAGGATAGGTAATATACGTGGGTCAAAACACATGGCACTGATGTTTCCATGGCTAGATTAGATCGGTGTTATACTGTTAAACGTATTTTAAACATTTTTAAATCTTGTTTTATCAGCCCCACAAGCCTGTCAGATCACAGTTTAGTTTCTGTTAGTGTGTTGCTCCCTTCTCTGAGACTACAAAGTGCATATTGGCATTCTAATACTGCTTTAATTAATGATGAGCATTTTAGGAAAGTTTTTAATTTTTGGGGGAGAGATGAAGATGTAAAAAAAGAGACTTCTCCTCATTACGGCAATGGTGGGAAGTAGGGAAGGCACAGACTCGATCTTTTTGTCAGCAGTATACTAGAAACGTCACACAGAGCTTAAATAAAACCATGAGAGAGCTGGAGGAGGATATCCTACAGCTCCAGAGAGCTCTGGAGTCCAGCCAAAACGAAAGCCTGATTGAGGGCCTAAAATGTAAAAAAAGGGGGTTAGCGGTAAAGGTGCAGGGGGCGCTGGTGAGATTGCGTTGCCAGAGCTTAATGGAGATGGAGTCACCCACTCACTATTTCTTTGGGCTGGAGAGAAAGAGTGCACAGAGTAAAGTGAGCGCCTGAGGACAGCGGCTGGGCAGGAGATCAGGGAGCACGCAGAGATCCGAATGCTGGCTGTGGGTTTTTATAAGGACCTGTTTACAGCAGAGGCAGTGGAGGAAAAGGTGGAATCACAGTGTTTTTTACAGGATCTCCCTCAGCTGCCTGAGGAGGAAGCCAAGGGGCTAGAAAGTCCTCTGACACTGACTGAACTCTCTGACGCCTTGCAGGTGCTGAACAACGGAAAGACACCTGGACTTGATGGCCTCCCAGTGGAGTTTTATAAAAAGTTCTGGTCTCTGTGGGAGAGGACTTGTTGGGGGTTTTCAGGGAGAGTGTGCAAGATAAAGTTCTGCCTCAGAGTTGCAGAAGAGCGATTATCACTCCTCCCTAAAAAGGGAGATTTGTGTGATATTAAAAAATGGAGACCTGTGTCGTTGCTCTGTTCCGATTATAAAATCCTTTCCAGAGCCCTCGCAAACCGCCTTAGGACTTTGATAGGGCGGGTGGTGCAAGGAGACCAAACATACTGCGTTCCAGACAGATCCATTTTCGATAATATCTTTCTAGTTCGAGACTGGCAGCCTCCAAGCTTTTTGGTGTCAATGCAGGTAGAGTGTCGTTGGATCAGGAAAAGACTTTCGACCAGGTAGATCACCTCTACCTGTGGAGGGCACTAAAAGCTTTTGGGTTTGGGACCGATTTCTTAGAGAAGGTTCAGCTGCTCTATGGTGACGTTTCCGGTCCATTGAAAATCAATGGTGGCTTAAGCGCCCCTTTCCCCTTCAGAGAGGTATTAGACAGGGGTGTTCCATGTCTGGTATGCTCTACACTATAGCAATAGAGCCTCTTATAAATTAGCTGAGGAGGGTATTGACTGAGCTGTCGATTCCTCAGTGTCCCGGTAAACCAGTGAAAGTAACAGCTTATGCAGATGACGTTGATGTATTTATTGACAACCAAACTGATGTTGACAGTGTAGGCACCTGTCAAAGACTGTTTGAGAAGCTGCCATCTGCTAAAGTAAACTGGGATAAGAGTAGTGCAGTGCTTCTGGGTGACTGGAAGGGTTGTTGTCCTCCAGTTTCACCTGCTGAATTGCAGTGGAGAAGGGGTGGGCTCCTTTATCTGGGTGTCCATCTCGGGGATGACAGCACAGTGCAGAGGAATTGGGAGGGGGTGGTGGAGAAAGTGAAAGGCAGGTTGCAGTGGTGGAAATGGCTGCTGACGCAGATCTCCTATAAATGTAGGGTACTTATTATTATTAATAACTTGGTGGCCTCTAGCTTGTGGCACAGGTTCATCTGCTTGGAGCCCCCACAGTTATTAGTGAAACAGGTTCAGGCTGCGATACTGGAGTTTTTCTGGGATGGGGTGCATTGGATCAGACAGAGTGTGCTGTACCTGCCTCTGGCTGATGGGGGGCAGGGACTCATAGACCTTTCTAGCTGGATGGAGGTTTTTAGATTACAGGCCCTGCAGAGGCTGCTCTATTGCACTGAGGACCTCCCATGGAAGCAGTTTGCCTGTGCCTTCCTGCAGCAGGTAGGGAGGCTGGGTCTGGATAGGGGTCTTTTTTTGCTAGAAATGGGTAAACTGGAGATGGACTGACTGCCAGACTACTATAAGAGCCTGCTGAGGGCATGGCAGTGGGTGCGTATTGAGCAGAGGGACACTGAAAACATTAGCCTTGATTGGTTCCTAGAAGAGCCGTTAGTATATAATACTTTTTTGAAGTGTCATATTGTTCAGTCTGCTATTTTTATACATATGTTAGTTAAGGCAGGTGTTGTAAAGCTTAAAGCCCTTTTAAATTTCAACACCTACAGCTGGATGACTCCTCAGTGGTTAATGTCTGCTCTGGGGATGCGGTCTGTCTGCACTGCTGAGCGTTTCCTCACCCAGGTGCGTGCTGCTCTTCCCGGTGAGGGGCTGGAGCTCTTGAGACAGCTGTTCAGGGAACAGAGAGTTCTGCATATGGATTCCCCCTTTCCATCACTGTTAGTGTCCCCAGCGATCAGTCAGGCTTCTGATGAACAGGGTTATTTACCGTAGTAGAGAATAACCGTAGAGGGTCTGAGAGATCTCCCTCTGTGCACAGTAGAGGAGAAACAGCTGTATAGGGTGTGTGTAAAGGGCTGTTACCAGCAGTAGCTCAGGTCACTACCAGACACACACTGGAGAGAGAGGCTGGGTGTGGCGGAACAGATATTGCAAGCTTGGAGAACCCTGTATAAGCCACCACTGCCAAAAAGATCGTGGGATCTGCAGTGGAATATCTTACATACCATCATTGCCGTTAACTCCTTTGTGAGCATCATAAACCCTCAGGTGAAAGATTCCTGTCCATTTTGCTCACAGAGGGAGACTGTTTACCATTGTTTTGTGTTCTGCACCAGATTGGGTTTTGTGTTCTCTGAGGTGTTTTTTATTTTTGGTTTTAAGTATTGCAAAAAGAGAAAGTACTCAATCTAGCTGGTGAATTTTATTATTGGACAGGCCAAATTAGCAATTTTAAAGAGCAGAAAAAACAAAATGAATGACGTTTTAAATTCTGATCCTTTTGTCATTTTTAGAATACTTGTTTTAAATGTGGCCATAAAGGGCATATTGCGAAGAACTGTAAGAGGACTATAGGAGAAACTGAGAGTGAGGGGGAAGAAACCATTGAGGTGAGACAGTGCAGCTGTGCCGGAGAGCCAAGTTGATGGTCCTTCGGATTTCAGCGCTGTAGATGGAAGAGGGGAGCGAGAGGCTGAAAAGCTCCAACCTGGTTTGGTTGAGTCTGGTGGGGTAGATGGGGAGAGTGAGCTGCAGGAATCGTCCGAAATAGACAGGAAGATGGGAGAAGCTGTGAGCTGAGGCTGGAGGGATACCTGTGGTGGGGGTGGTAGTTGACAGACAGGGTAGTGAGGGGGGAGAACAGATTGAGGAAGGCGCTGAGCAGAATGAGGGTGCAATTTTAGTGTTAGAAAAGGAGATGGAAGTGGGTGAGTTTAAATTCCCCAAAGAGAAAAGAAAGGCTAAAAATAGGCACAGTTTTGCAGCAAAACGCAGCCTTGTTTCTGAGGGTGGAGTCAGTCAGGCTGATGAATCAGTAAGCGAGCTACCTGTGAGAGTGGATTGCGCTCGAACACACAGCACAACGGTCAGTGGTGGCTATTTTAGTGACGACGGGGGCAGTGATACTGACTCATCGATTAGCTCTGATATGTCGGCTAGTCAACAAGCGAGAGGGGGGTATAGTGCTGAGAGTATTCAGGCATTTCTAAGCTCCATTAAAGGGAAAAGAGGGATTGAAGTTATTGAGTATTTCCCTGATTTAAAAATGTTTTTAAATTCGGCACTGCAAATTAGACGTAATGCAGCTTTATTGGGAAATGAGCAAAGAGAAAGAGCTCAATTAAAAAATGTAATAAGCAAAGTTCGTGCCTCGCTAAAAAAGTAATGATGGATATAAGTCTACACAAGCATTATTTCTTTTTTATGTGTGCATTTTTATTGTTATTTGTAAATTTCAGTGTATCTCTCCTTTAAACCCTAAAATGCAGACTTTAAATATATGAACATTAAATATTAATGGAGGTAGAGATTGTGCAAAGAGAGCAGCTTTGTTTGAATATTTAAAGCAAAGGAAAGTTAATGTTGCCACGCTCCAGGAGACCCATACAGATGATAATAATAAATCAGAATGGATTCAGGTTTGGGAAGGGGAGGTTATGTTTAGTCATGGGATGAATTTTAGTGCTGGAGTTGCCATATTATTTACAAAGGGGTTTAAGTATGACTCTATCAATGTAAATGAGATCATTAAAGGGTGCTTGTTAAAAGTGCAAGTATTTGTAGAGGGTAGAAATTTAGTATTTGTTAATATTTATGCACCAAATGATGGGAGAGAGAGGGTGCTGTTTTTTCAGACTCTCAGTGGAGTTAAGAATTGCCCAGAGTCAGGCTGAAGAGGTGGTTTTAATAGCTGGTGATTTTAACTGTACAGCTGACGACAAACTAGACAGAAATGGCCCTGAGCCTCACCCCAGGTCAGTTAAGGAGCTGGTTAAGAACATAAGAACATAAGAAAGTTTACAAACGAGAGGAGGCCATTCGGCCCATCTTGCTCGTTTGGTTGTTAGTAGCTTATTGATCCCAAAATCTCATCAAGCAGCTTCTTGAAGGATCCCAGGGTGTCAGCTTCAACAACATTACTGGGGAGTTGATTCCAGACCCTCACAATTCTCTGTGTAAAAAAGTGCCTCCTATTTTCTGTTCTGAATGCCCCTTTTTCTAAACTAATCTAAATTTGTGACCCCTGGTCCTTGTTTCTTTTTTCAGGCTGAAAAAGTCCCTTGGGTCGACACTGTCAATACCTTTTAGAATTTTGAATGCTTGAATTAGGTCGCCACGTAGTCTTCTTTGTTCAAGACTGAACAGATTCAATTCTTTTAGCCTGTCTGCATATGACATGCCTTTTAAGCCCGGAATAATTCTGGTCGCTCTTCTTTGCACTCTTTCTAGAGCAGCAATATCTTTTTTATAGCGAGGTGACCAGAACTGAACACAATATTCAAGATGAGGTCTTACTAGTGCATTGTACAGTTTTAACATTACTTCCCTTGATTTAAATTCAACACTTTTCACAATGTATCCGAGCATCTTGTTAGCCTTTTTTATAGCTTCCCCACATTGTCTAGATGAAGACATTTCTGAGTCAACAAAAACTCCTAGGTCTTTTTCATAGATTCCTTCTCCAATTTCAATATCTCCCATATGATATTTATAATGTACATTTTTATTTCCTGCGTGCAGTACCTTACACTTTTCTCTATTAAATGTCATTTGCCATGTGTCTGCCCAGTTCTGAATCTTGTCTAGATCATTTTGAATGACCTTTGCTGCTGCAACAGTGTTTGCCACTCCTCCTACTTTTGTGTCGTCTGCAAATTTAACAAGTTTGCTTACTATACCAGAATCTAAATCATTAATGTAGATTAGGAATAGCAGAGGACCTAATACTGATCCCTGTGGTACACCGCTGGTTACCACACTCCATTCTGAGGTTTTTCCTCTAATCAGTACTTTCTGTTTTCTACATGTTAACCACTCCCTAATCCATGTACATGTGTTTCCTTGAATCCCAACTGCGTTCAGTTTGAGAATTAATCTTTTGTGCGGGACTTTGTCAAAAGCTTTCTGGAAATCTAAATAAACCATGTCATATGCTTTGCAATTATCCATTATGGATGTTGCATCCTCAAAAAAATCAAGCAAGTTAGTTAGACACGATCTCCCTTTCCTAAAACCATGTTGACTGTCTCCCAGTACCCTGTTACCATATAGGTAATTTTCCATTTTGGATCTTATTATAGTTTCCATAAGTTTGCATATAATAGAAGTCAGGCTTACTGGTCTGTAGTTACCTGGTTCAGTTTTGTTTCCCTTTTTGTGGATCGGTATTACGTTTGCAATTTTCCAGTCTGTCGGTACCACCCCTGTGTCAAGAGACTGCTGCATGATGGCATGCTGGTTACTGTTCTAACAGCACAGGATATGGTGGATGTGTGGAGAGTAATGAATCTAAATGTGAAGCAGTATACCTGGGCTAAAAGGAATGATGGGAATATTTGTTTAGCTCTACCAGATACATTTTATGTTTTTAAGCATCAATTAAATTGTTATTCTTAATGTACTTGTGGCAGAGCAAAGCTCTGCCCTTTAAATTGGCAGGGATGGGGTTAACTTCCCCTGCCTGCCTGGGTTTATTATGTTCAGGTGGCTGGGGTTGATTAGTTGATTAGGTTGATTAACGATCAATCAGCGCCCAGCCACCTGATATAAAAGGAGGCCTCTGCTTCTCATTTGGGAGAGAGGGAGCTGAGGAAGCAGGTTGGTGTTTGTTTTGTGGTTTTTGAATTTTCTAAATCCAGTGAAGGCATTGCCCAGCCTGGAAACTTTATTTTTGTGAGTTTTGTTTTTGCTTTATTTGTGTTTGAGTATCTGTTATTTTGCCCTTGTGCACTTTATTTTTTGTTTATTTATAATAAAATAGTTATTTTTTTGAACTGCAGTCTGTCTCTGGGCCTCTATCCACTCGCCAGCCTGCCACATTTGGTGTCAGAAGTGGGATAGCGCCACCTAGAGGCTCAGAGCAGTATTTATTTATTTATTTATTTTTTGAAAAAAAAAAAAAAAATGGGAAAGAAGAGCAGACAGTGGAAAAGGCAGGACAAGCAGCAGATGAAGAAATGTAAGCTGCTGCAGCCACTGCTGGAGGACCCGGCCAGCCTCTTCCCCTGGTGTTCCTGGTGTGGGAAGGAGGACCATCGTTGGCGGTCCTGCCCAGACGTGCCACCGGCAAACTGGTGTGGCCGGTGTGAGGAGGACGGCCACAACTGGGCAGGATGCCCCTACAACCAGGCCCAGGAAGAGGTGCCGTGTTCACCCCGGGCATCAGGGGCCACCCCACTACCTCCAGCACCACCACCTTCACCACCGTCCCAGGAGATCTGGGACTGGTTGATGCACCCTGAGGCAGACCTCGTCCACGATCTCCCCATAGTTATCAACACGCTGTGGCGTCGAGATGGGGAGAGGTGGGAACAGTGGGAGGAACAGCACCACCCGGCCTCCTTCCCAGAGGTTGCCCTCATGGTGGTTAATTACCTGGCGGTAGACATGGGAGATCCACCGGTCACTCCAATAAAGAGAGGTGAGCCGCCTTCCCGGGAGCCAGAGAGGGGCGAGGGGCTGCTGTCGCTCCCAGAGCCAGAGAGGGGTGAGGAGCCGCCGTCGTCCCCAGAGCAAGAGAGGGGTGAGGAGCCGCCGTCGTCCCCAGAGCCAGAGAGGGGTGAGGAGCGGTCGTCGCTCCCCAGAGCCAGAGAGGGGTGAGGAGCTGCCGTCGCTCCCAGAGCCAGAGAGGGGGAGGAGCTGCCGTCGCTCCCAGAGCCAGAGAGGGGTGAGGAGCTGCCGTCGCTCCCAGAGCCAGAGAGGGAGGAGGATCTGCCGTCGCTCCCAGAGCCAGAGAGGGAGGAGGATCTGCCGTCGCTCCCAGAGCCAGAGAGGGAGGAGGATCGGCCGTCGCTCCCAGAGCCAGAGAGGGAGGAGGAGCTGCCGTCGCTCCCAGAGCCAGAGAGGGAGGAGGAGCTGCCGTCGCTCCCCAGAGCCAGAGAGGGGTGAGGAGCTGCCGTCGCTCCCAGAGCCAGAGAGGGGTGAGGAGCTGCCGTCGCTCCCAGAGCCAGAGAGGGGTGAGGAGCTGCCGTCGCTCCCAGAGCCAAAGAGGGGTGAGGATCTGCCGTCGCTCCCAGAGCCAGAGAGGGGTGAGGAGCTGCCGTCGCTCCCAGAGCCAGAGAGGGGTGAGGAGCTGCCGTCGCTCCCAGAGCCAGAGAGGGGTGAGGAGCTGCCGTCGCTCCCAGAGCCAGAGAGGGGTGAGGAGCTGCCGTCGCTCCCAGAGCCAGAGAGGGAGGAGGATCTGCCGTCGCTCCCAGAGCCAGAGAGGGAGGAGGATCTGCCGTCGCTCCCAGAGCCAGAGAGGGAGGAGGATCTGCCGTCGCTCCCAGAGCCAGAGAGGGAGGAGGATCTGCCGTCGCTCCCAGGCTGAAGAGGTGGTTTTAATAGCTGGTGATTTTAACTGTACAGCTGACGACAAACTAGACAGAAATGGCCCTGAGCCTCACCCCAGGTCAGTTAAGGAGCTGGTTAAGAACATAAGAACATAAGAAAATAAGAAAGTTTACAAACGAGAGGAGGCCATTCGGCCCATCTTGCTCGTTTGGTTGTTAGTAGCTTATTGATCCCAGAATCTCATCAAGCAGCTTCTTGAAGGATCCCAGGGTGTCAGCTTCAACAACATTACTGGGGAGTTGATTCCAGACCCTCACAATTCTCTGTGTAAAAAAGTGCCTCCTATTTTCTGTTCTGAATGCCCCTTTTTCTAAACTCCATTTGTGACCCCTGGTCCTTGTTTCTTTTTTCAGGCTGAAAAAGTCCCTTGGGTCGACACTGTCAATACCTTTTAGAATTTTGAATGCTTGAATTAGGTCGCCACGTAGTCTTCTTTGTTCAAGACTGAACAGATTCAATTCTTTTAGCCTGTCTGCATATGACATGCCTTTTAAGCCCGGAATAATTCTGGTCGCTCTTCTTTGCACTCTTTCTAGAGCAGCAATATCTTTTTTGTAGCGAGGTGACCAGAACTGAACACAATATTCAAGATGAGGTCTTACTAGTGCATTGTACAGTTTTAACATTACTTCCCCTTGATTTAAATTCAACACTTTTCACAATGTATCCGAGCATCTTGTTAGCCTTTTTTATAGCTTCCCCACATTGTCTAGATGAAGACATTTCTGAGTCAACAAAAACTCCTAGGTCTTTTTCATAGATTCCTTCTCCAATTTCAATATCTCCCATATGATATTTATAATGTACATTTTTATTTCCTGCGTGCAGTACCTTACACTTTTCTCTATTAAATGTCATTTGCCATGTGTCTGCCCAGTTCTGAATCTTGTCTAGATCATTTTGAATGACCTTTGCTGCTGCAACAGTGTTTGCCACTCCTCCTACTTTTGTGTCGTCTGCAAATTTAACAAGTTTGCTTACTATACCAGAATCTAAATCATTAATGTAGATTAGGAATAGCAGAGGACCTAATACTGATCCCTGTGGTACACCACTGGTTACCACACTCCATTCTGAGGTTTTTCCTCTAATCAGTACTTTCTGTTTTCTACATGTTAACCACTCCCTAATCCATGTACATGTGTTTCCTTGAATCCCAACTGCGTTCAGTTTGAGAATTAATCTTTTGTGCGGGACTTTGTCAAAAGCTTTCTGGAAATCTAAATAAACCATGTCATATGCTTTGCAATTATCCATTATCGATGTTGCATCCTCAAAAAAATCAAGCAAGTTAGTTAGGCACGATCTCCCTTTCCTAAAACCATGTTGACTGTCTCCCAGGATACCCTGTTACCATATAGGTAATTTTCCATTTTGGATCTTATTATAGTTTCCATAAGTTTGCATATAATAGAAGTCAGGCTTACTGGTCTGTAGTTACCTGGTTCAGTTTTGTTTCCCTTTTTGTGGATCGGTATTACGTTTGCAATTTTCCAGTCTGTCGGTACCACCCCTGTGTCAAGAGACTGCTGCATGATGGCATGCTGGTTACTGTTCTAACAGCACAGGATATGGTGGATGTGTGGAGAGTAATGAATCTAAATGTGAAGCAGTATACCTGGGCTAAAAGGAATGATGGGAATATTTGTTTAGCTCTACCAGATACATTTTATGTTTTTAAGCATCAATTAAATTGTTATTCTTAATGTACTTGTGGCAGAGCAAAGCTCTGCCCTTTAAATTGGCAGGGATGGGGTTAACTTCCCCTGCCTGCCTGGGTTTATTATGTTCAGGTGGCTGGGGTTGATTAGTTGATTAGGTTGATTAACGATCAATCAGCGCCCAGCCACCTGATATAAAAGGAGGCCTCTGCTTCTCATTTGGGAGAGAGGGAGCTGAGGAAGCAGGTTGGTGTTTGTTTTGTGGTTTTTGAATTTTCTAAATCCAGTGAAGGCATTGCCCAGCCTGGAAACTTTATTTTTGTGAGTTTTGTTTTTGCTTTATTTGTGTTTGAGTATCTGTTATTTTGCCCTTGTGCACTTTATTTTTGTTTATTTATAATAAAATAGTTATTTTTTTGAACTGCAGTCTGTCTCTGGGCCTCTATCCACTCGCCAGCCTGCCACATTTGGTGTCAGAAGTGGGATAGCGCCACCTAGAGGCTCAGAGCAGTATTTATTTTTTTTTTTTTTTTGAAAAAAAAAAATGGGAAAGAAGAGCAGACAGTGGAAAAGGCAGGACAAGCAGCAGCTGAAGAAATGTAAGCTGCTGCAGCCACCGCTGGAGGACCCGGCCAGCCTCTTCCCCTGGTGTTCCTGGTGTGGGAAGGAGGACCATCGTTGGCGGTCCTGCCCAGACGTGCCACCGGCAAACTGGTGTGGCCGGTGTGAGGAGGACGGCCACAACTGGGCAGGATGCCCCTACAACCAGGCCCAGGAAGAGGTGCCGTGTTCACCCCGGGCATCAGGGGCCACCCCACTACCTCCAGCACCACCACCTTCACCACCGTCCCAGGAGATCTGGGACTGGTTGATGCACCCTGAGGCAGACCTCGTCCACGATCTCCCCATAGTTATCAACACGCTGTGGCGTCGAGATGGGGAGAGGTGGGAACAGTGGGAGGAACAACACCACCCGGCCTCCTTCCCAGAGGTTGCCCTCATGGTGGTTAATTACCTGGCGGTAGACATGGGAGATCCACCGGTCACTCCAATAAAGAGAGGTGAGCCGCCTTCCCGAGAGCCAGAGAGGGGTGAGGAGCTGCCGTCGCTCCCAGAGCCAGAGAGGGGTGAGGAGCCGCCGTCGTCCCCAGAGCCAGAGAGGGGTGAGGAGCCGCCGTCGTCCCCAGAGCCAGAGAGGGGTGAGGAGCCGCCGTCGTCCCCAGAGCCAGAGAGGGGTGAGGAGCTGCCGTCGCTCCCAGAGCCAGAGAGGGGTGAGGAGCTGCCGTCGCTCCCAGAGCCAGAGAGGGGTGAGGAGCTGCCGTCGCTCCCAGAGCCAGAGAGGGAGGAGGATCTGCCGTCGCTCCCAGAGCCAGAGAGGGAGGAGGATCTGCCGTCGCTCCCAGAGCCAGAGAGGGAGGAGGATCTGCCGTCGCTCCCAGAGCCAGAGAGGGAGGAGGATCTGCCGTCGCTCCCAGAGCCAGAGAGGGAGGAGGAGCTGCCGTCGCTCCCAGAGCCAGAGAGGGGTGAGGAGCTGCCGTCGCTCCCAGAGCCAGAGAGGGGTGAGGAGCTGCCGTCGCTCCCAGAGCCAGAGAGGGGTGAGGAGCTGTCGTCGCTCCCAGAGCCAGAGAGGGAGGAGGATCTGCCGTCGCTCCCAGAGCCAGAGAGGGGTGAGGAGCTGCCGTCGCTCCCAGAGCCAGAGAGGGGTGAGGAGCTGCCGTCGCTCCCAGAGCCAGAGAGGGGTGAGGAGCTGCCGTCGCTCCCAGAGCCAGAGAGGGAGGAGGATCTGCCGTCGCTCCCAGAGCCAGAGAGGGGTGAGGAGCTGCCGTCGCTCCCAGAGCCAGAGAGGGGTGAGGAGCTGCCGTCGCTCCCAGAGCCAGAGAGGGAGGAGGATCTGCCGTCGCTCCCAGAGCCAGAGAGGGAGGAGGAGCTGCCGTCGCTCCCAGAGCCAGAGAGGGGTGAGGAGCTGCCGTCGCTCCCAGAGCCAGAGAGGGAGGAGGATCTGCCGTCGCTCCCAGAGCCAGAGAGGGAGGAGGATCTGCCGTCGCTCCCAGAGCCAGAGAGGGAGGAGGATCTGCCGTCGCTCCCAGAGCCAGAGAGGGAGGAGGATCTGCCGTCGCTCCCAGAGCCAGAGAGGGAGGAGGATCGGCCGTCGCTCCCAGAGCCAGAGAGGGAGGAGGAGCTGCCGTCGCTCCCAGAGCCAGAGAGGGAGGAGGAGCCGCCGCTGCTCTCAGAGCCCGAGAGGGAGGGGCCGCCTCCGCCACCAGAGGGAGCCGGGCCGCAGTCGCCGCCTCCGCCACCAGAGGGAGCCGGGCCGCAGTCGCCGCCTCCGCCACCAGAGGGAGCCGGGCCGCCGTCGCCGCCTCCGCCACCAGAGGGAGCCGGGCCGCCGTCGCCGCCTCCGCCACCAGAGGGAGCCGGGCCGCCGTCGCCGCCGCCACCAGAGGGAGCCGGGCCGCCGTCGCCCTCCGCCACCAGAGGGAGCCGGGCCGCCGCCGCCTCCGCCACCAGAGGGAGCCGGGCCGCCGCCGCCTCCGCCACCAGAGGGAGCCGGGCCGCCGCCGCCTCCGCCACCAGAGGGAGCCGGGCCGCCGTCGCCATGCTACCTTGGAGATTCGGGGCCCCCTCAACCAAAGAAGGCTTGGGGGCTCCGACATCAACCCCGCCCACCACCACCCACCATAACAGCCCACCCAAGGGACATAATTGGACTCTTGGGGGGAGGGGGGTGGGGAGGGTGGGGGGAAGGGGGGAGTTGGCCGATTGCGGCCGGTGTACGTTGTACATGGGGGGAGGTGTGTGGCAGAGCAAAGCTCTGCCCTTTAAATTGGCAGGGATGGGGTTAACTTCCCCTGCCTGCCTGGGTTTATTATGTTCAGGTGGCTGGGGTTGATTAGTTGATTAGGTTGATTAACGATCAATCAGCGCCCAGCCACCTGATATAAAAGGAGGCCTCTGCTTCTCATTTGGGGAGAGGGAGCTGAGGAAGCAGGTTGGTGTTTGTTTTGTGGTTTTTGAATTTTCTAAATCCAGTGAAGGCATTGCCCAGCCTGGAAACTTTATTTTTGTGAGTTTTGTTTTTGCTTTATTTGTGTTTGAGTATCTGTTATTTTGCCCTTGTGCACTTTATTTTTTGTTTATTTATAATAAAATAGTTATTTTTTTGAACTGCAGTCTGTCTCTGGGCCTCTATCCACTCGCCAGCCTGCCACAGTACTATTCACCCCACAGGTCTATCTGATCATAGTTTGGTCAGTTTGAATATGATTATCCCTATTGCATGTGCACGTTTATTCGTCTTATTGGCATTTTAATACTAAACTTCTAAAAGATAGTTATTTATTAAAATGTTTTAGATTCTTTTGGGAACGGTGGAGGAGTGTGACAGAAATACAATGAGTTCTGATGTTAAATCTCCCTCCTGACCAGGGAGAGCGCTAAAGAACAAGAGGAGAAGTATCTGGAAGGGCTGGCCTGACAGTTAGTTTCTGGGACTGGGAAGTTGGTCAGCCTGGAAGGAAGCGAGAATCTGTTGTAGGACCATATTGACCTGAAAGGTAAACGAAGGGCAGCTGCAAGTAATAAGGCCTAGATGTCATGCAGGATTACATATAGGGGCCAGGGTAACGCTGATCTTTTCCTTCGTTTTGGTAAAACGTTTGAAGAGAGAAGGAGCAAGAGAGGAACTTGCAATGTTTTGTGATATACGTGTTGTGTTTGTTTATTAACTGTCTGTATTTGTTTCACTATAGACAGTTAAAGCACAACTCTGGAGCTGTCACAAAGGGTCAGCACTGTCCACAGCACCCTTGCACAAAACCGTATCTGTGTTTTCACCACCACCCTCACGACTGCACTCACCCAGGACTGGTGACCATCTGTTTGTCTCTGTTCGGGACTGTGCCCTATTTCTGTTATCCCCAAGCTTTACACATCGTTGTGTATTGCTGGGGCTTGATTTATTTGTCAGTCACCACACCTGGAAAAGCAATAAAGCACTTTTCACTGGATTATCATTGTCTGCCTGTCACTCCTGCACCGCATCACCGCTACACTTCCCAGCGACAGCGAGTGGAAGCGACAGCGAGTGGGAGAAGTACAGGCGTGGAAAAGTACAGAGCAGTTTCGAAGCAGGTTGAAAGCAGGTTGACGGCTGCAGAAGAAATTAAACTTAAAAAAAAAAAAAAACCTCAACATGGTCTTCAAGCCAGTAATCTGTGACACCTGCTTGATATGGGAAATCCGAGAAAACCCAGTGGAGCTAAACCAAGTGTGCGTAAAGTGCCGCGCGATCCAGGATTTGCATAAACTAGTAAGTATGCTAGAAATGGAGCTGGAAGAAGTGAGACAGCAATAGGATCTTGAGGAACTGGCACACCCACAATTCATGGAAGTCTGCATCACCCCTAACAGACTGAAAGCCACCAGGGAGATAGAAGGTCAGAACAGCTGGGTTCAGGTAGGCAGAAGCAGGGAAAAAAAGAAACTTCGACAAACACAACCACCAGAAATCAAAACAACCAACACATTTGAGTCACTTCAGAATTTTGATGAGCAGAACCAACAACAAGAGAATGAAAGGAACAACATCCAGGACCCTATTGACAGTGGTGACCAGACAGCAAAAAGAAGGGAGGTCATGATTGTTGGGGACTCCATATTGAGAAACACAGCAAGTTCAATTCGCAGTTTGGTCCCCCTTACTACAACAGTGTGCTGCCTTCCGGGAGCCTCGGTCAAGCACATCACTGAGAACGTGGACAGGCTCCTAGAACGGACAGGAGACGACCCGGTAGTAGTCGTCCACATCGGTACAAACAACATTGGAAGAGACAGACCAAAATCCCTGCAAAACAAATTCAGAGAGCTAGGAAGGAAATTAAAAGAGAAAACCAAAACTGTGGTATTTTCTGGTATACTACCCGCACCTTGCAAAGGACCATATGGACAGCTGGAAATAATTAATCAAAACAAATGGCTGAAGACGTGGTGCACACGGGAAGGCTTCACCTATCTTGATCATTGGACCACATTCTACAACGAGGACTATCTGTATAGACGGGATGGACTGCATTTAAATAACAAGGGAACTAGTCTACTCGGAGAAAAGATCCTCGAGCAGGTTCGGAAGCATTTAAACTAGAAAGGAAGGGGGGAGAAATCAACAAAAAAACAGAAGGGAGACCGCATCAAAACAAGAACAACAACTCAGGTAAGACAACCATTAAATGTATTTATCTAAATGCTAGAAGTATCAGAAACAAAATTCTAGAACTTGAAGCTACTGCACTAACAGGTAACTATGATGTGATAGGTGTTACAGAAACGTGGTTATCTGAGAGTGATGGGGACGAATATAATATTTGTGGGTATACACTGTATAGGAAAGACAGGCAGGACAGAAGAGGAGGAGGGGTAGCGCTATACATAAGAAACAGTCTTGAAGCCCAGGTGTTAAACCTGGACAAAGAAAATAAAACCGAATCAATATGGGTCAGAATAACAGACAAAAATTCAAAAGGCATAATAATAGGAGCATGCTATAGACCGCCAGATTCAGACGGTGAGCACAATAATCTGTTATACAATGACATTAGAAATGTGTGTAGCAAAGGAGAAGCCATACTAATGGGGGATTTCAACTTCCCCCAAATAAAATGGGAAAACCCGGTGGGTAGCGCGAAGGATGAAATAGAAATGGTGGAAATGACAAATGACTGCTTCCTAACACAATTTGTGAAGGCACCCACTAGAGGGGAGGCATGCCTTGATTTAGTCTTTTCAAATAACGAAGATAGAATAACTAAAACAGAGGTCAGAGAACCACTGGCAAACTCAGACCACAACATGGTCTCATTTGAAGTGTTTTTTAAATCCCCAAAAGTAAAGACTAAAGCTAAGGTTTACAATTTTAGAAAAGCAAACTATGAAGGTATGAAACAGAGACTAACAGAAGTAGATTGGAGTAAAATAGAGAAAACACCCACAGAAGAAGGATGGTTGTTCTTCAAAAATGTAGTACTAGAGGCGCAAAACAATTATATCCCTAAAGTAGACAAATCTAAATGTAAAACTAAATTGCCAAAATGGTTTAATAGATCAATTAAAAAAAATATTCAGCAAAAAAAGGCACTTTACAGAGCATTAAAAAAGGACCAAAAAGAAAGTATGCAGAAAGAGTACACAGAACTGCAAATGCAAGTCAAAAAGGAAGTTAGAAAGGCCAAGAGAGAAATTGAAATAAACATTGCTAAGGGAGCTAAAACCAATTCCAAAATGTTTTTCCAATATTACAACAGCAAGAGAACATTCAAAGAGGAGATTAAATGTTTAAGAGATACAAATGGCAAAATCGTAGAGGAAGAAAAAAAAAATAGCAAATATGTTAAATGATTACTTTTCACAAGTTTTTACAAAGGAAGATACTGACAACATGCCCCACATGTCATCCAGTTCCTATCCAGTTTTAAATAACTTTAGCATAACTGAGGCAGAAGTGTTAAAGGGACTAGGAGCTCTTAAAATAAACAAATCCCCTGGGCCGGATGAGATCCTCCCAGTAGTACTCAAAGAAATGAAAGAAGTAATTTACAAACCGCTAACCAAGATCATGCAGCAGTCTCTTGACACAGGGGTGGTACCGACAGACTGGAAAATTGCAAACGTAATACCGATCCACAAAAAGGGAAACAAAACTGAACCAGGTAACTACAGACCAGTAAGCCTGACTTCTATTATATGCAAACTTATGGAAACTATAATAAGATCCAAAATGGAAAATTACCTATATGGTAACAGGGTACTGGGAGACAGTCAACATGGTTTTAGGAAAGGGAGATCGTGCCTAACTAACTTGCTTGATTTTTTTGAGGATGCAACATCCATAATGGATAATTGCAAAGCATATGACATGGTTTATTTAGATTTCCAGAAAGCTTTTGACAAAGTCCCACACAAAAGATTAATTCTCAAACTGAACGCAGTAGGGATTCAAGGAAACACATGTACATGGATTAGGGAGTGGTTAACATGTAGAAAACAGAAAGTACTGATTAGAGGAAAAACCTCAGAATGGAGTGTGGTAACCAGCGGTGTACCACAGGGATCAGTATTAGGTCCTCTGCTATTCCTAATCTACATTAATGATTTAGATTCTGGTATAGTAAGCAAACTTGTTAAATTTGCAGACGACACAAAAGTAGGAGGAGTGGCAAACACTGTTGCAGCAGCAAAGGTCATTCAAAATGATCTAGACAAGATTCAGAACTGGGCAGACACATGGCAAATGACATTTAATAGAGAAAAGTGTAAGGTACTGCACGCAGGAAATAAAAATGTACATTATAAATATCATATGGGAGATATTGAAATTGGAGAAGGAATCTATGAAAAAGACCTAGGAGTTTTTGTTGACTCAGAAATGTCTTCATCTAGACAATGTGGGGAAGCTATAAAAAAGGCTAACAAGATGCTCGGATACATTGTGAAAAGTGTTGAATTTAAATCAAGGGAAGTAATGTTAAAACTGTACAATTCACTAGTAAGACCTCATCTTGAATATTGTGTTCAGTTCTGGTCACCTCGCTATAAAAAAGATATTGCTGCTCTAGAAAGAGTGCAAAGAAGAGCGACCAGAATTATTCCGGGCTTAAAAGGCATGTCATATGCAGACAGGCTAAAAGAATTGAATCTGTTCAGTCTTGAACAATGAAGACTACGTGGTGACCTAATTCAAGCATTCAAAATTCTAAAAGGTATTGACAGTGTCGACCCAAGGGACTTTTTCAGCCTGAAAAAAGAAACAAGGACCAGGGGTCACAAATGGAGTTTAGAAAAAGGGGCATTCAGAACAGAAAATAGGAGACACTTTTTTACACAGAGAATTGTGAGGGTCTGGAATCAACTCCCCAGTAATGTTGTTGAAGCTGACACCCTGGGATCCTTCAAGAAGCTGCTTGATGAGATTTTGGGATCAATAAGCTTCTAACAACCAAACGAGCAAGATGGGCCGAATGGCCTCCTCTCGTTTGTAAACTTTCCTATGTTCTTATGTTCTTACACCCGTTCCCCCTACCAACCACTTTGCCACAAGGAGGCAGAGATGTTTTTATCAATAAGGCAATGGTGGGATGTGAGTAAAATTCAGATCCGATTGTTTTGTCAACAGGACACTATGAATGCTACAAAGAGCGCTAGTGAGACGATGAGAGAGCTGGAGGAGGAGATTACTGAACTCCATAATGCACTGGAGGCGACATACAGTGACAGGCTTTATCAAGACCTGAAGCTCAAAAAGAGGAATTTGGCTGAGTTGTTGGACTCACAGGTACAGGGAGCACTGGTACGTTCAAGGTTTTTAAAACTTTCTCAGATGGATGCTTCAACTCACTATATTTTTTCATTGGAAAACAAAGTGGCTCAGAGTAAAGTAATACACTGCCTTCGAACAGCGAATGGTCAATTGCTGTGTGAGCCTGAGGCTATCAGGGAGTATACTGTCGGTTTCTTTTCACAACTGTATATGACAGAGGCTGTGGATGGATCTGGGGGAACCGAGCAGTTCCTCCAGGGGCTAACAGGTTTCAAAAAAAGAGAAACAGAAACTGAAGAGTGCACTGACATTGCAAGAACTTTCTAAATCTCTGGAAGGGCTCAACACGGGCAAAACACCCAGAATCAATGGAATACCTTTTGAGTTTTATAAAACTTTCTGGTCTGAGTTGGGAAGTGACCTTTTGGAAGTGATGGAGGAATGCAGTGTGGAAAATGAACTGACTCTGCTGCCTAAGAAAGGGGACTTGTGTCTTATTAAGAACTGGAGACCTGTAAGTATTCTTTGCACTGACTATAAAATCTTGTCAAAGGCATTGACAAATAGACTAAGTAGAGTAATGAACATTATTGTGCATTCAGACCAAACGTACTATGTACCTGGCCGAACAAAAGTTGACAATATATTTTTGGTGCTGGACTTAATAGTTGCCTCCAAGCTCTTCGGTTTTATAGCTGGTTTTCCTGATCAAGAGAAGGCTTTTGACCGGGTAGACCACCGGTATCTTTTTGATGTTATTAGTCATTCGGCTTTGGTCTCAGTTTTCTGGGAAAAACTAAGTTGCTCTACAGTAGCATTTTTAGTGTACTTAAAATAAATGGTGTATTATGTTCTTGTCACAGAGACGGCCGAAGTGGGCGGCGTCAGAACCAGGAAATGGAATGAAATACACAAAACAGGACGGATAAAATGAAATGATGATGGCGCTTGCTTGCGCTGGTTTATTGTAAAATAAAACAGTTTAAACAGACAGAAAAACAGGACACGGCACTCTACGCCAAAATAAACAGACAAACAAAAATGGACTAGTACTAAACAAAAATAGGGTGAGTTGATAAATTAACAAGTATCTTGCTGGTCCCACCAGCACGCAATAGCAATTGTAAATAATTTCTCCTCTCTCTCCCGTTCTCCTCTCACCGAACACCCAACCGCGAGTATGTGAAAACGTGCATCTATGTATACTGTTGTGCTGGGATTCAATTACTAATTAATTATTCACTTGAATCCTAGCACGTGAATTAATTATGTGCAACCTCGTGCTCACATATTAACTACTTTAAATGTACGTGAAGTGATGTACAATCTTGTGCCTAAATACAAATATACATTTTAAACACTCGTGTTACAGACACGTTTATATCCCATGTACCAATGACTATACACCAACATTTAACAAACCACACGCAACATAACAGATAATATACATAGGGGCGGGCACTTTGTCACAGTTCTCCATTTAAAGTCCAAAGGGGAATTCGCCAGGGTTGTTCCCTATCAGGAATGTTATATTCTCTGTCATTTGAACCCCTGATGGTAAAATTGAGAAAGATATTGAATGGGTTGTCTATCCCTACTGTACAATGGAGCCTGTTAAGATGGTGGCTTACGCTGATGATCTTGCTATCTTAGCAACAAATAAGAAAGACATTCAGATAATAGAGGAGAGCTTGAGTGTATTTGAAAGCATGTCCTCAGCTCAGGTAAATTGAGACAAAAGTAATTCCTTTTTAATTGGAGAGTGTAAGGGCAGCAGACCACCAGATTTACCATCAGGGCTTAAATGGAATAGAGAGGTTTTCAGACATCTGGGAGTTTACTTAGCAGAGCAGGGACTGGCTAAAGAGAATTGGGAAGGAGTACTGGATCAGGTGAAAGACCGATTGGATAAATGGTGGTGGCTTCTAATTAAACTTTAAAGCAGGGGGTGCTATACTTGCCTGTAGAAGAAGGAGGACAGGGACTGATGGACATAAGAAGCAGAATAACAGCTTTCAGAGGCTGCTGTACGTTCACGAATCACTACCCTGGAGAACAATGGCTTTTGCTTTCCTTCGTTTAGTAGGGAGGCTGAATTTTGCATCTGTTCTTATTGGAGGTGGAAAGTTAAATCTCTCTGTCTTACCTGTTTTTATAGGTGGATGTTGAATGCTTGGAAGGTTTTTAGAAATAACAGATATTTGAAGTCTGTAGGGTTTTATTGGTTGCTTGAAGAGCCTCTAATTTATAACTCAGCGTTAAAATGCAATCTTTTAGAATCAAAGAGTTTTGTTTTACTTTTAATTTCCAGAGGAGTAGTGAAGGTCGGTAATTTAATTAATTTTGATAACCAAGCCTGGAAAACTGCAGAATCACTAGCAAGTGAGCTGGGTGTGAAGTTAATGCATGTGATGGAGGTTTTTTTTTAGTGCAGCTTAAAGCTGTTTTTGCCTGCAGAAGGGATATAGCAGTTGAGTCAATTTTTCCTAGGAAAAAAACAGCTGGAGACAGAACCGCCAGAGGTGGACCTGCAAATTGAACCTGCAGTAGAGCAGACCACTGATACCCCGGGGAAGATCATAAAGTTTGGAGAAGGATATACGGTTCAGTTTGGGGGATGCAAAGAAAAGATATGTATTGGATGTGTGTGAAAGTGTTGCATTTTCAAAATCTAAAAAACTTGCCTGATACACATTGGCGTGGGAGGCTACAGGTAGAAGACTCCATCACACCTGCATGGAGGAATCTGTATAGATCACCAGTTCCTAAAAGAGTGGGGACCTACAGTGGAGATATTGCACAGCATTGTGGCCACTAACTCATTTCTCTCCATTATTCAGCCGAGGGGAGAAGATACTTGTCAATTTTGCTTGAGTAGGGAAACATTTTTTCATTGTTATTTGTTTTGTTGTCGGTTAAAGCCTTTGTTTGAGTTATTGAATGATTTGTTTAGTGAATTGGGTCTGAGTTTTACTCAATACTTTTTGGGGTGAAGAACATTAAAGGAAATAAAAATCTTCATCAATTGGCAAATTTTTTACTGGGCCAGTCAAAAGTGGCAATTTTGAAAAGTAGGACAAACAAAATGAAGTTTTAACTGATGTGGTAGTACCTATTTTTAAAGTGTTGGTAATCTCAAGAATTAAAGTTGATTTTACTTTTTATAAATTGGTGCACCAGCTAGAAATGTTTCAGACATTTGAGCAATTGGGGAGGTGGTGTGTTTGGTGGAAGATAATAAATTAAGAATGTGTTTGTAATTATTGTAATAGAGAGTTTTGTATGGACATCTATGCTATTTATTTATTTTGTACTGTTTATATTGATTGATTGAAAAAGGATATTAAAAAATAAAAATATCTATCTGTGTGTGTGTGTATATATATATATATATATATATATATATATATATATATATATATATATATATATATATATATATATATATAATCTGCTGCTCTGGCCTGAGTCCAGGAGGCGCTGTTGTCCCGCTTCTGACACCACATGTCAAAGATGGCTGTAGTGGGTGACGTCAGACCAGAAACAGGGACCAACACAGAATGGACAGAGATGTGGAGTTTGCTAAAGCTGAGCGCTTCGTTGTGCTCAGCATTTAAGAAATAAACAGACTGAAAATCAAAGGATTGAATGACATACAAAACACAGGACACGGCACTTGAGGCCAAAATAAATAGACAAACAAAACGGATTAACACTAAACAAACAGTGGACAAACAGACAAACCCACAAATATCGTGCTGGTTCTTTCAACACGAAATAGCAATTACATGCTTGATTTTAATTTAATTTACTTTAATTTTTTACTTTCTCCTCCACACCCATTCTCCACTCACAAACACACAACCCCGAGTGAATGAAAACATGCAGCTTTTATGCAGATGTAACGAGATTCGATTGCTAATCAATCATGCAATTGGAGTCTAGGTACAACTGCACGGGAATTAAGTGCAAATCCCCTTGCTCACATATTATTACATTTTACCTGCATGTGAAGTGCTGTGCAATTTCCGTTCCTAGATACAAATGTACATTTTAAGCACTTGTGCTCGTAAACCCTATTATATCCCGTGTATCAATGACTATACACCAACATTAACACACTACATGCAACATAAAACACAAATAAATAGCACAGGGGCAGACACTTTACCACACATCTCTATAACAAGCAGAATAATTTTTTTTTCAGCATTAAAATGTGTTAGTATACTACCCTTTAGCACTGACATGCATATGTACCTTTTACCATTCGTAACATTTTTGTTTTTTACCTACGTAAATATCAATATATCAATACCTACCAAAGTAGACATATTGTTTTCACCACTCATGGATGTACATTTGCAACTAAAAGAATACATTGTGTATGCTTTCAATACTTTCCAAAAGTCCCTTCTACCATTATTTTGCTTTCAAATCTTTTCTCATTTCTCTTATATTCCTCTACTTATTACTCTCTTGTCTTGTCTGTCTATTTACCATACACATTCTCAAATAGCTTTCCCTCACTTTATTCAGTATTTAATCAAGTAAAAAAAGAAGGGATGTCTATAACAAAAACATTGTCAATGTAAAAAAACAAGTTAGAAAAAACAGGAATCCATCCTTTTATATTTTTTATATAATAGGAAGGAAGAAATTGTTTAGGAAGATTTGATGGTGGTCTCTTGACTTATTTAAATATAAGTTGTTGATTATCCCTTGTGAAATATGCATTCTGTAATTGTTGTGGTAGCCAAGATTTGTCTTTGCAGAGAAGAAACGTAACAGCAGGATTACTGAACCAAGAGGTACATTTTTATTGATTACAACCTTTTTTGAAAGAAAAATAAACAAAGTAATAAACAAAAGAAAGTCTGCCCTCTGGGCTCTAACATCATCTTTTCTTTTCTCCATAGCTAATTCTGCTGAAGCTTGCCTTCGAACAAGTAAAAACTATATTTTTGCAGGGTGTAGTATTCTGCAGTAAAATTAGTACAGCTGGCCAAAGTCCAGTATCTGGGTGCATGGTATGGTTCCCAAAACCTCAGGGTTGATAGGGCTGTACACTCCAAGTCTGTCTGTTGTATTCCCTTTGATGTCCTGGTAACTTTGCTGCTTTGTTTTTCCTTCCACAGGTAGATTGTGTGGTGCTGTCATGGTAAGTTCACAGGGTGGGCTCTGTTCCTTCAGGAGTCCTGCAGAGGAAGCACTTCACAAGACTGGGTAAGTATAACGGGTTATGCTCTCAGGCGATATTTCACTGTAATATGTTTCCTCACTATCTGTTTCTTTGTCCCCAGACAGACATCCTCTCGTTGATTTTCCTTGTACAGTGGTGACCACACTGGGTCTACTACAAATGCAATTGTTGGCAGAACACGTTTCTGCTTAAATAACAGTGGTTTAGTGCAATTATTTCTGCCTGCATTGTCCCTTTTATTGCAAGTAAAATATTACAGGGAGTTATGCAGGCTCTTACAGTCAGAATTTCAACACTATATATATATATATATATATATATATATATATATATATATATATATATATATATATATATATATATATATATATATATAGTGCCTTGCAAAAATATTCAGACCCCTGACCAATTCTTTCATATTACCGAATTACAAATGGTACATTGAAATTTTGTTCTGTTTGATGTTTTATTTTTAAACACTGAAACTCAGAATTAATTATTGTAAGGTAACATTGGTTTTATATTGGGAAATATTTTTAAGAAAAATAAAAAACTGAAATATCTTGCTTGCATAAGTATTCAACCCCTGTGCTGTGGAAGCTCACAGTTTGCACCGATGAAAGAAATTGCCCTAATGAGAACACAATTACCTTACCATTGGCCTCCACCTGTGAACCATTAAAGTTGCAGTCACATTTTCTTGATAAAAATCCCACTGTTGAAGAATCATTGGTAAGGCTGTGAATCTGAAGGAAAATGAAGACCAAAGAGCATTCTACAGAAGTTAGAGGTAAAGTAATACAAATGCATAGATTCAGTGACAGCAAGTGGAAGCGACAGCGAGTGGGAGAAGTACAGGCGTGGAAAAGTACAGAGCAGTTTAGAAGCAGTAAGGAGAAATTGCATCTTGAATTGCTTTAATCAGAAAACAGAGGAATTGGGGAAACACAGCAGCAACTCAAAGTCAAACAGCCGCGTGTGTTTTTTCTGATAACAAACAAGCTGAAACTCGGAGCAGCTGATTCAAATTCAGCGCCGTTCTGAGACACGGGCGAGAGGAGGAGCCAACAGCACAGCAGAACAACGCAGTTAAACGAGGCAGTCTTCCCAGCGACAGCAAGTGGGAGAAGTACAGGCATGGAAAAGTATAGAGCAGTTTAGAAGCAGTAAGGAGAAATTGCCTTCTTGAATTACTTTAATCAGAAAACAGAGGACATTGGGGAAACACAGCAGCAGCTCAAAGTCAAACAGCCGCGTGTGTTTTTCTGATAACAAACAAGCTGAAACTCGGAGCAGCTGATTCAAATTCAGCGCCGTTCTGAGACACGGGCGAGGGGAGGAGCCAACAGCACCTCAGAACAACGCAGTTAAACGAGGCAGTCTTCCCAGCGACAGTGAGTGGGAGAAGTAGAGGCGTGGAAAAGTACAGAGCAGTTTAGAAGCAGTTTGAAAGCAGGTTGACAGCTGCAGAAGAAACTAAACTTAAAAAAAAAAAACCTCAACATGTTCTTCAAGCCAGTAATCTGTGACACCTGCTTGATGTGGGAAATCCGAGAAAACCCAGCGGAGCTAAACCAAGTGTGCGTAAAGTGCCGCGCGATCCAGGACTTGCAGAAACTAGTAAGTATGCTAGAAATGGAGCTGGTAGAAGTGAGACAGCAACAGGATCTGGAGGAACTGGCACACCCACAATTCATGGAAGTCTGCATCACCCCTAACAGACTGAAAGCCACCAGGGAGATAGAAGGTCAGAACAGCTGGGTTCAGGTAGGCAGAAGCAGGGAAAAAAAGAAACTTCGTCAAACACAACCACCAGAAATCAAAACAACCAACAGATTTGAGTCACTTCAGAATTTTGATGAGCAGAACCAACAACAAGAGAACGAAAGGAACAACATCCAGGACCCTATTGACAGTGGTGACCAGACAGCAAAAAGAAGGGAGGTCATGATTGTTGGGGACTCCATATTGAGAAACACAGCAAGTTCAATTCGCAGTTTGGACCCCCTTACTACAACAGTGTGCTGCCTTCCGGGAGCCTCGGTCAAGCACATCACTGAGAACGTGGACAGGCTCCTAGAACGAACAGGAGACGACCCGGTAGTAGTCGTCCACATCGGTACAAACAACATTGGAAGAGACAGACCAAAATCCCTGCAAAACAAATTCAGAGAGCTAGGAAGGAAATTAAAAGAGAAAACCAAAACTGTGGTATTTTCTGGTATACTACCAGCACCTTGCAAAGGGCCATATGGACAGCTGGAAATAATTAATCAAAACGCATGGCTGAAGACGTGGTGCACAAGGGAATTCTTCACCTATCTTGATCACTGGACCACATTCTACAACGAGGACTATCTGTATAGATGGGACGGACTGCACTTAAATAACAAGGGAACCAGTCTACTTGGAGAAAAGATCCTCGAGCAGGTTCAGAAGCATTTAAACTAGAAAGGAAGGGGGGAGAAATCAACAAAAAAACAGAAGGGAGACCGCATCAAAACAAGAACAACAACTCAGGTAAGACAACCATTAAATGTATTTATCTAAATGCTAGAAGCATCACAAATAAAATTCTAGAACTTGAAGCTACTGCACTAACAAGTAACTATGATGTGATAGGTGTTACTGAAACTTGGTTGTCTGAGAGTGATGGGGACGAATATAATATTTGTGGGTATACACTGTATAGGAAAGACAGGCAGGACAGAAGAGGAGGAGGGGTAGCGCTATACATAAGAAACAGTCTTGAAGCCCAGGTGTTAAACCTGGACAAAGAAAATAAAGCCGAATCAATATGGGTCAGAATAACGGACAAAAATTCAAAGGGCATAATAATAGGAGCATGCTATAGACCGCCAGATTCAGACGGTGAGCAAAATAATCTGTTATACAATGAAATTAGAAATGCGTGTAGCAAAAGAGAAGCCATACTAATGGGGGATTTCAACTTCCCCCAAATAAAATGGGAAAACCCGATGGGTAGCACGAAGGATGAATTTGAAATTGTGGAAATGACAAATGACTGCTTCCTAACACAATTTGTCAAGGCACCCACTAGAGGGGAGGCATGCCTTGATTTAGTCTTTTCAAATAACGAAGATAGAATAACTAAAACAGAGGTCAGAGAACCACTGGCAAACTCAGACCACAACATGGTCTCATTTGAAGTGTTTTTTAAAACCCCAAAAGTAATGACTAAAGCTAAGGTTTACAATTTTAGAAAAGCAAACTATGAAGGTATGAAACAGAGACTAACAGAAGTAGATTGGAGTAAAATAGAGAAAACACCCACAGAAGAAGGATGGTTGTTCTTCAAAAATGTAGTACTAGAGGCACAAAACAATTACATCCCTAAAGTAGACAAATCTAAATGTAAAACTAAATTGCCAGAATGGCTTAATAGATCAATTAAAAAAAAATATTCAGCGAAAAAAGGCACTTTATAGAGCATTAAAAAAGGACCAAAAAGAAAGTACGCAGAAAGAGTACATGGAACTGCAAATGCAAGTCAAAAAGGAAGTTAGAAAGGCCAAGAGAGAAATAGAAATGAACATTGCTAAGGGAGCTAAAACCAATTCCAAAATGTTTTTCCAATATTACAACAGCAAGAGAACATTCAAAGAGGAGATTAAATGTTTAAGAGATACAAATGGCAAAATCGTAGAGGAAGAAAAAAAAATAGCAAATATATTAAATGATTACTTTTCACAAGTTTTTACAAAGGAAGATACTGACAACATGCCCCACATGTCATCCAGTTCCTATCCAGTTTTAAATAACTTTAGCATAACTGAGGCAGAAGTGTTAAAGGGACTAGGAGCTCTTAAAATAAACAAATCCCCTGGGCCGGATGAGATCCTCCCAGTAGTACTCAAAGAAGTGAAAGAAGTTATTTACAAACCGCTAACCAAGATCATGCAGCAGTCTCTTGACACAGGGGTGGTACCAACAGACTGGAAAATTGCAAACGTAATACCGATCCACAAAAAGGGAAACAAAACTGAACCAGGTAACTACAGACCAGTAAGCCTGACTTCTATTATATGCAAACTTATGGAAACTATAATAAGATCCAAAATGGAAAATTACCTATATGGTAACAGTGTCCTGGGAGACAGTCAACATGGTTTTAGGAAAGGGAGATCGTGTCTAACTAACTTGCTTGATTTTTTTGAGGATGCAACATCGATAATGGATAATTGCAAAGCATATGACATGGTTTATTTAGATTTCCAGAAAGCTTTTGACAAAGTCCCGCACAAAAGATTAATTCTCAAACTGAACGCAGTTGGGATTCAAGGAAACACATGTACATGGATTAGGGAGTGGTTAACATGTAGAAAACAGAAAGTACTTATTAGAGGAAAAACCTCAGAATGGAGTGTGGTAACCAGTGGTGTACCACAGGGATCAGTATTAGGTCCTCTGCTATTCCTAATCTACATTAATGATTTAGATTCTGGTATAGTAAGCAAACTTGTTAAATTTGCAGACGACACAAAAGTAGGAGGAGTGGCAAACACTGTTGCAGCAGCAAAGGTCATTCAAAATGATCTAGACAAGATTCAGAACTGGGCAGACACATGGCAAATGACATTTAATAGAGAAAAGTGTAAGGTACTGCACGCAGGAAATAAAAATGTACATTATAAATATCATATGGGAGATACTGAAATTGTAGAAGGAATCTATGAAAAAGACCTAGGAGTTTTTGTTGACTCAGAAATGTCTTCATCTAGACAATGTGGGGAAGCTATAAAAAAGGCTAACAAGATGCTCGGATACATTGTGAAAAGTGTTGAATTTAAATCAAGGGAAGTAATGTTAAAACTGTACAATGCATTAGTAAGACCTCTTCTTGAATATGGTGTGCAGTTCTGGTCACCTCGCTATAAAAAAGATATTGCTACTCTAGAAAGAGTGCAAAGAAGAGCGACCAGAATTATTCCGGGCTTAAAAGGCATGTCATATGCAGACAGGCTAAAAGAATTTAATCTGTTCAGTCTTGAAGAAAGAAGACTAAGTGGCGACCTAATTCAAGCATTCAAAATTCTAAAAGGTATTGACAGTTTCGACCCAAGGGACTTTTTCAGCCTGGAAAAAGAAACAAGGACCAGGGGTCACAAATGGAGTTTAGACAAAGGGGCATTCAGAACAGAAAATAGGAGGCACTTTTTTGCACAGAGAATTGTGAGGGTCTGGGAATCAACTCCCCAGTAATGTTGTCGAAGCTGACACCCTGACAACCTTCAAGAAGCTGCTTGATGAGATTCTCGGATCAATATACTACTAACAACCAAACGAGCAAGATGGGCCGAATGGCCTCCTCTCGTTTGTAAACTTTCTTATGTTCTTATTAGGGAATGGGTACAAAATAATATCAAAGTGTTTGGATATACTTGTGAGCACAGTTGGATCAATAATCAGGAAGTGGAAGCTGCATCAGACCACCAAGGCACTGCCAAGAAAAGGCCGTCCCTCAAAACTCATCGCTCAAACAAGAAGGAGACTTGTGAGAGAAACCACAGAGAGGCCAACAATCACTTTGAAGGAGCTACAGAGTTCAGTGGCCGGGAGTGGAGTAATGGTGCACCAGTCAAGCATATCAAAAGCTCTGCATAACACTGGCCCGTATGGGAGGGTGGCAAGAAAGAAGCCGTTACTCAAAAAGTACCACCTGAAAGCACATCTGGAGTTTGCCAGAAAGTATGAGAGTTACTGTGAGGCGAGAGTGTATTAAATGGAATGTCCAGACAGTAATTTATATGTACAGAAATAAAATAAAAATAAATTATTTTCTATACACAACAACAACAACAAAAAAAAAATTAAAGAACCAAAAGAAAACAAAACGGCGTGAGGGAGGGAGTGGGCCAAGAAGAATGGGCCAAAATCACTCTGACACTGTGTGCAAAGCTGTTACATACTTACCCCAAAAGACTTAAAGCTGTTATTGCAGCGAAAGGTCTCTCTACCAAATATGAATGTGTGGGGGTTGAATACTTATGCATGCAAGATATTTCAGTTTTTTATTTTTCTTAAAAATATTTCCCAACATAAAACCAATGTCACCTTGCAATAATTGATTTTGAGTGTTTTAAAATAAAATATTGAACAGAATGAAATTTCAGTGTACCATTTGTAATTCAGTAATATGAGAGAATTAGTCAAGGCACTGTATGTATACAGTACTGTGCAAACATTTTAGGCAGATGTGAAAAAATGCTGTAAAGTAAGAATGCTTTCAAAAATAGACATGTTAATAGATTATATTTATCAACTAACAAAATGCAATGTGAGTGAACAGAAGAAAATTCTAAATCAAATCAATATTTGGTGTGACCTCCCTTTGCCTTCAAAACATCAATTCTTCTAGGTACACTTGCACACAGTTTTTGAAGGAACTCGTCAGGTAGGTTGGCCCAAACATCTTGGAGAACTAACCACAGTTCTTCTGTGGATTTAGGCAGCCTCAGTTACTTCTCTCTCTTCATGTAATCCCAGACAGACTGGATTATGTTGAGATTAGGGCTCTGTGGGGGACATACCATCACTTCCAGGACTCCTTGTTCTTCTTTATGCAGAAGATAGTTCTTAATGACTTTCGCTGTATGTTTGGGGTCATTGTCATGCTGCAGAATAAATTTGGGGCCAATCAGATGCCTCCCTGAAGGTATTGCATGATGGATAAGTATCTGCCTGTACCAGCATTGAGGAGACCATTAATTCTGACCAAATCCCCAACTCCATTTGTAGAAATGCAGACCAAAACTTGCAAGGAACTCATTCGTGTACTGCTCTCCAGCCCTTCAGCGAACAAACTGCCTTCTGCTACAGCCAAGTATTTAAAATTTTGACTCATCAGTCCAGAGCACCTGCTGCCATTTTTCTGCACCACAGTTCCTATGTTTTCGTGCATAGTTGAGTCGCTTGGCCTTGTTTCCACGGCAGAGGTATGGCTTTTTGGCCGCAAGTCTTCCATGAAGGCCACTTCTGACTAGACTTCTCCGGACTGTAGATGGGTGTACTAGGGTCCCACTGTTTTCTGCCAATTCTGAGCTGATGGCACTGCTGGACATCTTCCGATTGCGAAGGGAAGTAAGCATGATATGTCTTTCATCTGCTGCAGTAAGTTTCCTTGGCCGACCACTGCGTCTACGGTCCTCAACGTTGCCCGTTTCTTTGTGCTTCTTCAAAAGAGCTTGGACAGCACATCTGGAAACCCCTGTCTGCCTTGAAATTTCTACCTGGGAGAGACCTCCCTGATGCAGTATAATTACCTTGTGTCTTGTTGCTGTGCTCAGTCTTGCCGTGGTGTATGACTTTTGACAGTAAACTGTCTTCAGCAACCTCACCTTGTTAGCTGAGTTTGGCTGTTCCTCACCCAGTTTTATTCCTCCTACACAGTTGTTTCTGTTTCAGTTAATGATTGTGTTTCAACCTACTTATTGAATTGATGATCATTAGCACCTGATTGGTATAATTGTTTAATCATACACCTGACAATAGCCTACAAAATCTCTGACTTTGTGCAAGTGTACCTAGAAGAATTGATGCTGTTTTGAAGGCAAAGGGTGGTCACACCAAATATGGATTTGATTTAGATTTTTCTTCTGTTCACTCACTTTGCATTTAGTTAATTGATAAACGTAATCTATTAACATGTCTATTTTTGAAAGCATTCTTACTTTACAGCATTTTTTCACACCTGCCTAAAACTTCTGCACACTACTGTGTATGTGTATATATATATATATATATATATATATATATATATATATATATATATATATATATATATATATATATATATATATATATAAAGAACATAAGAAAGTTTACAAACGAGAGGAGGCCATTCAGCCCATTTTACTCGTTTGGTTGTTAGTAGCTTATTGATCCCAGAATCTCATCCAGCAGCTTCTTGAAGGATCCCAGGGTGTCAGCTTCAACAGCGTTACTGGGGAGTTGATTCCAGACCCTCACGATTCTCTGTGTAAAAAAGTGCCTCCTATTTTCTGTTCTAAATCCTACTTTGTCTAATCTCCATTTGTGACCCCTGGTCCTTGTTTCTTTTTTCAGGTCGAAAAAGTCCCTTGAGTCGACATTGTCAATACCTTTTAGAATTTTGAATGCTTGAATTAGGTCGCCGCGTAGTCATCTTTGTTCAAGACTGAACAGATTCAGTTCTTTTAGCCTGAATAATTCTGGTCGCTCTTCTTTGCACTCTTTCTAGAGCAGCAATATCTTTTATATAGTGAGGTGACCAGAACTGAACACAATATTCAAGATGAGGTCTTACTAGTGCATTGTACAGTTTTAACATTACTTCCCTTGATTTAAATTCAACAATTTTCACAATGTATCCAAGCATCTTGTTAGCCTTTTTTATAGCTTCCCCACATTGTCTAGGTGAAGACATTTCTGAGCCAACAAAAACCCCTAGGTCTTTTTCATAGATTCCGTCTTCAATTTCAGTATCTCCCACATGATATTTATAATGCACATTTTTATTTCCTGCTTGCAGTACCTTACACTTTTCTCTATTAAATGTCATTTGCTATGTGTCTGCCCAGTTCTGAATCTTGTCTAGATCATTTTGAATGACCTTTGCTGCTGCAACAGTGTTTGCCACTCCTCCTATTTTTGTGTTGTCTGCAAATTTAAAAAAGTTTGCTTACTATACCAGAATCTAAATCATTAATGTAGATTAGGAATAGCAGAGGACTTAATACTGATCCCTGTGGTACTCCACTGGTTACCACACTCCATTCTGAGGTTTCGTCTCTAATCGGTACTTTCTGTTTTCTACATGTTAACCACTTCCTAATCTATGTACATGTGTTTCCTTGAATCCCTACTGTGTTCAGTTTGAGAATTAATCTTTTGTGAGGGACTTTGTCAAAAGCTTTATAGAAATCTAAATAAACCATGTCATATGCTTTGCAATTATCCATTACAATATGTAACACAATTTTTGTTCCTGGGTAGTAAATGTTATTTCCTAATTGCTTATGCCTCAAAAGTATAGAAAATGGTTATTATTCCCCACAGACTTTAGTTTTGTGACCAGGACAGGTACATTTCAAAATATCACTATTTCCAATGAGAAAACGGGCGAATTTGTATCTTCGCATTGTATCTTTGTATATTCACATAAAGTCAGAAAAAAACAACATATGAATCCAACTTAACATGTATTTATACTAAAGTAATACAAAAATGACTACAAAAGATTTAGAAGCGAGTAGTTTTTCGAGATTTACGATTATACTGTAAATTTCTCAATATGGAGTCCCCAACAATCATGACCTCCCTTCTTTTTGTTGTCTGGTCACCACTGTCAATAGGGTCCTGGATTTTGTTCCTTTCGTTCTCTTGTTGTTGGTTTTGCTCATCAAAATTTTGAAGTGACTCAAATTTGTTATTGTTTTGATTTATGGTGGTTGTGTTTGACAAACTTTCTTCATTTCCCTGCTTCTGCCTACCTGAACCCAACTATTCTGACCTTCTATCTCCCTGGTGGCTTTCATTCTGTTAGGAGTGGTGCAGACTTCCATGAATTGTTGGTGTGCCAGCTCCTCAAGATCCTGTTGCTGTCTCATTTCTTCCAGCTTAATTTCTAGTATACTTACTAGTTTATGCAAGTCCTGGATCGCACGGCACTTTACGCACACTTGGTTTAGCTCTGCTGGGTTTTCTCGGATTTCCCACATCATGCAAGTGTCATAAATTACTGGCTGAAGACCATGTTAATGTTTTTTTTTTTTTTTTTTAAGTTTAGTTTCTTCTGCAGCTGTCAACCTGCTTTCAGACTGCTTCTAAACTGCTCTGCACTTTTCCACGCTTGTACTTCGCCCACACTGATGCTTCCACTCGCTGTCGCTGGGAAGAATATATATATATATATATATATATATATATATATATATATATATATATATATATATATATATATATATATATATATATAATTTAATTTTCTGAATGTAAACAGAGTACAATGTCTCTTTTAAATGAAATACATCTAATAAGACCTTTTGCAAACACAAAGTAAACACAGGCAATGTGTTGCTTCATGCAGCTTAAAACATACACTAGGCCTAATTGTTTACATATACAGCAGGATGTCCAATGCTGCTGAGTCTGAGTAACACAGTCCATAAATTAAGCAGTCTTTGTTCCACGAAGGAGAAGACACGACAAGTACATCTGCACCTTTTGTTTATACACGGTATATTTTTTAAATAATTCAAATGATAAAAGATCATAGTACTCGCACTAGCTCTCTGTTGTTCTCTGCATTCCAGAATCGCTCCAACGCGATGTATTTGAAATTGACACAGTTTTAATTCCAGTTATTTAGTGATCCAAAGATAGGAAATGCTTCACTTTGCTCCAGCTGGATCCATTGATGTTTCTTCTGTCTCTTAGCATTTGATGCCACACACTAGAAATACCAAGCAGACTTAAAAAAAGATTTACTTTTAAACACAGTCTTTCTTACTCTATTGTTCTGTGTAAGGGATTCATTAACTGAGGACATTTTATCAGGATCCCCACACTCCTGATATCCTTTCATCACCTCCATGGTTTCCACCCCTCACACCCTCACAATAACAATTTAACTGTACAGTTTCCACATATAATCACATGGTCATGATTGTAGTTCTATGATATTGTTTCAGCTCCTTTTTGACCCCTTGTTTCATATAGCGAGGGGGGGCTCTCCTAAGCGATTTTCTTAGCCCAGCTGCACCCTGCCCCCTCAATTTAACCAGTGGCCATAATTTCCTTCAATTTATGCACCATGCACCAGAATATAGAAAGCATAAAATAGCAATGTTCAAAATAGCAAAACATGACTTGGCTTTCAAATTGGCGTCTAGTGGTTAAATATAATTGACCACCATGAAAGAAAGGGCACACTTCCAAGAGACATACATTCACATTTGATAGGATTCATTCATACAGACACCACACTGAATGATTATGAGTCGGGGAGATGTTATTTAAACAAGTTAAAGTATGTAAATTCCAATTAACTTTGCTGGGGTGTCATCTTTTTCATGGAGTTGCAAACCCTGGTCACAGGGGGGCGTGGTGGTTCTTTGTAGCTGTGCAGGATGAGTATGAGAATCTCAGGCTGAAAACCTTGTCAAAAGAAAAGGAAGCGAAGGGGACTAGAACAAACTAAGATGCTGCCAGCAGATCAGATGTTTTTCCATCTTTGGATCAGGTTATTTTTGCTGTAATTTCACTGGGCTTTTGAATAAACACCAATGAAAATGTCAAAGAAGCACACTGTAGGAGACTGAGACCAAATTTAATTAGAAAGCAGCACTGGTGGTTCCTGTTATGACACGTTGTGTGCAGCATATGTGTGTGCTTTAAATTGTCATCTACTATATAGAATGCTGCAGTAAAACCTTGACTGTCCTAACAGCCCTTTGGTCTCTGGTCTCTTGTCTTGTTGTGTGCTCTGCTCTCCTGTTTTGTCTGCTCTGCTGTGCTGCTATGCTTTCCTGTCTTAATATGTGCTCTGCTCTGCTCTCCTGTCTTGATGTGTGCTCTGTTCTTCTCTCCTGTCTTGTGTGCTCTGCTATGCTATCCTGTCTTGTTGTGTGCTCTGCTATGCTATCCTGTCTTATGTGCTCTGCTCTGCTCTCCTGTCTTATTGTGTGCTCTGCTCTGCTGTTCTGTCTTGTTGTGTGCTCTGCTGTCCTGTTTTGTTGTGTGCTCTGCTCTGCTCTCCATTTGTAACTCCTGGTCTTTTTTCAAGTCGAAAAAGTCCCCTGGGCAGACATTGTCAATACCTTTTAAAATTTTGAATGCTTGAATCAGATCTCCATGTAGTCTTCTTTGTTCAAGACTGAATAGATTCAATTATTTTAGCCTGTCTGCCTATCTAGATGAGGTCTTGCTAATATGTAGTGAGCTTGCTGACACTGCTGCAGTTATACCAGGTTCATCTTATCTATTGTATTACTGATATGCAGAAGAATTGGTAATACAGCAGAAGTAATACATTTACATCATAAAAATGTCTCAGTGCCCCTAGAGAAGCCATCTTTGTTGTCATGAAAATTAGTTCCTGTGGGTTCTGGGTGTTGTTGGGCATATTGTGCATGTCGTGGAACACTGATCTATTGATGTAGAACTCGAGAGGGGAGAGAGACCGGAATGTAGTGATTGATTTATTTATCGTCTTGGGGTGGGTGGGATTAACCTGTAGAAAATAAACATTTGGTTATCATGCCCGTTCAGCTTTAGGCTTTGACACTCCTGTGTCGCAGTAATCACAAGTAACACTTCTAAGGAATTCAGTACAGGTCTGAAATTATTTGTGTGGAAAAGATCTGATATTCACAATAAAGATGTATAAATAAAAAATAAACTAGGTTATTGAATAGTGCATCAAGTCAATTCAAAATAAATATATAACTAAGAGTTTGAATGTATTGGATGCATTAAGGCCTTGACTTCAAGGATTCTGTACTTGGGACGCATAACAAGGACAGTATGAAATCCTCTGCCAGTATGTCATGAAAAGTGCTTTGTACAAAATGGCTCCGGTTTATTAAGAGTCTTGGTCAATAAAATTTGTACCTGGAGGGCAATGTTTGTAATCAGTTACAGTGCTAGCCTCAGTTACATGGACTTGTGAATAGTGCAAGATAATGTCACAAGTGATTAATTAGCTGGGCTTGTGCACATGATGTTTTGCTTTTGTATTTATTATATTCATTTGGTTTAATCTGCACTTGTCATGATTCACCTTTATTTTAGTTCATTACCCAAATTGAGACAATTCTGTAACTTATATTGTTTTTTTGTGTTATGTATGTATTTGTTAAGTTTGTGTTATTTGTACAACAGCACAGGTGAACAGAAGGAGAAATTAGTCCCATTCCCCAGTTCCATTGCAGCCAGGTGTTTTCCATTTACACCAATCAACTATCATTGACAGTCCGTAATAAAAAGGGAACCAAACGTACAGGAAGGGGAGTGTGTGGTTCCAGGGGGAACTGAATGGAGGACACAAGAAGTCGGCCATTTTCACAAGATTAACCTTGATGGTAAACAACAGGGATCGTTTAGAACTTTATTAAAGGGAATACAGAAAAATATGTAAGGAAGGGCCGGTCAGAAAGTGATAGCCAAGCTTTGTACTTATCCTTGAATTCTACTGTTGAAGATGTAGTAATGGGAAAAGTGAAGCCTCCTTAACCCTCTGAATCATTTGGTTCGCAAAAAGATTCACTGAGCCAGCGCTTCATGCTGTATAGTGCCATCTCTTAGTAGATCTGCACAACTCAATACATTGAGAGTAAAGACAGCCCCCATCTCCAGTGAGAAGGCATTTAGTAAAGTGAACAATTGCACTAATGCTCAGAGAAGGCATTGTGTTATATAATGACATTTCATATACTTTTGACATAAAATATCAAGCAATTTCATTTTTTATTCTCAGTTAATTGGGCTTCTATAATTTAAACAATCGTTTCAGTGTAAAGGAACATTTCAGTGTTTTTTCTAAAGACAGAGCTCAGCCATTGCTTTTTTTTGCCATGCCTGGGATATTTATTTTACATACCAACTACACATGCAATTAACCAATAAAACCTTCTTAAATAATCGCACTAGAAATATAAAAGTGTTGTCAAATCGGGGAAAAAAAAAACAAGCTCTTGTTGCTTGAAATAAGACAGCATAATTTTAAGAGACTTCAGCAACTGTAGTGTGTAAGATGGTGTGATAGTGGGTGTAACAGGAAGATCTGTGCTGACTGTCTGGTGCATGCATGGTTCTGCAGGGAGAGGGCAGCAACCTTGTAAAATCTTCCTGTCAGTCATGGCAATGACGTAGAGAGGTGGGGAAGAGGGTGTGTTGGCTTTCCTTCTCTCTGAGTGGCTGAGAGGCAGGCCTTGGGGGATTTGCTCGGCCCATAAGTACTGCAATTTGTTATGCATTGGGATGGCCAAGACAGGAGTTTCCCAGTGACGCCAGCTGAGGAGGCGAGCCTGAACGAAACAGGCAAGCACGGTTGAGGAAGACAGCCTGCCTTAAATAAGTATAATTAAAAATAAATTAGTTACGTACCCAAGGGGGATGTGTGTAAATAGAGAGGAACCTTGGCCACCCCAATGTGTATAGTAGTGTGGAAAACCGAGCTGACTGACATAGTGGCAGTGAAGGCACTGCATAAGTGCACCTTCATTTTGCAGTTTTATTACTGCTATTATCAGTGCAGTGTTTTCAACTAAACCTTCTGTCTGCTGTGTGTGTCAGTGAATTGCCCACCACCCTTCCACAGTGGGATATTTTGAGTCATGCTTACAAGCAGATTCTTCGGTGGCGCATGTAGTATAGTATAGTATAGCTCTAGCTATAAAATAGAGGTGTGGAAAATAGTGCGTTCCAATCCCTGCCATTTCCATTTTTAAAGAAATTGTGTACTCTGTATCCTTTATTCACTTTTGATAAATAGGTCTGAAGGGAGCTAAATACAAGCTTTACACTGGTACAAACCAACGGACTAGGAGGTTCTTGGTATGGTCACATTCAACTTTACCTTTCCATTTTGGCGTGTCTACTGGGACTGTGTTTGGTGACTTGGATTAAGTATAGAACCTACCAATTCAGTTTTCTATGCCTTTTGACCCTCCGGTGACTCTTCTTGTTTCACCAAACTGCGGCATTTTCTGAACTGTGTGATAACATATTGTGTGCAGTGGAACATCTAATACTTATAGCCCCCTGAAGTCACAAGTAGCCTGTTAAAATATTTTATGGAAGGATTTACTTGGTGCAGTTTTAAGTGTTTTTAGAATAGGTTTTGTATGGAGATAATGTGCAAGGTGGTTGAAAGGGGGGAGTTGCAAATTGTCTGAAAATGATTTGTATTTGATTGTCTAAATTTCCTGTAATAATGAAACCTTATTTTAAGTGCCTGTTTGTGTGGTTCCTGTACACTAATTGGGAAAGTCCGGTTGGTCAGTTTGGAATCCAAAACTGTGTTTCAAAGGATTATAAAGATAATTATAAAAACGTATACATACTTCGAATGAGTAGTGTAAGGTGAACCCTGACAATTGTTTCTTATCACAAAAGGTGAATGCCCTGACTAGATATAACTCATGTCTAGATTTGGTATTCACAAACAATGAAACACAACTTACAGGTAATAGAACCACTAGGAATAAGTGACCATAATAAGAAAGTTTGTGGCAAATAAATCAAAGCAATATGTAAATCAAAGACGATGGTTTACAATTTCATTAGAGCAGATTACAAAGGAATGCAGCAGGAGCTTCTAAACACAGACTCATATAGAATACTAATAGATAATGGAGCTGAAAACAATTGGGTTACATTTGGGGATGTAATGTTAAAAATGCACAATAAATGTATCCCCAAAATGAGTTAATAATGGATATTATGATGGGTAAATTGATCTATTAAGCTGTATTAAATCAGAACACAGAGAGGCCTGTAGAGGCTTTAAAAAGCAGACCAGGAGAGTGAAAAGGGATCTAGAGAGACAAGTAGCAGCAGATAGTAAATTTAATCTAAATTGGTTTTTTCAATATGTTATTGTATTTACAGTGTTTTGAATACAGCCATTAGACAGACTGCTGTGGGGTTTCTAGGTATGAGTATTTATACTAAAGTAATACAAAAATGACTACAAAAGATTTAGAAGTGAGTAGTTTTTCGAGATTTACGATTATACTGTAAATACAGTATAATCGTAAATCTCGAAAAACTATTCACTTCTAAGTCTTTTGTAGTTATTTTTGTATTACTTTAGTATAAATACATGTTAATTTGGATTCATATGTTGTTTTTTTCTGACTTTATGTGAACGAAAAGACACACATTCCGGTGACTCTTCTTGTTTCACCAAACTGCGGCATGCCCATTTTTCCCATTGGAAATAGTGATATTTTGAAATATCACTGTCCTGGTCACAAAAGTTTGTGCGGAATAATAGCCATTTTCTATACTTTTGAGGCATAAGCAATTAGGAAATAACACTTACTACCCAGGAACCAAAAAAAAATAAAATAATTTGTTACACTGTGTAATTAAACAATTGCTACTTTTATTATTTTTTATTACTTTTAAATATTTTTATTTATAATAAACCGGCACAACAGTGTATTCATTCGTTACCCCAGTGCTGTCTATGTGTCCATCTCTTCTGGGTCTGACATCACCACCAGCCAACCTGGTCACAACCCATCACACTAATCACCCTCACCCAACACACACTGTAATCCCCCTCAGAACAATTGTACTTTTTATATGTTTTTACTTTTAAATATTTTAGTATAATAACCGGCACACATTACGTTTGGGTATTCATTATGTATAGTGCTGGGAATGTGTCCATCTTTTATGGGTCTGACATTCCAACACAGCCAACCTGGTCATTACCAATCAGACTATCGTATGAGATCATGATCCCAAATTACACAATGTAATCACCTGACTGATCAGTGTACAGGTTGTAATCACATGAGATGTACGGATAAATAGGGTTATGAATGTTACTATAATCACCCTCAGTGGGGGTACACACTGTGTGTTACCTCTTAATCCCAATACACAATGTAATAACCATTAATCCCAATACACACTGTAATTACCCTTATGATCCCAAATAAATACTGTATTACCCTCAGCGTTTGGCAACACACACTGTAATCCCCCTCAGAATAGCAATACATGCTGTAATCACCCTCAGAATCCCAAGAATCCCAATTTAAACTATTGTTTTAAAAAAGACAGTTATGAACACACGGAATGGAAAATAATTTTATATTCAAGGGCAAACTGAAAAGCACTTCCTGCATGACCATTAGATGATATAATATAGCTTTTATGACCAGCCAGTCAATGCCCTGTGATTTTTATGAGAATCTATAACCATGCTGTAGCACTGTGTATTTTTTAAGATCAGAGAGAATTTCTTGTTTTTCTGTTATAAAACAGAACTTTTGCAGAAACACCAGATACCATTGCCATCTAAGTGCTTTTTTTCATGATATTTCTTTTGTCAATAACTTCTACCCCATTCATTTTACTCCCCACCTCTCCTATCTTCAGCTTCAATTCCAGTGGTTAACCATGTTAATTAAGGGCAAAAGGTTGACTGTGTAAACAGTTCATGGTTGAACCATGAAAAAAGGATGATGTTACTGTACATCATTTAAACACAATACAGATATCTGGGCCTGTCTTTGAGAACTCAGTTTGATTCAGTGACTGAGACCAGCAGTATTAGAAAGGCTACTCTGTGAAGATTCTATGTAACTATAAGTCAAACAGTATCAGCCTATGTACAGTATCAGGGGTTGCATGCTACAAATACAACATTGAAAGCTTAAGAATGTTAATCACTGTAACAGGGGACTCTCTATATGTGGCTGAAGGAATGACTGATGACGTGGATTATGATCACTGCATGATTGACAGGAGACCGAGACTGGATTGCATGTGCACAGGTTTATTTACATACATACAGAAATCCCACATGACGCTACCAGCAAAGGTTGCTCACGTCAGACATACAGCCCGATGTACAAAAGGCAAAATAAACCCTGTACAAAAATTAAACAAAGGTGCTGTGAATACAGCTCGCACTATTCAGATACAAACAGAAGTCCTGCTTACATGCTTGTCTGCTATACTGGGGGGGATCTACTATCCTGAAACTAACTCCCTGTCCCTCATCAGTTTACCCAAATCCAGCCTCGGAATGTACACATGATTGTTGGTTCATTGCACCTTGCTTCTCCTGGGACAAAGCCCCAACCCCCTCCTGACCTCGGAGTATACACACGATCACTGTTAGAGGTGGCCATTTTGTTTCCTGAATCCTGCTGCACCACCCATACCTGTTGATTAGGAGCTGGCAGCTAGTAAACACACAACTACTCGTTCCTGCAACCAAACACAGCAGGCAGGCAACAAAATATATGGCAACACTTTAAAGGGAAAGCTAACATTGTTCAGGTAGCTGAGCTGGTTAACGGTGTGGTTATCACTGTAGAACATACTGCTGAGGGGATGCCATTTGTATTTTCTGACATATAAATCTGCCAGTAAACCTTGTTTACATGCTGTATGGAAATAAACCATGTTATCATGCTCAGATTCATAGTTATGCCAATGTCCCAGTTGAGAACAGGGAGCACTGTGGTATACTTTCTGAAGGCAACACAATTTGTATTGCTATGTGATTTAGAAGGTCTTGTTATAGCACTTTCACACTGAGGAAATTTTGTGGTTCTAAAAAGTTAAACTTCAGGCAATAGCCATGTTTGCTTTAAGGTACACAGGGCCCTATTTTCAAAGCATTACCTCCAGCCTTTAATTAACTCCTATTTTTTACAGGAGAAAAAAAATCATGTAAATGTTACAAAATGAGAAATAATCCCCCTCGAGAGCAGATTACATTACTTAGTGGTTTGATTCTAGATTTGTAAAGTGACGAGAGCTCGGATTATATTACTTTGTGGTTTGGTTCTAATTTTGTAAAATGACGAGAATTCGAATTATATTACCTAATGGTTTGATTCTAGTTTTGTAAAATGACCAGACATCAAAAAATAGGAGTTAATTAAAGACTTAAAATATGGCCCATTCTGTGTATAATTTCACATATTAAGAGACATAGGGCCCAATATTCGAAAGGTTTGAGCACCGCGCAGACGGGTATGCTCATCGCAAATGGCCGTTTTGCCGAAATTGTGCCAAGTTGCCATATTCAAAATGTTGTTTTGCACGTCGTAATCCATTCCTTATTGTGCAGAAATAAAATGTATGCATCACGCAATATGGGGTGCGTGGCCGACAATATGCATGATCCTGGTATGACACGCAGAATAAGGATTGTAAAAGGACTGCATTAACTTCGCGCACACTACCATTCCAGCACTGACTACAAACAGGCACACGGGTAGCATGCAGCATGTCCGTCGATGTGTGGATGTGAATGATGCAAGACACACCCAGCAACAGCAACCCCGACATAGGCGAAGATATGCTGAAAGGGTGTACCGGCCTCGGCACACATATGAGCTCAGCAATGAGCAAGTCGTGTCCAGGTGTCCTCTTGACTGAGATATGCTGACTCATCTATGTCACATGCTGCATGATAACCTGGCCAGAACAAACCTGCGCAGTCATGCCTTGTCTGAGCAATTGGTAGTGTCTGTCTGTATGTGTATCCTGGCTACCGGGACCTTCCAGAAGGTAACAGGTGATACAATGGGGATCACCCAGTCAGCCGTGTCCCGCCACCTCTACAGGTTCATAACCACGTTGCTGCAACGTGCTGAGGAACATATTCTCTTGGCCAGACTTGAGTTTTGCAGTTCTGTGTTCTCTTTCTGTGTACTTTTTTTTTGGTCCCTTTTTAACGCTCTGTAAAGTGCCTTTTTTCAAACTAAATTGCCATTTTGGCAATTTAGTTTTACATTTAGATTTGTCTACTTTAGGGATGTAATTGTTTTGCACCTCTAGTACTACATTTTTGAAGAACAGCCATCCTTTTTCTGTGGGTGTTTTCTCTATTTTATCCAATCTACTTCTGTTAGTCTGTATTTCATACCTTCATAGTTTGCTTTTCTAAAATTGTAAACCTTAGTTTTAGTCATTACTTTTGGGGATTTAAAAACACTTCAAATGAGACCATGTTGTGGTGTGAGTTTGCCAGTGGTTCTCTGACCTCTGTTTTAGTTATTCTATCTTCGTTATTTGAAAAGACTAAATCAAGGCATGCCTCCCCTCTAGTCGGTGCCTTATTCAGAAAAGTCAGTTTTTTTTCTAGACACATCTGTCGTCGTTTTATAATCTATAGTATATAAGATGACGGCTTGTGTGCCCAACAAAGCCTTTGTAAAAACTGTGCACAAATATATTAGTACTTTTATGACCCTGAAACTGGTTGCCGACTATGCAATATGCTCCTTTTATTATGCCCTTTGAATTTTTGTCCACTAGTCTGACCCATATTGATTCGGTGGATTAGTTTCTTTGTCCAGGTTTAACACAGCTGTTTTATTTCTGTATTGATATGATCCACCTCTTCTGTCCTGCCTGTCTTTCCTATACAGTGTATACAGTTAATATTATATTCTCCCCATCACTGACAACCACAGGCATATCTATCACATCATAGTTACTTGTTAATGTGCTTCATTCAAAGTATTTGTTTCTGATACTTCTAGATTGAGATAAATATGATTTAATGGAGGTCTTACCTGAGTTGTTATTCTTGTTGTGATGTTGTCACACATCTGTAAATTAATTGTATAATTTCTCATACACCCATCTAGTTTAAATGCTTCTGAACTTTATCGAGGATCTATTCCATAGAGGTGCTGCGCATTAACGCCACTGTTTTATTGAATACGGGTATTGTATCACAAGGAAATACATATAGGTTTGTAAAGCATTAAAGCTGACAGTTTGGAGAGCCAAACACCGACAGGGCACTCTTGCTGTGAAAGGCAATGCTTTTTTTCCTAAAGCCAGACCGGTGATACGATCAACCAATCAAAGACTCTGTATTTTCTCTGCAGCAGTCCAATCATAAGTAAGCTGAGGCGGGACAAACAGTTCTGTTAACTGTAATTTCTGGCCGTTGTTATGCAACTGTCCAGTCTGCTGAATGTCGATGTTGCTAATTGTACAATTAACATTTTAGGAGCGTACTTAGAATTAATTATTAATCTTACAAAAAAAATGGCATAACAAAAAAATTCTTTCCGGCGACACTCAAAACCTTACAAACTGGACTTAATCATGATGTTCAAATGGGTGCAGTAGAATGAATAACATAACACATTTCTGGGTATTGTGTATCTAAAAATGCTTGATTGATGTTTACTTTGCAGGTGAATGAACTCATTACATTTACAAATCAGAGAGTGTGCTACCACAATAGACTTTGTCACGGCACAACTTATAATACGTATCATACAATCTATAAAAAAAAAACATTAAAAAAAAAAACAGATGTCAACACACAGCAAAGATATGCCAGGACCCCCCTCCCTCTTCATCCTTCTCTCAACACAGTTAATTTTATACTTGTAAACACATACAGCTATTCCTGTCAGCATCAATACACTAAAACACTTAACTGATCCAGAAACCTATACAGTATTTCCTTGTGATACATACTGTCCGTATTCAATAAAACAGTGATTATAAAATCAGTTCATCCTCTGTGAACAAAACGTCTACTTGGAGAAAAGATCCTCGAGCAGGTTCAGAAGCATTTAAACTAGAAAGGAAGGGGGGAGAAATCAACAAAAAAACAGAAGGGAGACCGCATCAAAACAAGAACAAAATAGGACAACTCAGGTAAGACAACCATTACATGTGTTTATCTAAACACTAGAAGTATCAGAAACAAAACTTTTAGAACTTGAAGCTACTGCACTAACAAGTAACTATGACGTGATAGGTGTTACAGAAATTTGGTTGTCTGAGAGTGATGGGGACGAATATAATATTTGTGGGTATACGCTGTGGGAAAGACAGGCAGGACAGAAGAGGAGGAGGGATAGTGCTATACATAAGAAACAGTCTTGAAGCCCAGATGTTAAACTTGGACAAAGAAAATAAAGCCGAATCAATATGGGTCAGAATAAAAAAAAAAAATACAAAAATTCAAAGGGCATAATAATAGGAGCATGCTATAGACCGTCAGATTCAGATGGTGAGCAAAATAATCTGTTATACAATGACATTAGAAATGCGTGTAGCAAAGGAGAAGCCATACTAATGGGGGATTTCAACTTCTCCCATATAAAATGGGAAAACCCAGTGGGGAGCACGACAGATGAAATTGAAATTGTGGAAATGACAAAGACTGCTTCCTAACACAATTTGTCAAGGCACCGACTAGAGGGGAGGCATGCCTTGATTTAGTCTTTTCAAATAACGAAGATAGAATAATAACTAAAACAGAGGTCAGAGAACCATCTAGCAAACTCAGACCACAACATGGTCTCATTTGAAGTGTTTTTTAAATCCCCAAAAGTAATGACTAAAGACTAAGGTTTACAATTTTAGAAAAGCAAACTATGAAGGTATGAAACAGAGACTAACAGAAGTAGATTGGAGTAAAATAGAGAAAACATCCACAGAAAAAGGATGGCTGTTCTTCAAAAAAAGTAGTAATAGCGGCGCAAAACAATTACATCCCTAAAGTAGACAAATCTAAATGTAAAACTAAATTGCCAAAATGGAACAGAAAATTAGGCACTTTTTTTAGAGAATCGTGAGGGTCTGGAAAAAAGGTTGAAGCTGACACTTTACAGAGCATTAAAAAAGGACCAAAAAGAAAGTACACAGAAAGAGTACAACAACCAACTGCAAATGCAAATGTCAAAAAGGAAGTTAGAAAGGCCAAGAGAGAAATAGAAATGAACATTGTTAAGGGGGCTAAAACCAATTCCAAAATGTTTTTCCAGTATGACAACAGCAAGAGAAGATTCAAATAGGAGGTTAAATGTCTAAGAGATACAAATAGCAGAATCATAGATGAAGAAAAAAAAATAGCAAATATATTAAATGATTATTTTTCACAAGTTTTTACAAAGGAGGATACTGACAACATGCCCCACATGTCATCCAGTTCCTATCCATAATTTTAAATAACTTTAGCATAACTGAGGCAGAAGTGTTAAAGGGACTAGGAGCTCTTAAAATAAACAAATCCCCTGGGCCAAGATGAGATCCTCCCAATAGGGAGTACTCAAATAAATGAAAGAAGTTATTTACCAACCGCTAATGAAGATCATGCAACATGCAACCGCAAAGGTCATTCAAAATGATCTAGACAAGATTCAGAACTGGGCAGACACATGGCAAATGACATTTAATAGAGAAAAGTGTAAGGTACTACACGCAGGAAATAAAAATGTACATTATAAATATCATATGGGAGATATTGAAATTGGAGAAGGAATCTATGAAAAAGACCTAGGAGTTTTTGTTGACTCAGAAATGTCTTCATCTAGGCAATGTGGGGAAGCTATAAAAAAGGCTAACAAGATGCTCGGATACATTGTGAAAAGTGTTGAATTTAAATCAAGGGAAGTAATGTTAAAACTGTACAATGCACTTGTAAGACCTCATCTTGAATATTGTGTGCAGTTCTGGTCACCTCGCTATAAAAAATATATCGCTGCTCTAGAAAGAGTGCAAAGAAGAGCGACCAGAATTATTCCAGACTTAAAAGGCATGTCATATGCAGACAGGCTAAAATAATTGAATCTGTTCAATCTTGAACATAGAAGAGTAAGCGGCGACCTAATTCAAGCATTCAAAATTCTAAAAGGTATTGACAATGTCAACCCAAGGGACTTTTTCAAACTGAAAAAAGAAACAAGGACCAGGGTTCACAAATGGAGATTAGACAAAGCGGCATTCAGAACAGAAAATAGGAAGCACTTTTTTACACAGAGAATCGTGAGGGTCTGGAATCAACTCCCCAGTAATATTGTTTGAACCTGACACCCTGGGATCCTTCAAGAAGCTGCTTGATGAGATTCTGGGATCAATAAGCTACTAAAAACCAAACGAGCAAGACGGGCTGAATGGCCTCCTCTCATTTGTACACTTTCTTATGTTCTTATGTTCTTAAAACTTGGCGCCTAGCTATGGAGCCAATTGCGTATTTGAATAGTCCGTATGTTTGTGCGCACGATATATATTGTGCGGTTTTGTCTGCTGTCATATTGGTACATACTGTGGTGACACCAATAATAGCAGCTTGTCGGGGTAATGCCATTATTAATGGTGACTGTACATCATTCTGCATTCTCGCTTGGCTGTTGTGTGCAGTTGCTATATTGGTAGTAAATGCGCAGATGCTTTTGTGAGGCACACACAGATTTGCGAATTGCTCAAAAAACTGTTATGTGCCATTTTGGAATATCTCTCATTTTGTGCCAAAGCACTATTTTTTTGCAAGGCATAAATTTAGCTAGAGGGTTGCGCAAAGATCAAAGATCGGGCCCATAGTCTAGATGTATTATATGCAAACAGAATTCCACACATACTGTACTTTAGTTTTCAGTGTGATTTCAGTTGAATTTAAATCAAGGGAAGTAATGTTAAAACTGTACAATGCACTAGTAAGACCTCATCTTGAATACTGTGTGCCGTTCTCGTCACCTCGCTATAAAAAAGATATTGCTGCTCTAGAAAGAGTGCAAAGAAGAGCGACCAGATTTATTCCGGGCTTAAAAGGCATGTCTTATGTAATGTTGTACAGCATATGTAAACATATAGCCCTTGTTTGTTCATCTTCTAATTTTCTAGATTCCAGAAAAATGGCATAAGGCAAAACTGAGACCTTTGATACAGAAAATGATTAAGCCTCAGTGTTGGAGTACACTCAGGATCCCTCTGAATGATTGTACCTGATTGGCTTAAAGACACCAATCAGCTGCATCAATGACAATAAATGCGTCTGATAAAATTATTTATCCACTTTTAACATATAATTTTGAGTTTGCTAAACCACAGTAACACATGATTTTAGAAGCTGTTTAATCTTGTAAGTGGCAGTTGTTGTCGGTGCAGAACACAAGAGAACACTTCACAGATAACTGAAAGTAGTGAGAAGTCATTGTCTCTAGTGGAGGGGCTGTTCCAACACTCAGGGTAGATGTAATTGGTGATTTATTCAGATAGGTAAACTTCCTTAGAGAGCTAAGTGACAGAGTGGCCTACTTGCATTGCCTTGCTCCTCTGTGTATTTGAATATATCTTGCAGGAGGCATGTTTAGCTCTGGTGTCCTGTAGCTCTATTTGTAACATAACAGATCATTATAGAGCAGAGCCTCGCAAATACCTTCAAAATAATGTTTCTTCAGTAAATACTTTGTGTTAAACAGTTGTGATTATTTTCTTAGAAAATAAGTAGCTAATGTTTTAACAGAAGGCTTTTAGAGGTTGAGTATGTCTGTTCCTAACAAGGTATGTTGTTAACTCCTTTGGTTCCTGGGGCCAAGGTTTTTGTAGGCATGTTTGATACATAATATTGTTTGTTTAATTTAAATAAATGTTCATAATATTTATTTTTCCCCCTTTAAACCAGTTATTAAATGGTGTATTAAATGAACAATCCTTCACAGCTCTGTCATTGGTTAAGTCCCTGTGTGAGTAATGTTGCTATACCCATGCAGAGAAACCACATGCATGTATGTCACAATGGTCACTCCCTGGAAGCTTTGCCTTCGAATTGGAATCCCTCTCTAGTTTATCCTTGCCTGCTTTAATTGGTCATTACATGTGACAGACAGACACTTAAAGGGCAATTTAAATATCACAGGAAATACATTCCCAAAGGCCCTTCATTATAACGAGAATGCGTACTTTTCCATGAAGCCAGTCAACACAGGTGGAACTCTGGACTGTCAGATTGTGTATAATCTGTTGTGACTAATGGCCATATTCAGTATGTACAGGGCGCTTAAATAAAATCAGGTTTTTGGGACTACCGCCTTGATGAATGGTAGCTCTTTGCCCTAGTGGATGAATGAGGAGAGTTCTGTGTACAAAGAAAGAAATGGTCTTATACCTCCCTTGATGTATTCTTTAGTTAGAGGTATTTATAAGACCATTCTTTTCAGAACAATGTAAGTCCTTTTATTTTAGGTTTGATATTAATCAGCTGTCCACTGGCAGGTACTAAATGAGTGTTGAACATTTGAAATATCTAGATTTAGTTAGATTTTCAATGCCTCACTTTCCTTCCATTCCGTTTTTTTAAAGCCACGCATATCTGAATGTTCTGTGACATATACCTTGCGGTAGTGCCCTGCAATGGAGTTTCCCGATTGGTGGATGAAAACTGAGTGAATAACTGTACTGTATACCAAGCTTATTAGAGACATGCCTTCTTTTGTTTGTCAGCATTAACTATGATGATTGTTTTCACATAACACAATGGATCCCCATGCAAGGCAATTTAAGACAGTGACATAGTTAATTACTTGCTTTATCATCTGAAATGTAATTGCTGCTCACACAGCAACAGTCTCTGTGAAGGTTAGCATACTTCATCCATCTTGCCTCCTCTAAAGGCAATGCATGCAGTTGACGTTAGATAACCAGAATACCTACATATTAGGTTTCTGATATTATCTGGATTCTGCAGGCTTTGTGGATACCCTCCCACACACACACAATGCACTCAGCAGCTGCTGTGAATGTCATAGCTTTAGTTTTATGCTTCTGATTTTATCGCCTGTGCATCATAATAGAGTCATTTAAAGCGAATATCATATTTAATAACTCAGATTAGGATATATGCAATGCAGTGGGATTCATTTGGATAGATTCCTCAAAACTTTGTCCAGTTAGGTCTCAGATCCCAGTGATTCTGAACCTGGGGGCCTCCGAGTTACACTGAAAGCATCCAGACCAGAGGACACAGTTGGAAATTAGGTGACTACAGACTTAGGAAAGAGGAAAGGAGACATTCTCTACAGAGAAAGTGGCGAAGTCTTGGAATGGGTTACCTGGTATTGTTGTTGATGATGAATAATAATGCATACCATTTACCCACAAAATCTTCAAACGATTTTGAAATGTTTCACTCCTCTGTGCCTTATTGTCAGTTTGTGGGAGGTGAGGGCAGAGAAGTCAAGACAGCTGGAAAATGAAATAAAAAAGCAGAATAATAATGTTGTCAACTGAGTTGGAACATTGAGTAAAGCAAAAGTAACACGTTCTATAGTAGAATTTTCAGTAGGTGACGTGACCGGAAGTATGATTGAGTACAGACTGTGATAGCGCTTGCTACTCCATATTATAGGATGCTCGGTGCTTTGGGAAACCAAATTTAGGTTGGACGCTGAATCACAAATGTGTGTCTCTGAAATAGGTGGTTGAGTAAGTTGATGATGAAGTCTTTGAACACTGGGTATGAAACTGGTAGAGGGTCTCTGGCTTGAGAACTGGCAAGGGCCGCAGAGCGAGCTACACTCGGGGAGGCTGAGATAGGTTTTATTGTCTAAAGGGTTGAGAAAGTTTTGGCAACGTGAAGAGAAAAGACATCACAGCCTGCTTCAGAGAAACTTGTAAAAAAGGTAAGAACGACATGGAAAAATGCTTTATTTGACACAATTATATTAGAACATTTACTCTGTTTCATGTGTTTATATATATATATATATATATATATATATATATATATATATATATATACATACATACACACACACACACACACACACACAGTGCCGTGAAAAAGTATTTGCCCCCTGTCTGATTTTCTGCATTTCAAATTTTTCACATTGCATTTGGTCAGATCTTTTTGTGGGTTGTAATAGTATATAGAGGGAGTCTGAGAGAAAAAGTGACACCAAAGTTTGATCTCCTTTCATTTGTTTGGTGTGCAAGGTAATCAAACATGCAATCTTCAGTGTGAAAAAGTTATTGCTCCCCTAGTTAACTCAACCTAATTAAAGGGATAATTAGGGTCAGCTGTTTGAATACTTTGGTTTGATTTGGGCCAGTCCTGCCCAATATAAATCTGATAAACTTTGGCTATTACCATCACAGGGAAGTTGTCAGCACACAGGTTCTAGAGCACATCATGCCATGATTAAAAGAAATTCCTGAAGACCTCCGGGGGAAAAAAAGTTCTTGATGCCTATCAGTCTGGAAAGGGTTACAAAGCTATTTCTAAGGCTCAGGGGTTCCACCAAATCACAGTCGGAGCCATAGTGTCCAAATGGAGAATGTTTGGGACAGTAGTGAATCTTCCCAGGAGTGGCCATCCTGCCAAAATCTTTCCAAGAGCAAGGCGTAAAATCATCCAGGAAGTCACAAAGAATCCTAGAACAACATCCAGGGATCTGCAGGCCTCTCTCACATCGGCTAAGGTCAGTGTTCATGACTCCACCATCAGAAAGACACTGGGCAAAAATGTGATTCATGGCAGAGTAGCAAGGCGGAAACCACTGCTCACTAAGAAGAACATGAATGCTCGTTTCAAGTTTGCCAGAAAGCACCTGAATGATCCTCAAGAGTTCTGGAACAATGTTTTATGGACAGAAGAGTCAAAAATTGAACTTTTTTGGCCAACATGGGCCCCGTTATGTCTGGCGAAAACCAAACACCGCATTCCACAGTAAGAACGGCATACCAACTGTCAAGCATGGTGGTGGTAGTGTCATGATTCGGGGATGCTTTGCTTCATCAGGACCTGGACGACTTGTCATCATTGAAGGAACCATGAATTCTGCTCTATATCAGAGAATTTACAGGAGAATGTCAGGCCATAAGTCTGTGTGCTGAAGCTGAAGCACAGCTGGGTCATGCAGTCAAGACAATGATCTGAAACAAACAAGCAAGTCTACATCAGAATGGCTGAAGAACAAGAAATTTAAAGTTTTGGTATGGCCTAGTCAAAGTGCAGACCAAAACAGTTATTTTACATTTGTTGATAAAAATTACAAACAAAACGATGGTACAGCAATAGGATCTAAATTAGGAATGCATTTTGCCAGTACATACATGGGGAAATGGGAAGAACAATTACTTAGAAAATCAGAAAGAGAACCTTTAGGATACATTCAGTTGTAGATGATATTTTTGGGGTTTGGACACATGGAGAAGAATCTATTTTCCAGTTTCATAAAATGGCAAACGAAATACACAGTAATATTAAGGTGGACCTTCGATGGACAAGAAAAGAAATAGAATTTTTAGATACTGTAGTAAAACTTGAAGAAGGTTCAATTGAGACTGACCTCTTCTATAAACCTACTGACATGCACCAGTATTTACACATGTCCTCTGCACATCCAATACACACTAAAACGGCAATCCCAAAGGGGCTAGGAATAAGAATACAAAGAACAGAACAACTTTATATAAAATAAATCAGAACCACCTTTCATTAATTAGAAATAAAAAAAAATGAATGAACCAATAGTACAGCACTTCACCAGTCAAGGACATGACATAAATGATGTAAAGTTTGTAGTATTAGAACAGCTAAAACTAGACAATGCAACATATAGATGAATAAAAGAAAGTAAATGGATAAATAGACTGAACATAATTATGCCAGTGGAACTCAACAGAAAAGAATGAACTAATTAATTCCAATAAATATATCAAAGTTAAAACTAATTAAATAGACAAAATTTAATTCAAAAGTTATGCATGCTGATGCACTGGGGAGACCATATCTAGGCTGATCCTCAGAGCCAGCATTGTATGATAATATAAATATAAGTTTATATAAAATAATGTTAATTAGAATTAATATAGATTTAAAGATGTAAGTAAAAGTGATGTCACAATAGAACACCATTACATCATGTAAGAATAAATCATGGATTTGAATATAAACAATAACAAGTAGTTGTCATGCCGTCAAACACCTATAAATACCTCCAATGTTTTGATTCAAACACAGGCTCCCTTGAGAAAGATATGTACAACATATCGAAACGTTGGGCAGCTGGCTCTTTGAGCTAATATATATATATATATATATATATATATATATATATATATATATATATATATATATATATATATATATAAAACACATGAGACAGAGTAAATGTTCTAATATAATTGTCAAATACAGCATTTTTCCATGTCTGTGATGTCTTTTCTCTTTATATATACACACACACACACACACACACACATATATATACCTATATAAGAACATAAGAACATAAGAACATAAGAAAGTTTACAAACGAGAGGAGGCCATTCGGCCCATCTTGCTCGTTTGGTTGTTAGTAGCTTATTGATCCCAAAATCTCATCAAGCAGCTTCTTGAAGGATCCCAGGGTGTCAGCTTCAACAACATTACTGGGGAGTTGATTCCAGACCCTCACAATTCTCTGTGTAAAAAAGTGTCTCCTATTTTCTGTTCTGAATGCCCCTTTGTCTAAACTCCATTTGTGACCCCTGGTCCTTGTTTCTTTTTTCAGGCTGAAAAAGTCCCTTGGGTCGACACTGTCAATACCTTTTAGAATTTTGAATGCTTGAATTAGGTCGCCACGTAGTCTTCTTTGTTCAAGACTGAACAGATTCAATTCTTTTAGCCTGTCTGCATATGACATGCCTTTTAAGCCCGGAATAATTCTGGTCGCTCTTCTTTGCACTCTTTCTAGAGCAGCAATATCTTTTTTATAGCGAGGTGACCAGAACTGCACACAATATTCAAGATGAGGTCTTACAAGTGCATTGTACAGTTTTAACATTACTTCCCTTGATTTAAATTCAACACTTTTCACAATGTATCCGAGCATCTTGTTAGCCTTTTTTATAGCTTCCCCACATTGCCTAGATGAAGACATTTCTGAGTCAACAAAAACTCCTAGGTCTTTTTCATAGATTCCTTCTCCAATTTCAATATCTCCCATATGATATTTATAATGTACATTTTTATTTCCTGCGTGCAGTACCTTACACTTTTCTCTATTAAATGTCATTTGCCATGTGTCTGCCCAGTTCTGAATCTTGTCTAGATCATTTTGAATGACCTTTGCTGCTGCAACAGTGTTTGCCACTCCTCCTACTTTTGTGTCGTCTGCAAATTTAACAAGTTTGCTTACTATACCAGAATCTAAATCATTAATGTAGATTAGGAATAGCAGAGGACCTAATACTGATCCCTGTGGTACACCGCTGGTTACCACACTCCATTCTGAGGTTTTTCCTCTAATCAGTACTTTCTGTTTTCTACATGTTAACCACTCCCTAATCCATGTACATGTGTTTCCTTGAATCCCAACTGCGTTCAGTTTGAGAATTAATCTTTTGTGCGGGACTTTGTCAAAAGCTTTCTGGAAATCTAAATAAACCATGTCATATGCTTTGCAATTATCCATTATCGATGTTGCATCCTCAAAAAAATCAAGCAAGTTAGTTAGGCACGATCTCCCTTTCCTAAAACCATGTTGACTGTCTCCCAGTACCCTGTTACCATATAGGTAATTTTCCATTTTGGATCTTATTATAGTTTCCATAAGTTTGCATATAATAGAAGTCAGGCTTACTGGTCTGTAGTTACCTGGTTCAGTTTTGTTTCCCTTTTTGTGGATCGGTATTACGTTTGCAATTTTCCAGTCTGTCGGTACCACCCCTGTGTCAAGAGACTGCTGCATGATCTTGGTTAGCGGTTTGTAAATTACTTCTTTCATTTCTTTGAGTACTACTGGGAGGATCTCATCCGGCCCAGGGGATTTGTTTATTTTAAGAGCTCCTAGTCCCTTTAACACTTCTGCCTCAGTTATGCTAAAGTTATTTAAAACTGGATAGGAACTGGATGACATGTGGGGCATGTTGTCAGTATCTTCCTTTGTAAAAACTTGTGAAAAGTAATCATTTAACATATTTGCTATTTTTTTTTCTTCCTCTACGATTTTGCCATTTGTATCTCTTAAACATTTAATCTCCTCTTTGAATGTTCTCTTGCTGTTGTAATATTGGAAAAACATTTTGGAATTGGTTTTAGCTCCCTTAGCAATGTTCATTTCTATTTCTCTCTTGGCCTTTCTAACTTCCTTTTTGACTTGTGTTTGCAGTTCTGTGTACTCTTTCTGCATACTTTCTTTTTGGTCCTTTTTTAATGCTCTGTAAAGTGCCTTTTTTTCGCTGAATATTTTTTTTTAATTGATCTATTAAACCATTTTGGCAATTTAGTTTTACATTTAGATTTGTCTACTTTAGGGATGTAATTGTTTTGCGCCTCTAGTACTACATTTTTGAAGAACAACCATCCTTCTTCTGTGGGTGTTTTCTCTATTTTACTCCAATCTACTTCTGTTAGTCTCTGTTTCATGCCTTCATAGTTTGCTTTTCTAAAATTGTAAACCTTAGCTTTAGTCTTTACTTTTGGGGATTTAAAAAACACTTCAAATGAGACCATGTTGTGGTCTAAGTTTGCCAGTGGTTCTCTGACCTCTGTTTTAGTTATTCTATCTTCGTTATTTGAAAAGACTAAATCAAGGCATGCCTCCCCTCTAGTGGGTGCCTTCACAAATTGTGTTAGGAAGCAGTCATTTGTCATTTCCACCATTTCTATTTCATCCTTCGTGCTACCCACCGGGTTTTCCCATTTTATTTGGGGGAAGTTGAAATCCCCCATTAGTATGGCTTCTCCTTTGCTACACACATTTCTAATGTCATTGTATAACAGATTATTGTGCTCACCGTCTGAATCTGGCGGTCTATAGCATGCTCCTATTATTATGCCTTTTGAATTTTTGTCTGTTATTCTGACCCATATTGATTCGGTTTTATTTTCTTTGTCCAGGTTTAACACCTGGGCTTCAAGACTGTTTCTTATGTATAGCGCTACCCCTCCTCCTCTTCTGTCCTGCCTGTCTTTCCTATACAGTGTATACCCACAAATATTATATTCGTCCCCATCACTCTCAGATAACCACGTTTCTGTAACACCTATCACATCATAGTTACCTGTTAGTGCAGTAGCTTCAAGTTCTAGAATTTTGTTTCTGATACTTCTAGCATTTAGATAAATACATTTAATGGTTGTCTTACCTGAGTTGTTGTTCTTGTTTTGATGCGGTCTCCCTTCTGTTTTTTTGTTGATTTCTCCCCCCTTCCTTTCTAGTTTAAATGCTTCCGAACCTGCTCGAGGATCTTTTCTCCGAGTAGACTAGTTCCCTTGTTATTTAAATGCAGTCCATCCCGTCTATACAGATAGTCCTCGTTGTAGAATGTGGTCCAATGATCAAGATAGGTGAAGCCTTCCCGTGTGCACCACGTCTTCAGCCATGCGTTTTGATTAATTATTTCCAGCTGTCCATATGGTCCTTTGCAAGGTGCGGGTAGTATACCAGAAAATACCACAGTTTTGGTTTTCTCTTTTAATTTCCTTCCTAGCTCTCTGAATTTGTTTTGCAGGGATTTTGGTCTGTCTCTTCCAATGTTGTTTGTACCGATGTGGACGACTACTACCGGGTCGTCTCCTGTTCGTTCTAGGAGCCTGTCCACGTTTTCAGTGATGTGCTTGACCGAGGCTCCCGGAAGGCAGCACACTGTTGTAGTAAGGGGGTCCAAACTGCGAACTGAACTTGCTGTGTTTCTCAATATGGAGTCCCCAACAATCATGACCTCCCTTCTTTTTGCTGTCTGGTCACCACTGTCAATGGGGTCCTGGATGTTGTTCCTTTCTTTCTCTTGTTGTTGGTTCTGCTCATCACAATTCTGAAGTGACTCAAATCTGTTGGTTGTTTTGATTTCTGGTGGTTGTGTTTGACGAAGTTTCTTTTTTTCCCTGCTTCTGCCTACCTGAACCCAGCTGTTCTGACCTTCTATCTCCCTGGTGGCTTTCAGTCTGTTAGGGGTGATGCAGACTTCCATGAATTGTGGGTGTGCCAGTTCCTCAAGATCCTGTTGCTGTCTCACTTCTTCCAGCTCCATTTCTAGCATACTTACTAGTTTATGCAAATCCTGGATCGCGCGGCACTTTACGCACACTTGGTTTAGCTCCGCTGGGTTTTCTCGGATTTCCCACATCAAGCAGGTGTCACAGATTACAGGCTTGAAGACCATGTTGAGGTTTTTTTTTTTTTTTGCCTCGTTTAAGTTTAGTTTCTTCTGCAACTGTCAACCTGCTTTCAAACTGCTTCGAAACTGCTCTGTACTTTTCCACGCCTGTACTTCTCCCACTCGCTGTCGCTGGGAAGACTGCCTCGTTTAACTGCGTTGTTCTGCTGTGCTGTCGGCTCCTCCCCTCGCCCGTGTCTCAAAACGACGCTGAATTTGAATCAGCTGCTCCGAGTTTCAGCTTGTTTGTTATCAGAAAAACACACACAGCTGCTGCTGTGTTTCCCCAATGTCCTCTGTTTTCTGATTAAAGCAATTCAAGATGCAATTTCTCCTTTCTGCTTCGAAACTGCTCTGTACTTTTCCACGCCTGTACTTCTCCCACTCGCTGTCGCTGGGAAGACTGCCTCGTTTAACTGCGTTGTTCTGCTGTGCTGTCGGCTCCTCCCCTCGCCCGTGTCTCAAAACGACGCTGAATTTGAATCAGCTGCTCCGAGTTTCAGCTTGTTTGTTATCAGAAAAACACACACAGCTGCTGCTGTGTTTCCCCAATGTCCTCTGTTTTCTGATTAAAGCAATTCAAGATGCAATTTCTCCTTTCTGCTTCTAAACTGCTCTGTACTTTTCCACGCCTGTACTTCTCCCACTCGCTGTCGCTTCCACTCGCTGTCGCTGGGAAGACTGCCTCATTTAACTGCGTTGTTCTGCTGTGCTGTGTTTCGGCTCCTCCCCTCGCTTCCGTGTCTCAAAACGGCGCTGAATTTGAATCAGCTGCTCCGAGTTTCAGCTTGCTTTGTTATCAGAAAAACACACGCAGCTGCTGCTGTGTTTCCCCAATGTCCTCTGTTTTCTGATTAAAGCAATTCAAGATGCAAGAGCTATATATATATATATATACACACACAACAACAGCTATTCTATATATATAATATCCTATATATATAATATGGTGACCTCCACACATACACACACACACACACACACACACGTTTTGGGGCTGGAGGCAAAAAAAAAGGCAACCACTGGCTACAGAGAAGAAGAGAATGGTTGCACTGCTGGAGTCAGCGCCACTATCACTACTGGAGTATGCAGCGCCGCCACCACCCTTGGAGTGTCCCACACTGAGGACAGCACTACCGCTGTAATTGCCGCTGACAATATTGTCGCCCGTGGGCCCATTGATGCCTCCATTCCTGGCCCAGGACCATAGGCAAGATTTGGGAGATAAGGGGGGAGGTGATCTTTGAGGCCATCTGTGCTGTGCACAAGAGGGGAGATATGTGGCCGGGTAACCCCCGCCCCTAGGTGTATTTTGGGTTATTTTGTATAACATGGGTTATGTAGCACGGGTGATTTAAAATGTATGTGGGCATAGGGAAGTCACAATTTCACGTGCAGACTGCCGGAGCCAGATTTAATGATTAGCATCCAAGTCCCTGCACAACTGCTTAAGAGCATACATTTCTCACTCAGGGTTAGTGTGTTCCGAGGTGGAATAATTAAATAGAAAACAATTGCTACCCGTGCTGGTTTTACACTAACGCAATACTTGTTTTGTTCCATATCTGTGCTGTCTATTTATTTTGGCCAATGTGCCGTTTGTTTTATGTAAGTGTTTTTGTTCATGTATTACTAAATGTGTGAATTGGCACTTCATATCCATTGAGTACTGTCTGTGTCCATTGAGTACTGTCTGTGTCTGTTCTTTTCCTGCCATCTGGGTATCCAATAGCAATGTTTTATCTGCAGCTGCCAATTAGTCTATTTTCAGAATTCATGCATTTGTGGATTATTTCATATAATAACAGTAACTTCAACTCTGATTTAAAACAATGACTCCAGTACAAAAGTTTTTAACAGGCCTCCTGTTAAAACAGGCGTATACATCGTGGGTGTGCAGAGGAGCACTGAATAAGGTTCTGGGAACATCCAGCGCTGTAGGAGTATCTTCACACAAAATGAAAACCACCACAGCCCTTCTGTGCACAAACTGCTCGCTCTCTCTCAGGATGCTACTGCAATACAGTCTTATTAAATATGTCCTTGTCTTAAGCTTAGGAATTCTTAATATAACTACATTGTGAAGTAAAAAAAGTACACAGTGTATACATGTTTAAATATATGGTATAGATTATATAAGATTTAAGTAAATCTAACTGGGATTTTTCAAAACAAAATCTGATGACACTTGCAAGCCAGACGGCATGTCTGCCACAAGGATGGCTGTAGTGTTGATGTCAGACCCGGCACAGAAACACACAGAGACAATATAGGGCTAAGCTGAGTCGCAATGACTGCACTCAGTATTTATTAAAGAATAAACGGACTGTGAAACAAACAAACATACTCTTAACAAAACACAAACAAAAAGGCACGAGGCACAAAACAAACAAACAAACACGGGACCAACCAAAACAAGTATCGTGCTGAACTGTTATGACAAATATATATATATATATATATATATCATAGTATATATATATATTATATATATATATATATATATATATATATATATATATATAGCTCTGGAAAAAATTAAGAGACCACTGCAAAATTATCAGTTTCTCTGGTTTTACTATTTATAGGTATGTGTTTGGGTAAAATGAACATTTTTGTTTTATTCTATAAACTACTGACAACATTTCTCCCAAATTCCAAATAAAAATATTGTCATTTAGAGCATTTATTTGCAGAAAATGACAAAAAAAAATTACAAAAAAGATGCAGTGTTGTCAGAATAACCCTGATTATCAAGCACAGCTTTCATGCGTCTTGGCATGCTCTCCACCAGTCTTTCACATTGATGTTGGGTCACTTTATGCCACTCCTGGTGCAAAAATTCAAGCAGCTCGGCTTTGTTTGATGGCTAGTGACCATCCATCTTCCTCTTGATCACATTCCAGAGGTTTTCAATGGGGTTCAGGTCTGGAGATTGGGCTGGCCATGACAGGGTCTTGATCTGGTGGTCCTCCATCCACATCTTGATTGACCTGGCTGTGCCTTGCTGAAGCTGGAATCAAGCCAAGTACAAGGTTGTCCTGGAAGAAAACGTGCTTCCTTCTGCTCTGACTATGTTCCCCAACTCTGAGGATTGGTTTTTCCAGCAGGACAATGCTCCATGCCACACAGCCAGGTCAATCAAGGTGTGGATGGAGGACCACCAGATCAAGACCCTGTCATGGCTAGCCCAATCTCCAGACCTGAACCCCATTGAAAACCTCTGGAATGTGATCAAGAGGAAGATGGATGGTCACAAGCCATCAAACAAAGCCGAGCTGCTTGAATTTTTGCGCCAGGAGTGGCATAAAGTCACCCAACATCAATGTGAAAGACTGGTGGAGAGCATGCCAAGACGCATGAAAGCTATGCTTGAAAATCAAGGTTATTCCACCAAATATTGATTTCTGAACTATTCCTAAGTTAAAACATTAGTATTATGTTATTTAAAAATGAATATGAACTTATTTTCTTTGCAATTATTCGAGGTCTGACAAAACTGCATCTTTCTTGTTATTTTGACCAGTTGTCATTTTCTGCAAATAAATGCTCTAAATGACAATATTTTTATTTGGAATTTGGGAGAAATGTTGTCAGTAGTTTATAGAATAAAACAAAAATGTTAATTTTACCAAAACACATACCTATAAATAGTAAAACCAGAGAAACTGATAATTTTGCAGTGGTCTCTTAATTTTTTCCAGAGCTGTATATATATATATATATATATATATATATATATATATATATATATATATATATATATATATAAATATATATATAAAAAAAATAACAAAAAACATGTAATGTACTAAATAATACTGTACTGTAATTAGTAAAATAAATGAATTAATAAAAATACAGTACAGTAATAAATTATAGAAATAATAAAATTGCTAATAATAATAATAATACACAAGTCAATAATCACCATACAAACTGTTAGTTCAGGTACAGTAATCATTGTCTGTACTCTATTTTAAGATATTTTTAGGCCCTGGCCACATTAGCGTTTTAGTTAAGGGTTCAAAACCTGTTTAAAATGTCCTTAAAATCGATTTGCACCCACACTAAACACAGTTCATTACTGAGTTAACAATCAAGTTTGAAACCTACCCAGGAAGTAGTCTCGGTTGTCGGCATAATTAGGTTAGATAAACATGTTTAACTGTAATCAGGACGTGAACCGTGTTCGAGTCTGGTTGCACAGTATCCTCTGATATCCCTTAATGCTTTGCGGTAGTACGTTGGCATAATCCCCCTGGTTACATGAGATGAGAACAAAGAAAAGACAAGCCACAATTAAAATACAGGACAATTTATTCTTGTCATATTCCACTGGTACAGTCAGATATGTTAATGTACTTTAGTACACAAAATTTAAAATGTGTCCAAAACACTTTTTAAATTATCTTAGATCACATCACGTATTAGCAAGTTAAAGGTCTTTATTTCCACTTTTAATTAAATTAAAGAACGTCTTATCCGGCCTAGATTTTCCCTTTGTGCAAATACCCATCGAATTTATTTGTAACGATTATATTCTGAAAATGGGTTTCTGTGTTTTTCTCTCAGTGATCCTGGATCAGTAGTTGGGGGATCAATCTACCTGCACCGAATGTAGTTCCCTTTCAGTCCGAAGATGGCCACCAAACATTGTTATGGGATACACTCCTGCCTATTGGTAGGTATCACTGAGCTATATCAAAGCTGCAGACAGGCCCCCTCCGCCCAGTAACCTCCTCGGTCCTGCCTCCCAAGGGTACTTAACCATCACGCAGGGGGAGGAACATCCTCTTTCGCTTCTCACATTGGTAAAGTAAGACCTTTGTGTTGCATTGAGCCCTCTTCTAAAAAGTGCTGCGTAAGCTATTGCTAGTTCCCCTGCACTTTGTGCTGAAAGCTGCATCGCCGCTTTCACGGAATCAGTACTTTAAAAATTCATAGCCTTTTTATTCTATTTCTGACTATCAGTAGCTACGCGTGCCACATGTCAGGCTGCTTCTATCTGTCTGTCAGGTCTTAGCACGGTAAGTACTATTGTTAAGAATTGTGTGTATTTTTCACCCTTTCTTATTTCGGAGAGCACTATTACTTCACGGGACCGGGCTTGCCTTGTTCCCGTTGTTCCCGTACTCGTACTACGTCTTCCCGTACTCGCATAAAGCGCTAGCCGCTCCGCAGCTGCTTTCGCCTGACTGGCCATATACCCCTTACCGAGGCTTGCCTCGTTGTTGGGATGAGACTTAAACAGGCTGCGCGGGCCTTCACTTTTGGTGTAGGTCACTCAATCTATAGACATAGTGCTCTTTCCCATGTGTCCTGTAATATTGAACTGTTTTTTGTATTTTAAAAACTGTTTTTACTGTATGTGTAAGTCAATCGCCCACCGCGGCTTCAGCCCTGTCCCTCTGTTGTACACTACGCACTGCCCCGGTGTGTTTTAATACCAAGGTGTGTAAGACTCTGCCTGTGCTACTTCGGTACCACGGTGCCCGTTGTCGCTGTACCAATATAGGCTATTGTGTCGGTGCGGCACCATACTCTGTGCGTGCGGTGTCTGGCACTGCACTGTACTCTGTGCATGGTACACACGGTGCTCGGTGCAAGCAGCGTTTATTATTGCATGGTGCATGTAGTACTCTTAATCCGGTGCCCACGGTGCTCGGTGTACGCGGCGGACACAGTGTTTACAGAGCAGTGGTTTCTAACCTGGCGCAATGCTGGTAGGGCTGGCTTCCATGCCTGCACGGCTGTAGGACCAATATCTCACAGAAGGACAAGGACAGCATGTGTGTGCGGTGCCTAGGCCCCGATCATGCCGCCTCAGCCCTAAAAGGCGCCTGCGACATCTGCATGGCTTTTCAGACCCGCATACTCGCGAGCCGCCTGGAAAGAGTCATGCGGGGGCCTTCTTTGTCCCCCGCAACGGGCCCCTCCCACTCATACCTCCTGACGGCATCACATAGCCCCTCCGGGGATATTCCCTGTGCTCAGGTGTCCATTTTGACGCCTCCGGCTAGACGGGTGAAAAAGTCCCGGCAGGCACGGGATATCATATCAGAGCAGTCGCAATCTCTGTGCCGCCCCCTGACCCCTCTGGGGGAGTACAGGGTGAGCGGATCGACCGGGCTCTCTGCTCAGACGAGGACGCGTTTTCCATTGCCGCCTCGTGGGGTGAGTCCGTGTTCCCTCCGGTTATGGAGGTCGAGGTGGAGCCTGAATTCCAGGCTGATACGGCCCCTATTTCCGAGGCTGTCTCGGTTACTAGTGCTCCGCCACTGGCGGGATCCATGCTCACGGTTATGGGGCGCACAGCGGCGTACCTGCAGGTCCCCTGGACAGCACAAACAGAGCCATGCCATTCCGTCTTTCGACCGCATGACGTGGTTCCCTGAGCTCAACCTTTCCCAGCGTTCCCCGATTTTATGGAGAAGGTGTGTTCCTCTTGAGACAATTTTCACAATTGAGACATAGTTCTCCTCTGGCCTCGGTGGAAGGGGCGGAGAGGCTGGGCCTGGCCGGGTTTCCCTCTGTGGACTCCACCATTGCAGCCTTGGTTACGGCTGGGAGGTATGCCCAAGGACCCCGTGTGCCCTAACCTGCAGTGCAGGATAACAAAGACACATGTCCGTAGAGCCATGAGGTGGGAGCCCAGAGTACCCACCTACTGAACACTTCCAGCATGCTCACTGCATACCTGGAGGGAGTTTTGCGTGACCCCCAGCTGCCAGAGCCGGTGGACACGGAACTGCGACTTCTGTCACACACATTGCTCCAAATCTCAGGCCTGCAGGGTCAGACCCTGGGCTGGAGCCTGGCGGGCCTAGTGGTCACGCGCAGACCACTGTGGCTGTCGCTGGCGCGGGTGCCTGACACTGATAAGGCTGCGTTTTGGATGCAGTCATATCTCCAGTCCACACCTTCTGCCCAGCAGTGGAGGAGATCCTACAATAGAGCCTTCGGGAACGTGAGGCATCTAGGCAGGTAGCCGTGATGCTCCCTCCCCCCACGGGTTATGTCGAGCCGCTGGCACTTGGCGCAACCGCATACAGTCAGCCAGACGGTGCCGGTTCCCACAGCCCTGCCAGGTGACCTTAGGCACCGCCTACAGGCCTCATCTCAGACGAGAGGCAAGACCCTCCCTCAGCGTGGTGGACATAGACGTGGCCATACGGGACGTGTATTTTCACGTTCCCATTCGTTCGGCTGGACTCCACCATGATGCGTGCATACCTGTAAGACGACTGGGTAGCAGCTTTACAACACCACCTCTCAATGTTTTAGAAGGGATCGAAGGTGCCCCTTGTTTTGTAAAAAAAACGTATGGGTCTGATGGCAGTAGCGGTATCAGCCATCGAGCTGTGTTTATTGCGCATGCGTCCGCTACGGGAGTAGCATAACGCATTCTGGTTGCATCCCAAACACGACAGGCACCGTCGGCTGACAGTGTGTCTTGCATGTACGGCGGCCCTGCGCTGTTGGAGGATTCCTTCTCACCTGGGTCAAGGAGTCCGAATGCGGGTGGTTTACACCCGAAGGGTAGTGACGACGGACGCCACCAACTCGGGTTGGAGTGCTGTCTGCGAAGGCCAATATGTTGGAGCTGCAAGCGGTGTTCCTTGCCCTTCAGTACTTCCTACCCGAGGTGCGGAACAGACGTGTACTGATCAGCACAGACAATACTTCAGTGGTGGCATATGTCAACCACCAGGTGGCCTTCGGTCCCCGGGGTTGCACCGCCTAGCCTTCAGGCTGCTGATTTGGGCCCAACACAACTTGCTGTCCCTTCGGGCAATGCATGTTTCAGGCGTTGAGAATTGGCAGGCGGGCCTCTCCAGGGAGGGCCCACACCTATCAGGTGGTGGAGCGCATTTGGGAACGTTTCGGGAAGGCACAGGTCTATCTCTTCGACTCGGCAGAGATGACACACTGCCCCCTTTGGTACTCCCTCCACAGCTGCGGCGGTCCACTCGGCGTCAACGCCCTAGCCCACATATGGCCCAGAGCGCTCCTTTACGCGTTCCCGCCTCTGCCATTGCTCCTAGCCTTTCTCGAAAAAGCCCAGTCGGAGAAGGCTTCAGTTCTCCTAGTGGCCCCCAGGTGGCCCAGAAGAGTCTGGTTCTCAATCCTGTGCCAGCTATTGAACGGTCCGCCCTGGGAAATCCAGCTCTGCCGGGATCTTCTCAGTCAGAAGAGAGGCACACTTTGGCACCCGGAGCCGGGCAGGCTCCAGTTATGGATCTGGCGCTGGTCAGCCTTAGGGCTGTCTGACGCGGTCGTGGGTATGACGCAGAATGCTACAGCGCATTCCACTAGTTCATTGTTTGCCTATAAATGGAAACCTTTTCAAGATAGGTGTCGTACTAATGGTCATGATCCAATCTCATGTCCCCTGCCCGCCTTGTTGCAGTTTCTGCAAGATCTGCTTGAGGCTGGTAGATCACCTTCCACACTGAAGATTTACCTAGTAGAAATTTCTGCTTGCCATGCCCCCGTTAACTCTGTGTCCCCGGGCGAGCATTTTTTGGCTACCTGATTTCTCCGAGGCACTCAGTGATTGTGCCCTCCTAGGAGGGCCCCTCTCCCCGAATGGAGCCTTAAGATTGTACTGGAGGCTCTCACGCAGGCCCTGTTTGAGCCTATATACTCCATCAAGTTGAAGGACCTGTCCAAGAAGCATTTAAACTAGAAAGGGAGGAGAAATTAACAAAAAAAAACAGAAGGAAGACCGCATCAAAACAAGGACAACTCAGGTAAGACAACCATTACATGTATTTATCTAAATGCTAGAAGTATCAGAAACAAAATATTAGAACTTGAAGCTACTGACTAACAAGTAATTATGATGTGATAGGTGTTACAGAAACTTGGTTGTCTGAGAGTGATGGGGACGAATATAATATTTGTGGGTATACACTGTATAGGAAAGACAGGCAGGACAGAAGAGGAGGAGGTAGCGCTATACATATACATAATTGAAGCCCAGATGTTAAACCTGGACAAAGAAAACAAAGCTGAATCAATATGGGTCAGAATAACGGACAAAAATTCAAAGGGCATAATAACAGCAGCATGCTATATACCGCCAGATTCAAACGGCGAGCAAAATAAGAGAACCACTAGCAAACTCAGACCACAACATAGTCTCATTTGAAGTGCTTTTTAAAACCCCAAAAGTAATGACTAAAGCTAAAGTTTACAATTTTAGAAAAGCAAACTATGAAGGTGTAATAAAAAAAGTGTTCTAGAAAGTTCTAGAAATGCATTCGAGTTCATCTTTGCCCTTGCCCTATAATAACCCCGTATCTTATATAACTTGTTTTTGTCACGTTTATATAACTTGTTTTGGTTAGAATGATCTAGGGAAAGGAATGGTTTATTCAGAGGGCCGAGCCTCGAGGGAGTGATCTGGCCAATTACTCTCTCGCATGCAAAAGCCTAACTTGGTAAGTTATAAAGGACGGGGTTCTCCCCTGCTCTGATGAGAGTCAGCCGTGAGGATTAGTGCGCAGTCCTGCTCGGTAATTTCTTGGAGACAGCTGCTTTCTCTTAACAGGGTCGAAGGGCTCTCCCGATCCGCTTGGAAGGGTAAGAATTAGTTCAGTTGCGTCTCATGGATTGTATTGATCTGTGATTAATATAATCTTTGTATGTAACCTTGTTGGGTTGTGTCCCGTTAGGGATATCGTTATTCGCAGTATAGCATCTGTGTATGTAACTACACGCGCGTGTGTGTGTGTGTGTGAAATAATAAAGGACCTTTTAAAATTACTAAAATTGTCTTTTTTACTTCCACATCAACTTTCTTTTAAATTTAAAGTAATTAAATTTCACACAACAGAAGGTATGAAACAGAGACTAACAGAAGTAGATTGGAGTAAAATAGAGAAAACATCCACAGAAAAAGGATGGCTGTTCTTCAAAAATGTAGTACTAGAGGCACAAAACAATTACCTAAAGTAGACAAATCTAAATGTAAAATCAAATTGCCAAAATTGTTTAATAGATCAATTAAAAAAAAATATTCAGCAAAAAAAGGCACTTTACAGAGTGTTAAAAAGGGACCAAAAAGAAAGTACACAGAAAGAGTACACGGAACTGCAAACGCAAGTCAAAAAGGTCAAGAGAGAAATAGAAATGAACATTGCTAAGGGGGCTAAAACCAATTCCAAAATGTTTTTACAATATTACAACAGCAAGAGAACATTCAAAGAGGAGGTTATATGTCTAAGAGATACAAATGGCAAAATCGTAGATGAAGAAAAAACATAGCAAATATATTAAATAATTACTTTTCACAAGTTTTTACAAAGGAGGATACGGACAACATGCCCCACATGTCATCCAGTTCCTATCCAGTTTTAAGTAACTTTAGCATAACTGAGGCAGAGGTGTTAAAGGGACTAGGAGCTCTTAAAATAAGCAAATCCCCTGGGCCGGATGAGATCCTCCCAATAGTACTCAAAGAAATGAAAGATGTTATTTACAAACCGCTAACCAAGATCATGCAACAGTCTCTTGACACAGGGGTGGTACTGACAGACTGGAAAATTGCAAACGTAATACCGATCCACAAAAAGGGAAACAAAACTGAACCAGGTAACTACAGACCAGAAAGTCTGACTTCTATTATATGCAAATTTATGGAAACTATAATAAGATCCAAAATGGAAAATTACCTGTATGGTATCAGGAAAGGGAGATCGTGTCTAACTAACTAACTTGATTTGTTTGAGGATGCAACATCGATAATGGATAATTGCAAAGCATATGACATGGTTTATTTAGATTTCCAGAAAGCTTTTGACAAAGTCCCGCACAAAAGATTAATTCTCAAATTGAACACAGTAGGGATTGAAGGAAACACATGTACATGGATTAGGGAGTGGTTAACATGTAGAAAACAGAAAGCACTGATTAGAAGAGAAACCTCAGAATGGAGTGTGGTAACCAGTGGTGTATCATAGGGATCAGTTTTAGGTCCTCTGCTATTCCTAATCTACATTAATGATTTAGATTCTGGTATAGTAAGCAAACTTGTTAAATTTGCAGACGACACAAAAATAGGAGGAGTGGAAAACACTGTTGCAGCGCAAAGGTCATTCAAAATGATCTAGACAAGATTCAGAACTGTTCAGACACATGGCAAATGACATTTAAGAGAGAAAAGTGTAAGGTACTGCACGCAGGAAATAAAAATGTGCATTATAAATATCATATGGGAGATACTGAAATTGGAGAAGGAATCTATGAAAAAGACCTCGGAGTTTTTGTTGACTCAGAAATGTCTTCATCTAGACAATTTCGGGAAGCTATAAAAAAGGCCAACAAGATGCTTGGATACATTGTGAAAAGTGTTGAATTTAAATCAAGGGAAGTAATGTTAAAACTGTACATAAGAACATAAGAACATAAGAAAGTTTACAAACGAGAGGAGGCCATTCGGCCCATCTTGCTCGTTTGGTTGTTAGTAGCTTATTGATCCCAAAATCTCATCAAGCAGCTTCTTGAAGGATCCCAGGGTGTCAGCTTCAACAACATTATGTCAGCTTCAACAACATTGTCAGCTTCAACAACATTGTCAGGGTCAATGCATTAGTACAATGGTACAATGCATTAGTAAGACCTCATCGTGAATATTGTGTTCAGTTCTGGTCACCTCACTATAAAAAAGATATTGCTGCTCTAGAAAGAGTGCAAAGGAGAGCAACCAGAATTATTCCAGGTTTAAAAGGCATGTCATATGCAGACAGGCTAAAATAATTGAATCTGTTCAGCCTTGAACAAAGAAGACTATGCGGTGACCTAATTCAAGCATTCAAAATTCTAAAAGGTATTGACAATGTCGACCCAAGGGCCTTTTTCGACCTGAAAAAAGAAACAAGGACCAGAGGTCACAAATGGAGATTAGACAAAGGGGCATTCAGAACAGAAAATAGGAGGCACTTTTTTACACAGAGAATCGTGAGGGTCTGGAATCAACTCCCCAGTAATGTTGTTGAAGCTGACACCCTGGGATCCTTCAAGAAGCTGCTTGATGAGATTCTGGGCTCAATAAGCTACTAACAACCAAATGAGCAAGATGGGCCGAATGGCCTCCTCTCGTTTGTAGACTTTCTTATGTTCTTATGTTCTTATGTTCTTAAACCTCCCATCATCTCCCTTGCAATGCAAACTCCAGTTAATGGTGTTTATCATTTGTGTTCTCTTTCTGCGTGGGAGAAGTAGTTTATTAACTTTCTTATGTTCTTAAGATGACAGCCTTCCTCTTGGCTATCACCTCCGCAAAGCGGGTTAGTGAGCTGCAAGTGCTATCTGTGCATAGCTCCTGTATGCGTATTTGGGATGATGGTAGCAGTGTCACTGCGTGCAAACCCTGCTTTTCTCCCCAGAGTGGTTACAGCCTTCCACATGAATCAGTCCATGGAACTGGAGTCCTTTCATCCTCCAACGTTTGCGACCGAAGAGGATGAGAAGTTGAAACTTCTCTGCCCAGTTCGGGCATTGAGACTTTATGTGGATAGGAGAGCGCTGCGTCAGTCTGACCAGCTCTTCGTCTGCCATGGAACACGGACCCTGGGACAGCCAGTCTCCAAGCAGTGGCCAATAACGGTGTTTGGTGGCGATCTTCTCTTTCAGGGAACCAGGTTTATGGTAGGTAAACTAACGTTCCTCGTTTAACACTAGAACAGCCGGGTCTATGCTACTAGCCTCCAGCAGTAGTCATTTTGACGGGTACATTTTAAACAGCCTCGATACAAAAATGAAACGCAAACTATCAGATACAACTCAAAATATTTATTTATGAACATCATATCTAACATTTGCATACACCGTATTTAAATGAAAAAATATACAAAAGTCTTTATTTTCGAAATTCGCGCACATAATGCATGACGTAAAAAAATTAAAAACTATAATAAAATAAACATTTCAAAAGAAGATATTGTGTAAACAGGTTTAAAGTGATATGTGTAGATACAAAATTATAAAAACGATGTAATTATTTACAAAAATAACATAAGGCTTTTTTCACATTAGCCTACTGCACAAAAAATGAAAACTATAATAAAATAAACATTTCAAAAGAAAATGTGTAACCAGCTGTAAACTGGTTACATATGTAGGCCTACATACAGAACTGTAAAATCGAAATCATTACTTATAAAAAAAGAAAATAACTCTGTTCACATTGTGCAACGGGAATGTGCATTAGAAGAAACATACTTCAAAGTAGCCTCCATATTAGCACAATCCAGAGATGTAACGCTTATCAACTTGTCGTGTGCATTTACCACATACTGCTCTGTCACACTGGGCACAGATATCAGACGTTTTATTTTTATTGCATTTAGCTACTTGTCATTGTTTTCTGTTGCGTGCGTCACTTGATGCGCACTGTATCCAGGTACAGCTGCGTTTCTCTGCCGCTTTGCAGCTTTCTGGTTTAAATGTTTCTGCCAAAGTTCCGTGGCTAGGAACATAAGATGATATTTTCCCGTGCGCATACATTTTACAAATGAAGAAATTGACGGCTGCCATGTCTGGTATATTGTAAGATACAGCAACTGGACACCGGTGATTGCTTTCACAGAGCACTAAATTTTGCGCAGATGATGGAAACTCTCTTCTCGCTTTGTTTATTGTTCCAACCAGGCTGTGTTTTTTTCTTCAACTGTGTTGCTAATTACAGTGAAATAAAAATTGTCATTGGTAACATTCATCCCTTTTCCTAAGCACGGATACAGCCTAAGTATCACACTGCCACCCAGTCTTGACCAGCTGAGCGAGTTTCATATTTGCACAGGTAGGGATATGGTCCGCTGCCAGCCAAAACTTGATCCCAAATTTGACAGGCTTGTTTGGCGTGTATTGTGTCCACCGACACCGTGCTTTTGTCTGAAACAGCTGCTTGTCCATGTATTGTTTTATGTTTAGCTTGAAACAGGCAATGCTGTTTTCAGTGAAGTCGTTACAAATTCCTGCTGCCAATGCAAATATATCTGTAGTTGCTCTCAAATCAAAATGAAAAAATATCAAGATTTCTCGAAAAATTCTAGTAATAGTAATATTATAAGACAGCAGACTATATGCTCATGTAGACAGCAGTTCTCTAAGGAATTGACAAGATTACATGAGATTTGGATAACACATATCTAGACTTCAAGAGCAATATTTTATTCAAATACACATTGCTGTAAACTCAGCAGAGGTAGAGATAACAAACGGATATATACAACATAGCGTACTGTAGGTTGTATTGACAAAAGCATGTATTGTAACACACTGTCAAAAAGAATACTTTTGGTGGTTCTAGGTAGAAATGCTTTTTTATTTTTGCGATTCTGACTTTCAAACGCCTTCACAACATTTAATATATCTATTTAGGAAAAGTCAAGAACAGACAACTTCTGATCTTTAATGAGAGATAAACTTCAAAATATAGTTGCTTTAACTGCAATACTTGCATAATTGCCACATTATTAATACAGGTACTTAAACAACATTATTGTGAAATTACTAAATACATATTTTTAACACACAAAACAGTGTGCTAAGTGAATGTAGTGCTGTAAATATTAATAAAGGCTAACTTCAGTGCAACTACAAGTAGTTAATGTATCTGCATTTGGAGGAGCATCTAAATAAGCATATCTGGTTTCCTGGGTTGTTAGTTTCACTGCCATTATGAAGCCCTGTTGGTTCAATCGCAGATGCAGTGGTATTGCACTCTAGGTTTATTGCATGTCTTTGAGTGCAGGAAGACTTTATTGAGCTCTCCCCATTTCCCAGACGAGTTACGATCTGTTTCCAGTCATTAGATTTTAAGCGCTTATAGTCTATAAAAATTAAAAAAAAAAAAAAAAAACAATTTGGAATGTGTCCTTCACAGCCCAAAATAACATTTTGATTTGGCTAGTAATGTGAGTCAGCAGGGTATGTTTCAGATTTCTTTTTTAGTCTGGCACAGCTAAAGATTACTGGAATATATGGTTACAACTGTGAAACCGAGTGGGTGGGTGTTTTGATGGATGAGAAGGAAATGGATTTTGAAGTAAAACTTGGAAACATAAAAGTCTAGATTGAGTGATGTGGGTGAGTGAGTTGATTCCAGTTAGTATTGGGAGAACTAATCCAAAACACTGCAGTCTTCTAATTTTATAGGGTCTGCCTAATGGGAAAAATCCCGCCGGTGACCTGGCACTTTAAATCTTTTTTTTTGGTGTCAAAGGAAATAAGTTGATCTGGAAAATAAGTTGATCAAGCACTAGAATTTAAAGGGGAGGTTCCAGTGTTGCTAATGTCTATGAGCTTAGGCTGGGAAATAAGTATATCGAGCCTAGAAAATATTTTAAGTATCATTTATACAAATTAGTATTTACATTATTTTGCATTTCAGATGCAAGCGATTTTTCAAAAGTTAAAGAATGAGTTTCAGTTATGGAACAAATTGAGCTCCATGCTTCATTAGTAACTAGGCCACGGTGCACTTGAAAAGTGTTGCTTATACAGTATTATTGTTATTTTGTATTATACGCTTTGTTGTTTCATTTATTTTTACATACAACAGTTTGTATAATTAGAAAATGCATGCATTTCAAGAACAAGTTTGAACATAAGAACATAAGAAAGATTACAAACGAGAGCAGGCCGTTCGGCCTATCTTGCTCGTTTGGTTGTTAGTAGCTTATTGATCCCAGAATCTCATCAAGCAGCTTCTTGAAGGATCCCAGGGTGTCGGCTTCAACAACATTACAGGGGAGTTGATTCCAGACCCTCACAGTTCTCTGTGTAAAAAAGTGCCTCCTATTTTTTGTTCTGAATGCCCCTTTGACTAATCTCCATTTGTGACCCCTGGTCCTTTTCTCTTTTATCGGGTCGAAAAAGTTCCTTGGGTCGACATTGTCAATACCTTTTAGAATTTTGAATGCTTGAATTAGGTCGCCGTGTAGTCTTCTTTGTTCAAGACTGAATAGATTCAATTCTTTTAGCCTGTCTGCATATGACATGCCTTTTAAACCTGGAATAATTCTGGTTGCTCTCCTTTGCACTCTTTCTAGAACATCAATATCCTCTTTGTAGTGAGGTGACCAGAAATGAACAAAATATTCAAGATGAGGTCTTACTAATGCGTTGTACAGGTTTAACATTACTTCGCTTGATTTTAATTCAACACTTTTCACAATATATCCGAGCATCTTGTTGGCCTTTTTTATAGCTTCCCCACATTGTCTAGATGAAGACATTTCTGAGTCAACAAAAACTCCTAGGTCTTTTTCATAGATTCCTTCTTCAATTTCAGTATCTCCCATATGATATTTATAATGCACATTTTTATTTCCTGCATACAGTACCTTACACTTTTCTCTATTAAATGTCATTTGCTATGTGTCTGCCCAGTTCTGAATCTTTTTGAATGACCTTTGCTGCTGCTGCAACAGTGTTTGCCACTCCTCCTATTTTTGTGTCGTCTACAAATTTACAAGTTTGCTTACTATACCAGAATCTAAATCATTAATGTAGATTAGGAATAGCAGAGGACCTAATACTGATCCCTGTGGTACTCCACTGGTTACCTCACTCCATTCTGAGGCTTCTCCTCTAATCAGTACTTTCTGTTTTCTACATGTTAACCACTCCCTAATCCATGTACATGTGTTTCCTTGAATCCCAACTGCGTTCAGTTTGAGAATTCATCTTTTATGCAGGACTTTGTCGAAAGCTTTCTGGAAATCTAAATAAACCATGTCATATGTTTTACAATTATCCATTATCGATGTTGCATCCTCAAAAAAATCAAGCAGGTTAGTTAGACATGATCTCCCTTTCCTAAAACCATGTTGACTGTCTCCCAGGATACTGTTACCATATAGGTAATTTTCCATTTTGGATCTTATTATAGTTTCCATAAGTTTGCATATAATAGAAGTCAGGCTTATTGGTCTGTAGTTACCTGGTTCGGTTTTGTTTCCCTTTTTGTGGATCAGTATTACGTTTGCAATTTTCCAGTCTGTCGGAACCACCTGTGTGTCAAGACTGTTGCATGACCTTGGTTAGCGGTTGGTAAATAACTTCTTTCATTTATTTGAGTACTATTGGGAGGATCTCAACCGGCCCAGGGGATTTGTTTATTTTAAGAGCTCCTAGTCCCTTTAACACTTCTGCCTCGGTTATGCTAAAGTTATTTAAAACTGGATAGGAACAGGTTGACATGTGGGGCATGTTGTCCGTATCCTCCTTTGTAAAAACTTGTGAAAAGTAATCATTTAATATATTTGCTATTTTTTTTTCTTCTTCTATGATTTTGCCATTTGTATCTCTTAGACATTTAACCTCCTCTTTGAATGTTCTCTTGCTGTTGTAAAATTGGAAAAACAATTTGGAATTGGTTTTAGCCCCCTTAGCAATGTTCATTTCTATTTCTCTCTTGACCTTTCTAACTTCCTTTTTGACTTGCGTTTGCAGTTCTGTGTACTCTTTCTGTGTATTTTCTTTTTGGTCCCTTTTTAACGCTCTGTAAAGTGTCTTTTTTCGCTGAATATTTTTTTTAAATTGATCTATTAAACCATTTTGGCAATTTAGTTTTAGATTTGTCTACTTTAGGGATGTAATTGTTTTGCGCCTCTAGTACTACATTTTTGAAGAACAGCCATCCTTTTTCTGTGGATGTTTTCTCTATTTTACTCCAGTTATTTCTGTTAGTCTCTGTTTCATACTTTCATAGTTTGCCTTTCTAAAGTTGAAAACCTTAGCTTTAGTCACTACTTTTGGGGTTTTAAAAAGCACTTCAAAGGAGACCATGTTGTCGTCTGCGTTTGCCAGTGGTTCTCTGACCTCTGTTTTAGTTATTCTGTCTTCATTATTTGAAAAGACTAAATCAAGGCATGCCTCCCCGCTAGTTGGTGTCTTGATAAATTGTGTTAGGAAGCAGTCATTTGTCATTTCAACTATTTCAATTTTGTCCGTCGTGCTCCCCACCAGGTTTTCCCATTTTATGTGGGGGAAGTTGAAATCCTCCATTAATATGGCTTCTCCTTTGCTACACACATTTCTAATGTCATTGTATAACAGATTATTTTGCTTGCTGTCTGAATCTGGAGGTCTATTGCATGCTCCTGTTATTATGCCCTTTGAATTTTTGTCCGTTATTCTGACCCATATTGATTTGGCTTTGTTTTCTTTGTCCAGATTTAACACCTGGGCTTCAAGACTGTTTCTTATGTATAGCGCCACTCCTCCGGCTCTTCTATCTTGCCTGTCTTTCCTAAACAGTGTATACCCACTACTATTATATTCGTCCCCATCACTCTCAGACAACCAAGTTTCTGTAACACCTATCACATCATAGTTACTTGTTAGTGCAGTAGCTCCAAGTTCTAAAATGTTGTTTCTGATACGTCCAGCATTTAGATAAATACACTTAATGGCTGTCTTACCTGAATTATTGTCCTTGTTTTGATGCGGTCTCCCTTCTGTTTTTTTGTTGATTTCTCCCCCTCCCTTTCTCATTTAAATAGATCTGAACCTGAACCTGGGAAGAAACAATACATGAATTAACGTTAACGTCTTTGCTAAACCGTGGTAAATACCTGTAGTTCAATACCAACCAAGATAGCTACTGTAAGAAAGAGAGGTCATACAGTGTAGGCTACTGTCTTCCCAGCGACAACGAGTGGGAGAAGTACAGGCGTGGAAAAGTACAGAGCAGTTTAGAAGCAGTAAGGAGAAATTGCATCTTGAATTGCTTTAATCAGAAAATAGAGGACACTGGGGAAACACAGCAGCAGCTCAAAGTCAAACAGCCGCGTGTGTTTTTCTTATAACAAACAAGCTGAAACCCGGAGCAGCTGATTAAAATTCAGCGCCGTTCTGAGACACGGGCGAGGGGAGGAGCCAACAGCACAGCAGAACAACGCAGTTAAACGAGGCAGTCTTCCCAGCGACAGCGAGTGGGAGAAGTACAGGTGTGGAAAAGTACAGAGCAGTTTAGAAGCAGTTTGAAAGCAGGTTGACGGCTGCAGAAGAAACTAAACTTAAAAAAAACCCCTCAACATGGTCTTCAAGCCAATAATCTGTGACACCTGCTTGATGTGGGAAATCCGAGAAAACCCAGCAGATCTTAACCAAGTGTACGTAAAGTGCCGCGCGATCCAGGATTTGCATAAACTAGTAAGTATGCTAGAAATGGAGCTGGAAGAAGTGAGACAGCAACAGGATCTTCAGGAACTGGTACACCCACAATTCATGGAAGTCTGCATCACCCCTAACAGACTGAAAGCCACCAGGGAGATAGAAGGTCAGAACAACTGGGTTCAGGTAGGCAGAAGCAGGGAAAAAAAGAAACTTCGTTAAACACAACCACCAGAAATCAAAACAACCAACACATTTGAGTCACTTCAGAATTTTGATGAGCAGAACCAACAACAAGAGAATGAAAGGAACAACATCCAGGACCCCATTGACAGTGGTGACCAGAGAGCAAAAAGAAGGGAGGTCATGATTGTTGGGGACTCCATATTGAGAAACACAGCAAGTTCAATTCGCAGTTTGGACCCCCTTACTACAACAGTGTGCTGCCTTCCGGGAGCCTCGGTCAAGCACATCACTGAGAACGTGGACAGGCTCCTAGAACGAACAGGAGATGACCCGGAAGTAGTCGTCCACATCGGTACAAACAACATTGGAAGAGACAGACCAAAATCCCTGCAAAACAAATTCAGAGAGCTAGGAAGGAAATTAAAAGAGAAAACCAAAACTGTGGTATTTTCTGGTATACTACCGGCACCTTGCAAAGGGCCATATGGACAGCTGGAAATAATTAATCAAAACGCATGGCTGAAGATGTGGTGCACACGGGAAGGCTTCACCTATCTTGATCATTGGACCACATTCTACAACGAGGACTATCTGTATAGACGGGATGGACTGCACTTAAATAACAAGGGAACCAGTCTACTTGGAGAAAAGATCCTCGAGCAGGTTCAGAAGCATTTAAACTAGAAAGGAAGGGGGGAGAAATCAACAAAAAAACAGAAGGGAGACCGCATCAAAACAAGAACAACAACTCAGGTAAGACAACCATTAAATGTATTTATCTAAATGCTAGACTAAAAGTATCAGAAACAAAATTCTAGAACTTGAAGCTACTGCACTAACAGGTAACTATGATGTGATAGGTGTTACTGAAACTTGGTTGTCTGAGAGTGATGGGGACGAATATAATATTTGTGGGTATACACTGTATAGGAAAGACAGGCAGGACAGAAGAGGAGGAGGGGTAGCGCTATACATAAGAAACAGTCTTGAAGCCCAGGTGTTAAACCTGGACAAAGAAAATAAAACCGAATCAATATGGGTCAGAATAATGGACAAAAATTCAAAGGGCATAATAATAGGAGCATGCTATAGACTGCCAGATTCAGACAGTGAGCACAATAATCTGTTATACAAAGAAGCCATACTAATGGGGGATTTCAACTTCCCCCAAATAAAATGGGAAAACCTGGTGGGTAGCACGAAGGATGAAATAGAAATGGTGGAAATGACAAATGACTGCTTCCTAACACAATTTGTCAAGGCACCGACTAGAGGGGAGGCATGCCTTGATTTAGTCTTTTCAAATAACGAAGACAGAATAACTAAAACAGAGGTCAGAGAACCACTGGCAAACTCAGACCACAACATGGTCTCATTTGAAGTGTTTTTTAAAACCCCAAAAGTAATGACTAAAGCTAAGGTTTACAATTTTAGAAAAGCAAACTATGAAGGTATGAAACAGAGACTAACAGAAGTAGATTGGAGTAAAATAGAGAAAACCCACAGAAGAAGGATGGTTGTTCTTCAAAAATGTAGTACTAGAGGCACAAAACAATTATATCCCTAAAGTAGACAAATCTAAATGTAAAACTAAATTGCCAAAATGGTTTAATAGATCAATTAAAAAAAAAATATTCAGCGAAAAAAGGCACTTTATAGAGCATTAAAAAACTACCAAAAAGAAAGTATGCAAAAAGAGTACACGGAACTGCAAACGCAAGTCAAAAAGGAAGTTAGAAAGGCCAAGAGAGAAATAGAAATGAACATTGCTAAGGGAGCTAAAACCAATTCCAAAATGTTTTTCCAATATTACAACAGCAAGAGAACATTCAAAGAGGAGATTAAATGTTTAAGAGATACAAATGGCAAAATCGTAGATGAAGAAAAAAAAATAGCAAATATATTAAATGATTACTTTTCACAAGTTTTTACAAAGGAAGATACTGACAACATGCCCCACATGTCATCCAGTTCCTATCCAGTTTTAAATAACTTTAGCATAACTGAGGCAGAAGTGTTAAAGGGACTAGGAGCTCTTAAAATAAACAAATCCCCTGGGCTGGATGAGATCCTCCCAGTAGTACTCAAAGAAATGAAAGAAGTAATTTACAAACCGCTAACCAAGATCATGCAGCAGTCTCTTGACACAGGGGTGGTACCGACAGACTGGAAAATTGCAAACGTAATACCGATCCACAAAAAGGGAAACAAAACTGAACCAGGTAACTACAGACCAGTAAGCCTGACTTCTATTATATGCAAACTTATGGAAACTATAATAAGATCCAAAATGGAAAATTACCTATATGGTAACAGGGTCCTGGGAGACAGTCAACATGGTTTTAGGAAAGGGAGATCGTGCCTAACTAACTTGCTTGATTTTTTTGAGGATGCAACATCGATAATGGATAATTGCAAAGCATATGACATGGTTTATTTAGATTTCCAGAAAGCTTTTGACAAAGTCCCGCACAAAAGATTAATTCTCAAACTGAACGCAGTTGGGATTCAAGGAAACACATATACATGGATTAGGGAGTGGTTAACATGTAGAAAACAGAAAGTACTTATTAGAGGAAAAACCTCAGAATGGAGTGTGGTAACCAGTGGTGTACCACAGGGATCAGTATTAGGTCCTCTGCTATTCCTAATCTACATTAATGATTTAGATTCTGGTATAGTAAGCAAACTTGTTAAATTTGCAGACGACACAAAAGTAGGAGGGGTGGCAAACACTGTTGCAGCAGCAAAGGTCATTCAAAATGATCTAGACAAGATTCAGAACTGGGCAGACACATGGCAAATGACATTTAATAGAGAAAAGTGTAAGGTACTGCACGCAGGAAATAAAAATGTACATTGTAAGTATCATATGGGAGATACTGAAATTGGAGAAGGAATCTATGAAAAAGACCTAGGAGTTTTTGTTGACAGAAATCAATATTTGGTGGAATAACCCTGATTTTCAAGCACAGCTTTCATGCATCTTGGCATGCTCTCCACCAGTCTTTCACATTGATGTAGGGCGACTTTATGCCACTCCTGGCGCAAAAATTCAAGCAGCTCGGCTTTGTTTGATGGCTTGTGACCATCCATCTTCCTCTTGATCACATTCCAGAGGTATTCAATGGGGTTCAGGTCTGGAGATTGGGCTGGCCATGACAGGGTCTTGACCTGGTGGTCCTCCATCCACACCTTGATTGACCTGGCTGTGTGGCATGGAGCATTGTCCTTCTGAAAAAAACAATCCTCAGAGTTGGGGAACATAGTCAGAGCAGAAGGAAGCAAGTTTTCTTCCAGGACAACCTTGTACTTGGCTTGATTCATGCCAATGCTGCCCGATTCCAGCCTTGCTGAAGCATCCTCAGATCATCACCGATCCTCCACCACATTTCACAGTGGGTGCGAGACACTGTGGCTTGTAGGCCTCTCCAAGTCTCCGTCTAACCATTAAATGACCAGGTGTTGGGCAAAGCTGAAAATTAGACTCACCTGGGGGTGCATCAGCAATCGGGCAGATTTGTCTTTGTGAAGGGTGCATGACTTAAGCCAAGTACAAGGTTGTCCTGGAAGAAAACTTGCTTCTCTGTTCTGACAATGTTCCCCAACTCTGAGGATTGTTTTTTCCAGGGTTATTCCACCAAATACTGATTTCTGAACTCTTCCTAAGTTAAAACATTAGTATTGTGTTGTTTAAAAATGAATCTGAACTTATTTTCTTTGCATTATTGGAGGTCTGACAACACTGCATCTTTTTTGTTATTTTGACCAGTTGTCATTTTCTGCAAATAAATGCTCTAAATGACAATATTTTTATTTGGAATTTGGGAGAAATGTTGTCAGTAGTTTATAGAATAAAACAAAAATGTTCATTTTACCCAAACACATACCTATAAATAGTAAAACCAGAGAAACTGATAATTTTGCAGTGGTCTCTTAATTTTTTCCAGAGCTGTATAGCGCCTTTCACAGTGGATCACCACCACAAAGCGCTTTAGAAGATACAAGACTAGGGTGTGTGAACTATGCATCAGTTGCAGAGTCACTTACAACGTTTAACTATGAAACAGATTTATTTGGTGCCTTTTTAAAGAAGAGAGTGAAAGCTTTGCGATGTGAATACGTTCAGGTAAGTGTACAGTACAGTAGTACAGTTTCGCTTGTACTACAGTGATGATATGAACAGGGACATGCTCTGTGGCTGAGAATTGTGTGTGTCTGCATATTCTTTTGATTCAGTACAGTAGGAGGGCTGTCAGCACTGTTCTGTGAATTGTGAAATGACAGTAAATCACATAAATTAATCTTGTTTTGCAGAGAAGGGTGGAATTGGATGTGGGAGTCAACCACCATGAGTTCCTCTATTTTGACGAAGCAGGCTTCAATCTGGTCAAACGGGGCAGCATGGCGGGAATATCACAATGTCTGTGGCCATATCACAAAATGGAGTTGTGGCACAAAATCCTGTGCTATGGCCATACAATTCAGCCCAACTGCTGAATTTTTGGATGTTCAGCAAAATCACCTCATACATCTAAAGGCTAGAGTTACATTGGTCATAGTCGGGACAATGTCAATTTCCTTCTTGCATTGGTAGTATGAGTGTGGTTTGCAGCTCAACCCTATGAGGATTTTTTTTTTAGCCTGGATGTGGAAGGTGTATGACCCCCACCCTTCCAAGCAAGCCACCCTCATCCAGGCCATGGATGAGGCGTGTGGTGACATCACAGCTCAGCAGTGCTAGGGGTGGATAAGGCACTCCAAGAGATATTATCCACGGTGCCTGGCTAATGAGGACATAAGATGTGATGTGGATGAAAATCTGTGGCCTCATGCTGAAGAGAGAGTAGATAACAGATGAAATGGTGTGGAATATCATACCAAATGCATATTGTATCTTATTTTGTATATTTACAGTACTGTAAGTTATAATTTTGTTCACTGTGATTTAGATAACATTTTTTTATTTGATTTACACAAAAGATGCATGTTTTATGTTTGTTTATATATTGGTATTATTTTGTGTTCAATATTATTTGTTAAGGATTATTTTATGTTATTATGCTCAAAATGAAAATGTTGAACTATTTGATGTTTTGGTGCTATGAATTGCTTTTGCGTCGTTTATTTATCACATTTGAATTAAAGACTTCATTTTGCTCTGGTTACAGGATTTGGATACTGGAGTGAGTAGTCTGGGGTTTTGAGTTAAAGGTTTTGCACTTTGAAACTGTATTTTGAAAAATGAGTCAAAGCAATTGTAAAAAACTGTAATATATAAATAAATCTCCGTGATCATACATAAACTACATCTGATTGACAACGATGTTATAGAAACATAAGACATGGGTTTAAAACAATTTACCATATAAAGAGTCGTTGATTACACATTTTAACATTCATATGAAAACACTGTGGCACGAACAACCACCAACATACAGTCTTGCAAATAAAACGGTCAGATAAAAATAAAAAGTGAACCTCCCCTTTAATCAAACTGCTGCCCCGCCTTACTTTTGCCTATTTTCACATTACTTTGCTAGCACGATCAACTTATTTCCTATGACACCAGCACTATGGGAGACAGCCCTGCACCATTGGGAATTTGTTTTTCGTGATTGCAGATCAGATACATCAGCTGTTAGGGTTAGGTTGCCCTGGTCGTCAACTTGTTGTTCATTCAAGCCACTGAATAGCTCCATCTTGCGCCACATGATTAGGGTCCCTGTGACGAATAATTTGAATGCCTTTTTTTTTCCTTTTGCATATTTTTTAATTCTTTAGTTCTTTTTGGTCATTTATGATCTCTTTTGTATATGTGGCCATAATTCCTTTATTTATTATCCGATTTGTTAAAACAATTCATTGTACACTTAGATTTGAGCTGGCCAAGGTAAAAGTTTTACCAACAATAATGTTTTTTTTCTGTGGTTTTTGTTATCTGTATTGAACAGGGTGAGTCTCAGACTATTTCACTTTGTTTTATGAAAGTCCAGTGTGTGCACATTAATTTCATGTATGCCACTTACCTGTAACCTTTATAGTTAAACAGGCACAAATCTAACAGTAAAAAACAGGCGAAAATAGCTTGGACCCTAACCAGCAGTTTATGGAGAATATCTATTCCCAAACTGCAGTTTAATGCTGTATTTACATGTAAATATCTCTTCCCAAACTGCAGTTTAATACTTTAATGCAATAAACAGATTTCGATAAATTCTGTTATTCTCATTCAAGCTGATTAGACGTAGAAATACAGCTTCCGGGTTATTTTGCCCACTTGAGAAGTCTTGGAAACCCCCACTACTCCAGCGGTATGTACACACAAGAAACACTCACTACTCCAGCAGTATCTACACCAAGAAACACTCACTACTCCAGCAGTATCTACACCAAGAAACACTCACTACTCCAGCAGTATCTACACCAAGAAACATTCACTACTCCAGCAGTATGTACACACACGAAACGCCCACTACTCCAGCAGTATGTACACACACGAAACGCCCACTACTCCAGCAGTATCTACACACAAGAAACGCCTACTACTCCAGTAGTATCTACACATACGAAACGCCCACTACTCCAGCAGTATCTACATACACGAAACAATCTACACACAAAGCACTAAGGCTCAGACTCCCCTTTATACTTCTGCTTGCAGGTTTATTTTTGTTGTAACCCTACCAGCGTAACAGGAGGCAGCGACTAGGGTTTCATAGTTTAACATCCACATCTAGTTTAATTGGTCTCTGTTTTGAGAACGGGAAACATGTTGTGGCAGACATTTATAACTTAATATTGATTATCTAAAGTAAATTAAGCCAAACACAGATATTGGTATCTAAATTAATCATAGTATCTCAAACGAAAATAGTATCTAACTTTTACAAGTTAATGTAAATGCTGTAGTACACTGTTATTTACAATGGTAGACAACAAGGGTCCTGTCCCTTTAACAGTGTAAAGCAAAACAAAACAAAAATAACCCTGACCATTTTTGAGGTCCTAAACTCACTGAGTCTGATCTTCAAACACGGTCAAACAAAACACTGTGTATAAAATTGTACAAGCTGTTTTTTTCCATTTTTCTGTTTACTTACAATATTTTAGTTTTAGCTTTAGTGTGTGTGTATATATATTTGCATAGCATGAGGTGAAACTGGGGTTGCTCAAACCTCTGAATGGATGTAAATGCAAGTGTTCTCTTAGAGGATTGAGGCTTTTCCTGAACATTAGTGATGGCTCGTTGAATGAAATGCACGCAATCTTTTACCTTGTGTCCCTTGTGTGTGTTGGTCTCCTTCAAGCTTATCAACCGTGGGCAATAAATCCCTCAGAGCCTACTGTACTCTGCAACTACAGTTTGAGGTGCCTAAATGCAGGTGGGGTCAAAAAGTTAATAAGGTGGACACCGCTTAAGCTTAAGGACACTTAAGCTTAACTCTGGAAAGTGCAACAAAAACTTTGTCCATAGGAGGAAATGGAGTTACCCTGTGTAACAGGGCGAGCAGCCCTGTACAGTGTTTATTTTAGAACGGGGTCTCCCCCTCCGCCCGTGTTATTTTGTATTTGTTTATTATTTTGTATGACGGCGCAGCCGTGCATTTTTGTGTTATTGTTTTAAAAATGTATTTGGGTATAAATGACGGCAAACCGCCGTGCGTTTTGTTTTACAGCGTGGATGGGAAGCCCATCCACGTTAATAATTAAAACCCGTACAGAAGGTGGCCGTCTCCCGAATTAAGTGAATAATTTGTTGCTAATCGGGAGATGGTCACCTGTATAAAAAGCCTGCAGCTCTCCATGTTCGAGGTGTGGGTGTTCAGAAGTGGTGAACGGGACAGCGAGAGGCGAGAGAGATAGTTAAAAAGAAATAAGGATCAGTGAAGGCAGCTGCTCAGCCTGAACTTAGTGTTTATATTTGTGTTTGAGATTTGTTTTATTTTAAACCTTTTATTTTTGCTCTGTGAGCAAGTGTTTATTTTTGTTCTTTAATTAAATGGCGCATGCGCCACTGCACTTCTGGTCTGAGTAACCGCAACGCTGTTTCCTGCCACACGTGGTGTCCAGCGTGGGATCACCAGCGCCTCCTGGACACAGACCAGAAGAGGTACTGCAGAGGAGTCCTGCAGTTTCTTTTTCTTTTTAAATTAATCGTTATAATTATTATTATTTTTTTTTTGGAGTGAAGAGAAAGGAAGGATGGGAAGGAAGCAGCAGCAGAAGGAGCAGCGCGGGGCTGGTCGCAAGCCCCACCACGCATCCAGCAAGGTGGACGTCTACCTGACCTGCTTGAGGGGGGAGGAGTGGTGTTTTGAAGTTGGCAAGGTCGGACACGTGTCGCCCGACTACCACCACTCCCCACCTCAGGAAGAAGAGGTGGAAACAGAGCCACAGCCACAGGATGGGCATTCACTATGGTTGCTGCATCTGTGGGGAGTGGGGCCATTTCCCAGCTAACTGCCCCCCCACCAGAAGAATGCCTGCTGCCTCTGCATTCACCACTGCCACCAGCAGAGGGAGAGCGCCTGCTGGTTCCCTTTCCGCCAGCAGAGGGAGCATGCCTGCTGGTCCCCCCGCTGCAGCCAGAAGGGGAGGAGCCCCTGCCGCCTTCGCCATCAAGAGGAGAGGAACGAGCTGCCTCTGCCTCCTCCATCGGCAGGAGACTACACGCTTCCGCCACCTCCACCAGCAGGAGCAGAGCAGCAGGAGCTGCCTCTGCCTCCGCCACCTCCATTGGCAGGAGCAGGGCAGCAGGAGCTGCCTCTGCCTCCGCCACCCCCACCAGCAGAGGATGAATGCTTGCTGGTATCACTTCCCCCACCATCACAAGGAGAGCTGCAGGTGCTGCCTGTCTCTACCACCACTAGGAGCGGAGCCTCCTCCGTCTCCACCACCACCAGGAGCAGTGCAGCCTCCGACTCCACCACCATCAGGAGCAGAGCAGCAGGAGCTGCCTCCGTCTCCACCACCACCAGGAGTGGAGCAGCAAGAGCTGCCTCTGTCTCCATCACCAGGAGCACAGCAGCAGGAGCTTCCTCTGTCTCCAACCCTGCCAGAGGGAGAGAAGCAGGAGCTGCTTCTCCCTTCAGCATTGGAGGGACCAGGGCAGGATGCTGCCGGACCTACCCAGCCGATGCATAGGTTGCTGAGGGGAGCACGGGAGAAAAACTCCCGGCCACAGTGGCTGCAAAGAGGGCCAAACCCCGAACCACCGCTAGGCCTGGCTCTCCTCCCGCCGTTGCCTCCCGAGGGTCCGCTGCTGCCTTGCCTCGCACCGCCCAAGGATGCAACGTCCGCACCGTCCAAGGATGCCACGTCCGCACCGCCCAGGGATGCCTGCCTCGCACCGCCCAAGGATGCTACGTCCGCATCGCCTGGGGCTGCCTGTCGCTCTGCATCGCCTGGGGCGGCTTCTCTCTCTCTTTTATCCCCTAGGGTCGCAGAGGGTCCTGCTTCCCCTGGGGTTTCTTGTCTCTCCTCTGCTTCGCCTGGGGCTGTTGCTGGCACTGCTTGGCCTGGGGTCGTTGAGGGTCGTCCCACTTCGCCTGGGGTTGCCTATCTCTCCTCCGCTTCGCCTGGGGTTGCCTGTCTCCATGTGTGCTTTGCACAAGGAGGTGGCCGTTGGGGCCATGTGTGCTTTGCACAAGGGGGAGGATATGTAACAGGGCGAGCAGCCCTGCACAGTGTTTATTTTAGAACGGAGTCTGCCCCACCGCCCCTGTGTTATTTTGTATTTGTTTATTATTTTGTATGACGGTGCAGCCGTGCATTTTTGTGTTATTGTTTTAAAAATGTATTTGTTTATAAATGACGGCGAACCGCCGTGCGTTGTGTTTTGCAGCGTGGATGGGAAGCCCATCCATGTTAATCATTAAAACCTGTGCAGAAGGTGGCCATCTCCTGAATTAATTAAGTGAATAATTAGTTGCTAATCGGGAGGTGGTCACCTGTATAAAAAGCCTGCAGCTCTCCATGTTCGAGGTGTGGGTGTTCAGAAGTGGAGAACAGGAGAGCGAGAGGCGAGAGATAGTTAAAAAGAATATAAGGATCAGTGAAGGCAGCTGCTCAGCCTGACCTTAGGTCGTTTATTTTTGTGTTCGAGATTTGTTTTATTTCAAACCTTTTATTTTTGCTCTGTGAGCAAGTGTTTATTTTTGTTCAAATATTTTGTTTACTATTGTTCTTTAATAAAATGGCGCACGCGCCACTGCACTGTACCTCTGTTTTGGTGGTGCTTTCTTCTGGTCTGGGTCACCGCAACGCCGTTTCCTGCCACACCCTGGCATATGTGAATGGTGATTGAATGAGCACCAATGATTGGGAAGATTGGGAAGTGCTCTCTAAACAATGTAGACTCTGTCCATGATTTCAAACTTTGAGCGTAAACGTTCAAAGGTATGGGTGACTCCATTGTTAAATGAGATGGTTATGATTTTGACCATACTTGTGTTTTCCACAAGTATAGTAGGAAACAGCTTGAAGCTTCCCTATTGCCCCATTGATGAGACTAGTGCAATATCAATGTTCTTGCGAAGCACCAATTTCAAGCCTATTTTGACTCGTATGGTAGTTTCCAGTCCAGCTGTACAACTGCAATCAGCCTTGTAGGCATTCATTTTTGTCAGCACATTTCTCTGGAAGTTAAAAGGGCAGTCCACAGTCCATAAGGTGAATGTCCACTCCAGGCATATGATCAAGCACAGCAGTCTGGATCCGGTTACAGACATCTACAGTAGGCATGACGCAGGTTGAGCCCTCTGGAAAAATAGCGAGGTGGCTATTTTTTTTTTTTAATTAGCAGTGGGAGAAAACACCTTCAGCAAGTAGAATCTGCCAGAACTGACGGACTACAATAAATACTAATGAGAGCAAAACAAATACAAAAGAAAAACAAGGGAAATGCAGATCTATTCAAGAAAGCTGGGAGTCTTTGTATAAATGGATTTTATATTTTTAAAAGCTGCAACAATAGTTCTGCTTGTTGGTAATAACAGTTGGTGCTTGATCCCCGCATCATTCACAAAATCGCCGCCTGTGCACCTATTATCAGTGATTAAAGGTTGGTTTTCAAACAAACTTATTATCGCTTACCAATACTGTACTGGTATAAGAAAAGTATGTTTTTAAAAAAGTAATTTCAGCTTTCAATCACTTAAAATATGCTGAAGGCAATGTAAACAACACCAGGCTACAGACAGGTAGTCCCAATCTTTAAATGTGTTACTGTTTATAAAAAAGAACTCAACTTTATCATGAATATTGTGGCCGGTCCCCCTTTGCTAACGACATCTTCAGACAAGGTCATAATCAAGTATAAATCTCCACATTTTTGTAAATTGACTTTACATTTATTTCTAAAGATGTAATGCGTTTCAGTAAATCCAAACGATAAACTACTTCTCCCACGCAGAAAGAGAACACAAATGGAAAACACCATTAACTGGAGTTTGCATTGCAAGGGAGATGATGGGAGGTTTAAGAACATAAGAACATAAGAAAGTTTACAAACGAGAGGAGGTCATTCGGCCCATCTTGCTCGTTTGGTTGTTAGTAGCTTATTGATCCCAAAATGTCATCAAACAGCTTCTTGAAGGATCCCAGGGTGTCAGCTTCAACAACATTACTGGGGAGTTGATTCCAGACCCTCACAATTCTCTGTGTAAAAAAGTGCCTCCTATTTTCTGTTCTGAATGCCCCTTTGTCTAATCTCCATTTGTGACCCCTGGTCCTTGTTTCTTTTTTCAGGCTGAAAAAGTCCCTTGGGTCGACACTGTCAATATCTTTTAGAATTTTGAATGCTTGAATTAGGTCGCCACGTAGTCTTCTTTGGTCAAGACTGAACAGATTCAATTCTTTTAGCCTGTCTGCATATGACATGCCTTTTAAGACCGGAATAATTCTGGTCGCTCTTCTTTGCACTCTTTCTAGAGCAGCAATATCTTTTTTATAGCGAGGTGACCAGAACTGCACACAATATTCAAGATGAGGTCTTACTAGTGCATTGTACAGTTTTAACATTACTTCCCTTGATTTAAATTCAACACTTTTCACAATGTATCCGAGCATCTTGATAGCCTTTTTTATAGCTTCCCCACATTGTCTAGATGAAGACATTTCTGAGTCAACAAAAACTCCTAGGTCTTTTTCATAGATTCCTTCTCCAATTTCAGTATCTCCCATATGATATTTATAATGTACATTTTTATTTCCTGCGTGCAGTACCTTACACTTTTCTCTATTAAATATCATTTGCCATGTGTCTGCCCAGTTCTGAATCTTGTCTAGATCATTTTGAATGACCTTTGCTGCTGCAACAGTGTTTGCCACTCCTCCTACTTTTGTGTCGTCTGCAAATTTAACAAGTTTGCTTACTATACCAGAATCTAAATCATTAATGTAGATTAGGAATAGCAGAGGACCTAATACTGATCCCTGTGGTACACCACTGGTTACCACACTCCATTCTGAGGTTTTTCCTCTAATCAGTACTTTCTGTTTTCTACATGTTAACCACTCCCTAATCCATGTACATGTGTTTCCTTGAATCCCAACTGCGTTCAGTTTGAGAATTAATCTTTTGTGCGGGACTTTGTCAAAAGCTTTCTGGAAATCTAAATAAACCATGTCATATGCTTTGCAATTATCCATTATCGATGTTGCATCCTCAAAAAAAATCAAGCAAGTTAGTTAGACACGATCTCCCTTTCCTAAAACCATGTTGACTGTCTCCCAGGACCCTGTTACCATATAGGTAATTTTCCATTTTGGATCTTATTATAGTTTCCATAAGTTTGCATATAATAGAAGTCAGGCTTACTGGTCTGTAGTTACCTGGTTCAGTTTTGTTTCCCTTTTTGTGGATCGGTATTACGTTTGCAATTTTCCAGTCTGTCGGTACAACCCCTGTGTCAAGAGACTGTTGCATGATCTTGGTTAGCGGTTTGTAAATAACTTCTTTCATTTCTTTGAGTACTACTGGGAGGATCTCATCCGGCCCAGGGGATTTGTTTATTTTAAGAGCTCCTAGTCCCTTTAACACTTCTGCCTCAGTTATGCTAAAGTTATTTAAAACTGGATAGGAACAGGATGACATGTGGGGCATGTTGTCCGTATCCTCCTTTGTAAAAACTTGTGAAAAGTAATCATTTAATATATTTGCTATTTTTTTTTCTTCATCTACGATTTTGCCATTTGTATCTCTTAAACATTTAACCTCCTCTTTGAATGTTCTCTTGCTGTTGTAATATTGGAAAAACATTTTGGAATTGGTTTTAGCCCCCTTAGCAATGTTCATTTCTATTTCTCTCTTGGCCTTTCTAACTTCCTTTTTGACTTGCGTTTGCAGTTCTGTGTACTCTTTCTGCGTACTTTCTTTTTGGTCCTTTTTTAATGCTCTGTAAAGTGCCTTTTTTCGCTGAATATTTTTTTTAATTGATCTATTAAACCATTTTGGCAATTTAGTTTTACATTTAGATTTGTCTACTTTAGGGATGTAATTGTTTTGCGCCTCTAGTACTACATTTTTGAAGAACAACCATCCTTCTTCTGTGGGTGTTTTCTCTATTTTACTCCAATCTACTTCTGTTAGTCTCTGTTTCATACCTTCATAGTTTGCTTTTCTAAAATTGTAAACCTTGGCTTTAGTCATTACTTTTGGGGTTTTAAAAAACACTTCAAATGAGACCATGTTGTGGTCTGAGTTTGCCAGTGGTTCTCTGACCTCTTTGTCATTTCCACCATAGTTCATTTTGTGCTACCCGGGTTTTTTGAATTTGACTAAATCAAGGCATGCCTCCCCTGGCTTCCTTGACAAATTGTGTTAGGAAGCAGTCATTGTATATTATTTTGCCCTTCTGAATTTTTGTCTGTTATTCTGACCCATACTGATTCTGTTTTATTTTCTTTGTCCAGGTTTAACACCTGGGCTTCAAGACTGTTTCTTACGTATAGCGCTACCCCTCCTCCTCTTCTGTCCTGCCTGTCTTTCCTATACAGTGTATACCCACAAATATTATATTCATCCCCATCACTCTCAGACAACCACGTTTCTGTAACACCTATCACATCATAGTTACCTGTTAGTGCAGTAGCTTCAAGTTCTAGAATTTTGTTTCTGATACTTCTAGCATTTAGATAAATACATTTAATGGTTGTCTTACCTGAGTTGTTGTTCTTGTTTTGATGCGGTCTCCCTTCTGTTTTTTTGTTGATTTCTCCCCCCTTCCTTTCTAGTTTAAATGCTTCTGAACCTGCTCGAGGATCTTTTCTCCAAGCTTTCACAGCTTCGATCGAGTGACAGTTTTCTAAGCATTATTTGTGAATGCTTATTCACCATTGCTACATCCTGTTAGACTTCCCTGCATTAATTGACTTTCCTGCGTTTTTTAAAAATTATTCATCGTTTAATCACAAGTTACAAGATTAAATAATCTACTATACTCCGCCTGGGCGCTGCCATAATAGGGTCACACAACTGTGATCCTGTACTGCTGATTGGCTCAGTGGATATTTTGGATTTTTCTAAATTAGAAGCCTGGAGTACAGAGTTATGGAAAGAAACGATCATTTAAGTTGTATTTAACATGGTGTATATAGTGTTTTCAGGACAAATGACACTGAACACCAGAAAGTAGGCACTGTGAGATGAATGATCCTACTTTTAGCTCAGTTTTGGTGCAAATAGCGTATATTGCGTTTTGCATCTAAACTCTTTATATATATATATATATATATATATATATATATATATAGAACATAGAAACATAAGAAAGTTTACAAACGAGAGGAGGCCATTCGGCCCATCTTGCTCGTTTTGGTTGTTAGTAGCTTATTGATCCCAAAATCTCATCAAGCAGCTTATATATATATATATATATATATATATATATATATATATATATATATATATATATATATATTCCAGATTGTGGAGCTGCATTTGTGCCATATAAAAATGTGAGAAACGTCGTGTGTGTGTGTGTGTGTGTCCATCTGTCTGTGGTTACTGTTCTTATGACAGTTCTACGGTTATGCACAATACAGCGCTGTGAACAGAGTTTATATTTTCTGCACTCTTAAATTAAGAATAGTTCATACATTAGTACAGCCAGGGTGGTCCGTCAGCCCCGTCGACTCACTCATACGTGTTTGTGTGTTGCTTTGTGCTCCCTGAGATATCCGGATACAGATAAGCCCTGTATGAAGCTAATTTGATACGAATCATATGCAAAGTTTGAAATGTACATATGTTTTCAGTACCAAACAATAATTATGAGAAAGTGTATTCGAATTCAATAAAATAACTTTGTAACATCTCCCTGTCTGTGTCAATATTCTATTTACCGTTGAACCTATAATATGACATCAGGTGTGTTATTCTATTTATTATTTATTAAACTTAACCCCGTTCTTTGATTATTAAATGGCTTACTTAATATAAAAGTCGAGGAGTTAACAACAAATAAACAATTTGTTTGTCTGTGTGTTTTGGTTCAGCGCAGAAACTGGGAGTCACAGGTTTACAATTGATTACATTAAATGAGACATAAACCCTTAAAATCCCACTAACATATTCAGTGCAATGATATCCACAGTAAGCCTTATCACTGGAAGAGCAATTACATTGAGAGTTTCACTTGTTTAGACTGTCTCCAACTTGCAGCTGCCCCTCCCTGATAATTATTTCTTAATTTTATTTAGAACTTTACAGCAAAACTGCCCTTTTAATTATATATATATATATATATATATATATATATATATATATATATATATATATATATATATATATATATATAATAATAAAAAAAGACATTGCTTATTGGAATCAGTCTATGTAACCTATACTTTACATAACAACACAACACGTTTTCAAATAATCGTATAACTTTTAAATAAAATCAGTTCAGTCTCTGTGATTTCACTAAGTCCAGATTTAGGTTTATTCCGGTGTAGAAAGCAGTAATTCACGGTCACAACAGTCCACGAGCTCATTTAACGTTTTAGTTTAAGGCCTTTTTAAATATAGCAAACTGTCTTTCTCAACTCCTAGTTTATTTAGTTACCCAACTCCTTAAGCCGTGGCTCCTGAACTTCCCTGCCTGCTAACACTGTCTCTGGAACCTTCCTAGCTTCCCTTTGGGATGCCTGATAAACTAGCTGAGTTTGGTTGGTTTCACTCGTCTCTGAGATGGGGTCTCCTGCACTGCTCTGCGCTGTTTGTCTGCTGAATCAGTGAGAGTGAATCTGTCCTTTTGTTGTGGTAAACTCCCTCTGCCCTCTAGTGGTGGAGCCGGGAGGATCATTAAAGTAGCAGTCCCTTTCATTTTAAACACATAGTAAGTAATGCAGCTAATCTTTTTATTTTTTTACTTGGTCAAGGTACGCGATTTATAAGGACAATTAAATGGTTTTCCTTTTTTGAATGTACAATACATCATTTCATCTGCAATCGGCAACGCGATGGGGGAAAAACAGTTAGTTTATTTACTTTTTTTTTAAATACAATTTTGTCTGTAGCAGGGGAGCGGAGCGGAGTGGAAAGAAAGAGCAGAGCAGGTGATATTATTATGAGCGGTGAACGGAATTGTCACCGTTTCTTTCCGCTCACATTCTCTGAACACAACACAGACGTTCGCCGTTAAAATACATTGTCTTTAACACAGGATTTGCACATCACAGGAGAGTAGAAGTGAGTAAACTGTATCCCTTATATGAGAAGTGGGTAAACGATATATTGCCCAAATTCAAAGTGGGTAAACGCCGTTTGCCTGCATACACCCTCAACGTGCACCACTGAGTAAAACTCCAAAGAAAAGTTTGAAGAAGCTGGTACTGCAAGGCAGTCTCCCATCCCAATACTAACCATGTATGCACATTATTATTTTTTTTATTTTTTTTAGCAGACACACTTATCCAGGCCAACTTACAGTTATGACATACATTATCCATTTATACAGTCTGATTTTTAACTGGACCAGCAGCAATATGTCCCACATCTGTGACTGAACTCACAACTCTCCAGTGAGGAGCAAAGTGCTCCAACCGCTCCTCCACAGATGCTGCAAATGAAGGATCACTAGTGTCTCGTTGTATAACTAAATCTCTGCAGTTGCCGACAAGTTTTTTTAACTTGTATGAGGAACTACTGTTCCTCTAAAAATATATATATACATATAAAATCATTTGAAATTTGAAATTATATATATATATATATACTTTTACATAGACCTTATACTTTTTATATAGGTAAATAAATGTCAGTTGCCGTGGATGAACACATCAGCCAAATCAATTAATACAACGTCCATTTCTCTAGCTTCCTATTTCTTAATTTATTTCTATATGTATAATACTGTTATGAGTACGTTAATTACTGGAGACACACACAAAGGCTCTCACGTTCAATGCACCCCCAGCTCTGGCGCCACACAGCCCTTCCCCACCCCAGAGCACTACTCTGCCTCTCAAGGTGACATCCACATATTACACAAATAACACCGGGAGGGTAATAACAGTTACAGGGTGACGCATTTAACAATATTGGGACTTGACAATAACTAATAATGAAATACAACGGAAATAATTCAGCTTTCTCCTACCATATTTCTCACTCCCAGCATCCTCTGCTACACATTAACCTAAGTGTAGAAAACTGTCTCTGAGTATGGCACTCCATTTGCCAACAGGTGGCAATAGCGAGTTAGTCCAGCCGTGCCGTCAAACTCTTCGTGTTTAACTAACCAGCGTTGGAGTCCACTCTATTTTCTGCACAACAGATCCACTTTTCAAATGATTTCACCTTGTTCAAAAAATAGGAGTTAATTAAAGACTGGAATAAACACTTTGAAAATATGGTCTTAGGAGTGCAATCAATTCATGCACAACATGACAGAATGACTCCTGTGTGCATTGGATTTATCATCACCGTATTCCCACGCTGGTGTCAATACCCCAGCCCACTTCAGACCTGCAGCCTTTCACAGATACAGTGTGCATCACTTTTAATCCATCTTATTTTAACGGTTCAATCATTAGCTTTGAACATGATCAACCCTGAATTGATCAAAGAGTCCCATGGTTAACCCTATCAAAACCATATTTGGTATATAGCACCATAGAATCACCATGTCTTTGTTATAAAACTATTCTCTTGCTTGAGAACATCAATGCAGATCAATTAAATACTCACTATATTCCACCCATACAACTCAAGAGGAAGGAAACAGCTGTGTTCAGAAGGGGAGGTATGAATATAAATTCTTGAGCCATGGTAATTTCATTCTACTTATAGGGTCTATTCAAAAAGGGTTAATATCTGCTGTAAGGGGAAAACAGGAGTACATCGGATTTGGACCATATCCGCTTATTTAATGACTCATAAGTGACAACTGACATCTGTTCTTAAGCTCCAAGGACATTCATTCCTGAAGGAAATTTTTAAACACATTGACATAAAGGTTAATGAATACCTCATTACATAAAGTTTTCATCGGTTCTGAATGTCAACCTGCTAATCATAAACCTGAACGACAGCAAAATGCCATCAACAATGAGGTGTTATTGAATGCTTGGTGTGGTCAAGTCAAAACTAACGACAGCCTGATTTCAAAATGTGACGTGATCACCATTGTCAAAACAAGTAATCTGAACATTTAAAATAAACCACATGTAAAAAAAAGTTACAAATAGTTTAATGTTAGACTGCTGTGCTTTTTTATACAATTTGTTGTCCCTGAGATTAACAGTGCCTTATATTTTGAAAAATGGATAGTCATACCATATAAATTGTCATACTGCATCTGTGTTATGCAAACTTGATGCTGCCTGGATAGGTCGGGAGGTGCACTTCATGCAATCCTGACAAGGCATGTCGCATCACGACTGCATGTTGTATCTTACACACCATTGTACTCAGAAAAACAGATGTAGATGTACCTTACCCCACAGAACATGACACAGCAGTGCTTTTTCCAACAGATGTGAGTAGACAAGGTAGCACAGAAGAAAATTCTTTACATAGTGTGACACAATTCTGTGTGGTATGATTTTGTCACTCTGTTTTGGGACCGTAACCCTGTCTTCAGGTGCAGGAAATAATTTGCTCACAAGTGGATTGTGGTTAAACAGGTTGGTACCTGTATATTTATTGTGTACAAGACAGAAAATAAAATAAACAAACAAAAACATAACACCAATCTGGAGCACTAACTAAACTTTTCACCCGTTCTCAAACTAACACTGGACAGCTATGTCGTTTACCAGTGATGTAGCTAGAGTGTTGGTTTTAGGAGTTTCCCCCGAAATTCATTATTCAGCGACATGGGAGAGAAAAATAATTCAGCCATCAGCAACACTGTAAACTCCCGTCCCTACCAATGTAAGCTCTAACCCGGATGCTGTTTGCTTCACTGCCTACCTGAGCACACTTAAAAAAAAAAAAAAAATCAGTAAAAAAAATAAATAAAATCACACATATCTAATTGTGATTGGGCAAAGTCCTGTCATTTTTACACCAGATGCAGCATTTGACTCTTTTGATTGTACAACGCACATGCACATACTGAATGGTGTTATTGGCATAATGGTTAATTATAATGGTCATAATGGTTAGCGAGTGTGAGAGGAGTGGAGCGAGCCAATTATATATGAGTGGGGGAGCAGAGCCTGGTCTTTCACAGCACTGAGAAGAACTGGGAACATGGTTTTAATTTTCCTAAATACATGTTTGGCCATGGAGTTTGCCCAGAAAATTTTACAAAAGAAGGTGAGAAATACAAATGTAGTCACTTTACAGTAGTTTCTATCATGCCTGTCCATGGTAACAGTAAAGCTATAATTAATTTTTCCAGTTTCAAACCAAAAATTAGTCACTTTTATGTTTTGCAGACTTAAAAAAAAGCTTTTATATTCAATGTGATTGGCGTTGCTCTTTATAATTTATTATGGAGGGAAAATAGTTAATTCAATGCAGGGTGGTCCGTCAGCCCTGTTGAGACTCATTCATATGTGTTCGTAGGTTGCTTTGAGCTCCTTATGAGATATTCGGATACAAATAAGCCCAATATATCAAACAAATTTGATACGACTCACGTGCATAGTTTGAAATATGTGAGTGCACCGTACACAACATCGTAGGAACCTATTCAAAACCTACTCATTGCAAGATGATATTTCCTAACTTTTATAATATGGATCACACACATAAAAAAGCTTCAGTCCCAGGCAGTCAAGTACAAAATCAAAAGCATTAGCAAAGTGCATAACATAAGAACATAAGAAAGTTTACAAACTAGAAGAGGCCATTCGGCCTATCTTGCTCATTTGGTTGTTAGTAGCCTATTGATCCCAGAATCTCATCAATCAGCTTCTTGAAGGATCACAGGGTGTCAGCTTCAACAATATTACTGGGGAGATGGTTCCAGACTGCCCAATTCTCTGTGTAAAAAAGTGCCTTCTGTTTTCTATTCTAAATGCCCCTTTATCTAATCTCCATTTGTGACCCTTGGTCCTTGTTTCTTTTTTCAGATCAAAAAAGTACCCAGGGTCGACACTGTCAATGTCTTTTAGAATTTTCAATGCTTGAATCAGATTGCCACATAGAATTCTTTTAAACCCGGAATAATTCTGGTCGCTCTTCTTTTCACTCTTTCAGAGCAGCAATATCCTTTTTGTAGCAAGTCTCCCATATGGCATTTATAATGAACATTTGTATTGCTTGCATGCCTGCATGCAGTACCTCCTATTTTAGTGTCATCTGCAAATTTAACAAGTTTGCTTACTATACCAGAATCCAAGTCATTAATGTAGATTAGGAAGAGCAGGCGGCCTAATACTGATCCCTGTGGTACTCCACTGGTTACCTCGTTCTATTTTGAGGCTTCTTGTCTAATCAGTACCTTTTGTTTTCTACATGTTAATCACCCCCTAATCCATGTACTTGTGTTTCCTTGAATCCCAACTGCATTCAGTTTGACAATAAATCTTTTATGCAGGACTTTGTCAAAAGCTTTCTGGAAGTCTAAATAAACTATGTAATATGCTTTGCAATTATCCATTGTCGATGTTATGCGGTGCCAGATTTAACTTAAATCTTGCATTTCTTCAAAGATTTAACTTACATCTTATATTTTTCCCTAATATTTATAAATGTTGTGAAAAGAAATTAATGTTTTTTTTAAAAGGGTACATTCATGATTTTCATTACATGAGAGTAGATGTTAAAATTTCCTGCTGATTTGAACTCGGCTCTCACCAAGATAAGCACCAACTTCAACCACAGAGCGGTCTCCCCAGCACATCTGCATGACAACCATCTGGATTGAGCTAAGTAGTGTACATCTCTGGGGTCTTCAAGTGGGCACCTTCCATCCTCTGTGTTTCGTCGACTAGCCCATGACACCTCAAGAGAGCTCGACAGTGATTCTGGTGTCCCAGCACCACCCACCTCCGTCCCCCATTCAAAACAGCCCAGCTTAATTATCCGTACATCAGCATTGCTTCCTTTCTATTGTGCTTGAGGTCCCTAGCAAGAAGCTTTCTGTCTCAGCCACAGCCAGTTACTGCTCCTTTCTGCTGCTTCAGACTCTTGGTCACTGCACCCTGAGAAACCGGGTTGTAGAGGGTGCCACGGGTATAATTTATAAAACTAGTTACAAAATTTAACATTTAGCTAAGTATTTAACTAAGTCTTAAACCTCTTAACTAGATTTAACATTTAGCTAAATATTTAACTAAATCTTAAATCTGTTAACACTCAACCTGCCGAGATTTTGGACTACATACAACCGCCGCACCTGCAAACGGCTTCGATATGAAAATGAAAAACAAACAAACAATCGGATACAACTTAATATTTTTATTTATGAACATCCTACATAACATGCAGAGCAGAAACACTATGTACATTGAAAATTTAAATTTATTTATTTTTGTTTTAAAAGACGACATATAAATAAAAATGAATGATAAACTTCAGTATAAATAAGCGTAGAAAGCTGTATGCACATATAAAATTACAAAACAAAAATATCTAGTTATAAAAATAGCATAAAAAGGTCATATATATATATATACACCAAATATGGATTTGATTTAGATTTTTCTTCTGTTCACTCACTTTGCATTTAGTTAATTGATAAATATAATCTATTAACATGTCTATTTTTGAAAGCATTCTTACTTTACAGCATTTTTTCACACCTGCCTAAAACTTTTGCACAGTACTGTACATAACACACATACACACCGAACAAAAATATAAACGCAACATGCAACAATTTCAAAGATTTTACTGAGTTACAGTTCATAAGGAAATCAGTCAATTGAACTAAATTGTTTAGGCCCTAATCTATGGATTTCACATGACTGGGAATACAGATAGGCATCTCTTGGTCAGATACCTTAAAACATCTTTATTTTGCTATAACTTTATTTTCCCATAGAGGTAAACCACACATTCCTGAGTGACTCACACTGAGCAATGGGACTCTGGAAGGTGACATTAAAAACAAGATGGGCAATTGGCAGTCAGTCATTCAGACAACCATTAAGCCTGATCACCCCCATTAAGGGCAGAATAGGGGCCTCTAGCCCAGCCCAAAGGGTGGAGCTACCCAGACTGACAACACATTAAAATTGCGACCAGTTCATTCAGTTTTCAGAACACCTGATGAAGCCTAATGAAGAGGCGAAACATTGTGCACATCTAGAAGAATAAGAAATTGAGGAAACCAGAGACAAGGCAAGAGATCCAACAGGACAGGATTCCCTACCATCTCCTGGCTACCCCAAGGATACATTGAATAGGAACTAAGGGCTAAACTAATTTCTTTTTTTTTAGGAAATAACCTCTTTTTCCTTTACAGCAACTAGCCAGAAATACATCTCTCTCTTTTTAGGATATCTTGCAAAAAAACTAACCTCTTTCTTTCCCAGCATTTAAATACTGCTGTACCAACACAGCCACCTTTCACAACAATCCGGAAAGGCAAGTATAGATTGTGTTTGTAGTGGAAACCTAACAGTGCCAACAGAAGCTACAAATCAATCATTCTCTCACTTCTCACCCCACTCCAGGCACATTACAACACATCACCCTAACCACTCTTTCCTTTCAGCACTAAGGAAAACTCCATACACCCACTAAAGGCTTTCTGCAGAATGATCCAAACAATCCACCATTTGGACAACATGAATGAAGCTATCATTAACAGAGTCCCACCAGGATTGCTGAAGCAAACCAACCACTTGGAATTCTACATCAAACCAGCCCTGCCAACTCCAGCCACGGCAGAACTCTTAGCAGCCAATGTTAAAAATTGAATGCACACAAATCTTCAAATCCTGCAAATACACTGCAAAGATACACTCTCCAGACTACAAACAGAAAACAAACAGACAGCACAAAACCAGGAACTGGGAACCATTCCAGAAGGCAAAAACATAGGCCTACAGGAATTTCAGGAAGAAGCAAGCAGACAACCGTCCAGACAACTTTTCCAAGAGCATGAACCTTAGCAACAACTTCTTCGCAGTCCGGGCAGACAAGGAACCTCAACCCCAGAGGTCCAACAAACCACACACCAGAAATGTAGCCACCTACATTTCAGAAGAGATGATCATGCACTCAAACATATTGCAACCAAACAACACCAAACAGAGGAGCCTCTCAGACCAACCAACAGAAACAAATGCAGACTGGCTGTACATCTAACCCCTACATATGCTGCCAGCTCAACACACTTACGGAACCAACCTTCGATTCTAACCAAACTCCCACTCCCAACCCACACAGTAACCCTATCCCTAACACTAACCCCAAACCACACCCTATCCCAGACCCTAAACCTGACCCTAACCCACACCCTGACCCTGACCCTTCACCTCCAAACCTAACCGTAACCCAAACCTAACCACATGCCTATCTCCAACCCTTACCCCCGTTGCACCCCCACCTCCAAACCTAACCCACACCGCACCCCTATCCAGACACTACCAGAGAACCGACAACTCAGCAGTAGTCCAGCAACACTGCCCAGGAGAACTTACTAGGTTCGCAGACACATCAACACGGACAAAAACAACATAGACTGGAGCCTGCAAACTAATAAGAACATTCTCATCATTGGGGACTCCAACCTCCTACAAACCTACAAAGGATGTACAGATCAGCAAAGACAACCTTCCCAACTGCAGAAATCAAAGTGCCACTGGTGAACTTGCACAAGCACTCGACATGCAGGCCCAAATGAACTTGGAAAAAACTAAACTGATTCATCTCAGCCAACCTATCACATATACCACTGTTACTAACTGAGAAATTCTGAGTCGGCGGAGACAACATCCACTGGACAACCAACACAGCCAAAGATATGCTCCAGCACTGGTGCCAGCATTTAAACTAGGAGACCCCACAAGCCCAAACATCCAGGAAGGGGGCACCCAACATAGTCAATCTATCTAAAAACTTCACGCCAACAGAGCCAAGACAGCCTCTTGAGCAAAGGCCTCTCCTTCATACCCACACCACAAACAAAAGCAAAACAGAAGTGGACACTACTAGCAGAAACACAAGATTAGCACAGGAGGCTAAAAATCACAACCTTCTTTGAAGAGGACTCCAATCACATACCCTTCCTACCCAAATCCAACTGGGAACCAAATAAACTAAATTCCACAGGAAATCACAGAGATCATTCTTGAAGACCTAAAAGCAATACACAGCCTTAACCCAGGGAACTACAAAACAGAAGACAACCTAACAGCACCAGAAAGGACAGCACTTAAGGAATTACAAAAACATACCAATATCATTTTCAAACTAGCAGGCAAGGGTAGTTCAATAGTAATAATGGACAGAGAAGACTACATCTTTGAAGCCAATAAGCAAATAAACAATCTAGAACACTACAGGAAATTAGACGTACCAATTAATCTTGATTCTGCTCAGGAAATTAATAGAATAATGCAAATACAAACAGACCAAAAAATAATTACCAGAAAATAGGCACACTATCTCATGGGGGCAGACACACCCAGAGCACACATTTTTTACATGCTACTAAAAATACACAAAATAGCCACATGGACTATCCCACATACCATACCACCAGGCAGGCCGATAGTATCGGATTGCAACAGCAAATCATATAGAATTGCAGAATACATAGACCACTTTTTGAACCCCATATCCACCAAACACACTAGCTACCTCAAAGACACATATGACTTCATAGAAAAAATTAACACACTCAAACTACCAGAAACGGCTTTTCTTTTTACAATAGATATAGACAGCTTGTACACAAACATAGAGACCAATGCAGGCATTGCAGCTATCAGGAAATGTCTAAATCTAAATCTGGATCCAACCAGACCAGATGAGGAACTGATCAAACCCATCGAAATCAGCTTAACAAAAACCAACAGTGTGACAACCAATTCTACCTCCAGACCAAAGTAACAGTGATGGGGAAACGCTTTGTGCCATCATATCATCTACATGGCCGATTGGAAAGAAACAATCCTCCCCAGATGCCCACAGAAACCAACGTACTATTTCAGGTACCTAGATGACATTTGATGCACTTTGACACATAACATGGAGGAATTAAAAAATGCTATCTCTTTACTTAAGACACACCATCAGTCCATCAAGATGAAATACACCACACAACAGCAGAGTAAACTTTTGACACCACCACTTACAAAGGACCAAATTTTTTACAAACACACCAACTAGACCCCAAAGTATATTTTAAAGAAACTGACACACACACACACACACACACACACACACACACACACTCTACTACACAAAAAAACCAGTTATCACCCTAAACACACGTTTAGAGGTTTAATAAAAAATCACAACTACTCAGATTCCACAGAATTTGCACACAACCTACTGATTTCCAGGCAGCTACCAAAATCTTATTCACAGCACTCAGGCAAAGGGGGTACTCCCGTTCCTTCCTCAGAGGAATAAGGAAAACCTTCTTACAATAAATGTCTAGAGATAACAAAAAGATTATTCTACTTATAACTACCTCCCCCGTTTTAATGTTGCAGCTAACACAGGTGAAATAAAACCTAACCAACAAATTACAAAGACACCAACCTTCTTACAGGGCACAAGATAATCTCTACCGAAAAAACAAAAACTTGAGCAACTACTTGGTGTCCAGTAAACTGCCTTTACTTAATCGCAAACCAACAAAAGCACCACGACACTTCAAGCAACTTAGCACACTCTGGAGCCAAACCACAGGCATCACATACAATATTCCACAAACCTTTACACAAACAGCAGTAACTGCATCTATGCAATACAATGCGATACATGCAAAATCATTTACATTGGAGAAGCAGTAAGACTAACACATCTATAATATCATACACAAAAAAGAATCACAAACACCTCTAGTAGCAGTTTCTACGACACAACTTGGAATCTCTGAAGATTACAGGGTTGGAGAGGAATCAGAACTGGACAGGAAATACACCACACAACAGCAAAGTAAACTGAATTGTGAGGGTCTGGAATCAACTCCCCAGTAATGTTGTTGAAGCTGACACCCTGGGATCCTTCAAGAAGCTGCTTGATGAGATTTTGGGATCAATAAGCTAATAACAACCAAACGAGCAAGATGGGCCGAATGGCCTCCTCTCGTTTGTAAACTTTCTTATGTTCTTATGTTCTTATGAAATGGAGAGAAAAAGACTGGATCAAACTACAAACTACTTTCCCGCTGGGCCTAAACAGTAAGAACTCCAATAGACCTAAGCTAGAAAAGGAGATTCGAAATAAAAAAGCAGAAAAATAAATCCAAAAAGAGTTGGATGGCCCGTGCATCTTTCTTTCCCTGGAAAACCAACCAAGTGTAGGGTTCTTAGGGAAACAAAGTTCCTACTTCACCCTATCCCTAACCATAACCACTCCCCCCTCTTGGACTGTGGACATTCGGGCTCCTCCCACTCAGGCGCAGGATGTTCAGGCTCCTCCCTCTTGGGCTGTAGTGGGGGTGGGTACAGCAAGCGTTCCTCTGGTGGGAGGGGGCAGTTCACTGGGAAATGCCCCCACTCCCCACAGATGCAGCCGCAATACTGCACTCCATGGTGTGGAGGAGAGCTTCCCAGCTAACCTCCTCTTGTGGCTGTGGCTCCACCTCCTCTTCCTGAGGTGGAGAGTGGTAACAGTCGGGCGACACGTGGCCCGCCTTGCCAACCTCAAAGCACCACTCCTGCCCCCTCAAGCATGTCAGGCAGACTTGCTGCGGCTGTTGCTTCCTCCCGCTCCTCCTTTTTCCTCCCATCTTTCCTCTTCTTCCTCTCATCTTTAAAATTATAATAAAAAAAAAGTGAAAAAAAAAAACTGCAGTACCCTCTCTCTGGCCTGAGTCGGAGGCTGTGGTCGATCCCACGATTACAGCATGTATGACAGCAAATAGCTGAGCGGTGATGTCAGGCCAGAAGCAGGAAGAATAACTAACACGCAAGTATTGCAAGCAAAATGACACGCACGCCGTTTATTAAAACACAAAAATAAATAAAATATTTAAAACACAAAAACAAAACTATTCACAGAGAGAAAATAAAGGTTTTAAATAAAACAAATCTCAAAACACAAAAACTCAACTCTCAGGTCCAGCCGGGCAGTAGCCTTCACAGCACCTCCTAAGTTTTAGTTTCATTTTCACTTAAACTCCTTTCCCTCCTCGATCACTCTTGTTCCTCCTCTGAACTCCCCACCAGAAGTGTAGAGAGCTACAGGTATTCATCTTGGTGGTCATCTCCCAATTAATAAATTTAACTAATTAGACTTGGGAGTTTACTACCTTCTGCACAAGGTTTTATCGTGTATGGTGCTACCCACCCACGCTACAAAACATAAACAAACATATGGCTCTCACTGTCATATTTAAATAAATAAATCCTAAATAAACAGTAACACGCCACCATAAATATAATAAATCATACAACAAGCAAATACAATAACACAGAGGCGGAGGGGGAAACCCCGTTCTAAAATAAACAAATATAAAATAAAAACAAAATATCGTGGCTGACGACACCACGCTCGTCCTCAACATATAAACACACTTTAAAAAGCAGGGCTTTCCTACCACCCTGCTACATATTCCCCCCCCCCCCCCCCCCCCCCCCCCCCTTGTGTATCGCATACATGGCCCAAACAGCCACCTACTCCCTCAGTCTCAAAATCCCAGAAGAGGGGAAGCACGATGTCCATGGGGGTGGCCATTTAGAAGAGCCTATTAGGTGGGAGTTGAGAGGTCAGGGAGTACTATACCAGCAAATCAGGAGGTGTATTTGTTGTTAAGGGGCGGGACAATGCTGGCGTGACAGGTCAGTCCAAGAATGTGATGTATCTTTTTATGCACCAAAAATGATCTCAGAATATCAGCTTGATTTCTGTAAAAACTCAATATATCTTCTCTTTTTCGCACTGTAACTTGCTTGTTTGTAATTACTCTAAGAGAAATTGAAACTTAATCTTATCATAGATAGTAAGCACATTGTTTTTATTTGTACGGGATTGAGTAAGGGAATTACAGTTTAACTGAAAACAAAACAAAACCACATATAACTTCAAAAAAGTCTGCTGTTCTGTAGGTAGTTTATCTTGGATTTTCTTTCAGAACTGTACCATAAAATAAAATGCGCTTACTGTGTGTGTACATTAGTTTGTAATTTACTTGCTAGATTGAGGCTCCCATCTCCTCGGGGGTATTACATGTATGTATTCAGTGTTGTGAGTTTGTTTACTGTGTGTGTGTTTTTTAGTAGGTGGAGAAAAAAATGTGTTAATGTTTCTTTATTGATAGCAGCGTTTATTTGAGGGCAGCCTCTATTATAAAGCTGATATATGACTGTGGCGTCAATACGAGAGCGGCACCAAATTGAAGTAATACAGTAATTAGACTTGGGAGTTGACCACCTTCTGCACAAGGATTTATCGTGGATGTTGTACCCATCCACGCTACAAAACAAACACACAGCTCTCACCATCATATCTAAATACATAAATCCTAAATAAACAATAACATGCCGACAAATACAATAAATCATACAACAAACAAATACAATATAACACAGGTGCAGAGGAGGAAACCCAGTTCAAAAATAAACAAATACAATATAACACAGGGGCGGAGGGGGAAACCCCGTTCTGAAATAAACAAATATAAAGTAAAAACTAAATAACGTGGCAGACGACACCACGCTCGTCCTCCACATATAAACACACTTTAAAATAGGAGGGCTTTCCTACCGCCCTGCTGCAGGACAGTATTAAATTATCCACACCCGAGTGAACGCTGTAGTTAGTGTGTAACATGGATGAACTTGTGGAGAAGTTCATTGAAGACCCTATTGGGGCAAAGAGTGCCCAAATAAACGGTAGATTGTCTACTGTTTTATTAGGACAACAGGGTATAGGCCTGATGTTAAAGTGTAAAGGAGAATGCATGCAACTTTAAACAACTGGGTACACAGGGCAAAACACAAGATATTTTGCAGGTATAAAATTTGGTTTCTTTAAGTGCAGAGTTAAAACAATGTTTTATTTTTAAGGGGTCTGTTTATTAATGATTGCTTAGTTTGTGGTGAATTAAACAGGAAGATTGCATTTTCTTTGAATGGAAAACACTTAGTGTAATAAAGCACCAATGTTATTAGCATTAACGGGTTTTACTTTGATGTTGCATAAATTTTGTATGGATACTTTTAAACTACACATTCGTGTCATAGATCTGGTACACTACCATACAGGAGTAGGGGGAAAAAAGTTGAATTGTTAGAGAGCATAAATGTAAAAATTCAATTCAAATGGGAAAAAGAGGTCACATGATCGATATCAGAGTGATATACAGGGATTTCAATTTTCTGCTGAGTCGTCAGAATCCAGTGACGCCAGAAAGACAAAAGCAGTGTCACTCATAGAAAAGCGAGTGATGTGAAATGGGATGTTTGCACATATGATATGTTTTGTTTATGTTGGTTACAATTAATATTTTATGGAACTTCTTGGAGGAGAGGTGATGATAACTAGATTAATGTGATCACTGAAACATTAATAAATCGTGAATGACGGAATTCTTGATGGTGCAGTGGGGAACTGCAGGTATTGCAACCGTTTGTGTGAATAGAGCACGGACATTTTATTGTGGGAATTTAGTGTATAATGGAGTGGAATGAAATATTTCTAAACATTGTACAGAAAGGTTTTTGTGTGTTGTGTAGTGTGCAGTTTTCCTTACAAGGGCTGGCCACTTTGGACTGGAAGCAGCACATGTGGGGGGGGGGGGGGGGCTGTGATTAGACAAAGTTTGAAAAAACCTTTTGGAAAGAAAACAAATGTTTTTGGGAGCTCTATAAATCTGAAACAAACTATGGGATCTAGACAAGAATATTAAATATTTTTGTGAATATTTGTATGTGAATTAAGTGTGCTTGTAGTGAGGTCACAGAGAGAGACTGTGTGTTGGTTGTTTTTGTGTGCGCATGCTTGTTTTTTGCAAGGGTTTTGTTTTGTTTTCAAGAATCATGCATACATACTTTGGTTATAGATTGAAACATTGAAGGTATTATTAATCTGGCTAATGGTACAATGTGGAAAGCAGCTATCAGTGATGTAGCATATACTGTGTTTCTGAAGCCACAGTGTTTAGCTAACATTAATATTTCACCACTTACTGCACAGCTATAATACGGGGGTTTCACGCAGAGAAAGACAGTATACATTATACTATCTAACTCTACAGTACACATTAATTACAAAATGTACTTTTGTTGAAAACTATTTTGGGAAAAATGTTGATGTTTCTGTGGTAATTATAAATGAAGCCAGGCATGGTTTTGTCTTATTTTGTTAAATGAACTGAATTAAAAAAAAAAAAAAACTTTAAATTGTAAATGTGTAATAATACATTGGAATGGTGTTGAATGCAATTACTACTGTGTTGTACATGTGGTTATTTTAGCATTTAAAGTCGACTAGCATTAAAAATATATTTAACTTTTTTTTTTTTTAAAAGGAATGCAACAGAACTGTTGTCTTGACTTGAGTAAAGCAGCATTTGATTGACAGTGGTGATTCTGTTTTTTGCAAACTAGTAATTATCAATGCTTTATGCATTTTTTTTAAAGGATAAGGAACTGTTTATAAACTTGTTTAATTTAATACATTCTTCATTTTTTTTATTTCTTTATTTGTTTCTCCATATACATTAGATTTATTAGTTTGGGCTGAAAAGAATTTGAATACATATGGGTACCACCCAGTGGGGTGTGGACTGGTATTTCTTGTAATGTTGACAACCAAAAGGGGGGAGTAATATGGCTTTCAAAAATAACTTTTGAGCTAATACATAGTGGGCCTGATATTCGAAAGGTTTGCACACAGCGCAGAGGGGTATGCACATCGCAAATTTATTTAAAACAATTACAACTCTCAGTCACGAAATCATGCAGTTTACTCTTAAATTGCAATAAAGATATCTGGGTCTGCAGTCCCCATAGTAGCCCCTTCTCTGTGAGATGCTTTTCTTCTTTCAGCTCATCAGTAGTTTATTCAAAACACTTACCACTTCCCAGTACATTCTAGCTCTCGACCATTTCAGGGAATTCATATGGGAGTTCTATCACGACTGCTGGAGCAAGTTGGTTATTGTATGGCAATCATTTTAGACTTCTCAGTTAGATTCAGAGGTTCCTATTTCTTTGAATACTACAAAGTATTTTCTGCCAAAGCCGCTGTCTATCTCCAACAATGGAACCAGAGAATCTACAGGGGCGCACTGGACCAATACATATTCTCAGGTTGTTCACAGGTCTTCGGCTTCTAGTATGCTCGGCATGTGGTTCCACTGCTCACCCCACTGACCCTCCACCCCATCCCCTTATGTCCCTCCCTCGCAATCCTCCTCATCTTTTCATCCCTCCAGATCAAAAGACGGTCAGGCCTGCAATACTGCATACTCTGGAGGTTGCCAGATTTGTAATAACTTCAAAAGGAACCTGTACTATTCCGCCTGTAACTTCCTTCATTTTCACTAACCATAACTCCACCACACCCACCATCAATAATTTTAATCCCTCTCAAAATTTCTCCCTGCAATATGCCACGCAAAATTGCTGGGAAAGCCAGCCATGGGTTTAAAGCTGATATCAAACATATTTAATTATGCCCATTGAGCCTGCCCTCAGCACCTCTTCGGAGTACAGTGACTTTTGAAATAAATTTTCTGTTAACCAGACGTTCAGCTGCAAAATCAACCCATATCCTCTCGTTTGTAAACTTTCTTATGTTCTTATGTTCTTAATACTCTGTCAGAAGCGCTGTGCTGGCGCCTCCTTAATAACTATCGCATTCCTTTTGTGCTGAATCTCCTGGATTATTTTCATCAATTCTATTTTCCCCACGCTTCCCCTGCCCAGAAAATAACAATCCTCATATCATTAATTTCAAATCTCAGCATCCCCATAGCATCATAAAAGACCTTGGGTCATCTCACTTCCACCGAGTTTCTAGGCTTCATTGGATTCCCAATCTTTTTCAGCCTCGGGGAGCAATCATATTTCTATTTCTACTTCTCTGTCCTGCCACCCTCCTACCAAACGCAATCTTCTGTCTCTCCTAGGCCATTTAAACTACGCAATGAGGATAGTTCCTCAAGAAAGAGCTGTCTCCTACCTTTTCTTGATCCTTTCTATTGATTCCCTCAACGACGTCATACCCATGGATCCTTTTTGCCACAAGGAACTCTGCTTGTGGGAACTCCTACTGAAAGTCTGGAAAGGCATTACTTTTTTACGTTGAGTGTCTCTTGCTGCACAAAGACAGTTGAATGTTCACAGATGCAGCTCCCTCTCTCGGCTTTGACGGATACTACAAGGGAAAATGGTTTTCTGCTCCATGGCCCGAAGAATTCATCAGCATTCCTATCCCCAATCACTCCTCGTCATTGTACAAAACGTATCCTGTTGCTGTAGTCGCATTCCTTTTGGGGGTCTTCCTGGAACCAAAAAATCCATTCTTCTCCACTCAGATAATTCAGCTACAGTCCAAATTAACAAAGGTTGTAAATCCTCCCAACATATAATGATAATATTCAGAAGGATTATTTGGTTACCTGTTATTCATCAGTTCATTCTCAGAGTTCAACACATTCTCGGCCACCTGAATGTAATCGACAATTCTCTCTCATTTTCAGATGCAGAGATTCAGAGCAATAGCTCCTGAAGACGACCTCCTGCTAACTCAGTTTCCTCTCTTTTCAGACCTGATATTCATGTGAGCCACCCTCTGCATTCCCTAATTCTGCAGGCTCAAGAAACAACTCTTCTCAGCATCACTCCCCGCTCATTGCAAATATACTGGTTACCTTGGAATTGCATTCCGTTCCCTTCATTTTCAATGCCTGTGGTATCATCCTATATTATGTCCCTTAAGAATGGAGCTATGAGAGTTTCCTCCATTAATATTTCAATTTCTGGATCCAGTTTTTCTACAAACTCATTTTTGGCATCCCAGCTCTAGACTCTGCAACTTATATGTTTCTTTAATCCTGAAAGAGCTTCAACGACTAGAATCTCTTTCTACCCTGTTTGCTTACCTATAACCATCAACATACTCTCTTGGTGCCTCTCATCATCTTCTGCTACTCCTCCCAGTTTAGATAATCCTTAAAGCCCTTTTCTCTTAGCCTTCTTGGGTTCCTTAGGTGCTCCAGAGTCTACATCACTCTCAAATTTCAACCCCAGATTCACCCCTGTATCTCCAACCTCAGAATTACCTCATCTGATACCTTCTCCTTCCTGCTCAAAAGAAGTAAAACTGTCCAGGAAGATTAGGGAACCCTTTCTATTTGGTTTATAAATAAAACTTCCATGTTTGCCCATATGGCCCCTTTCTCTCTTATCCATTTCAATCTTTCTCAGGGTGCATCACCCTCAGACACGCTGTTTATTAACAAAAACGGAACAATCGTCACCCACCATTGGTTCTTCTTTCACCTTCGCCAGATTCTTTCCAGGTCTGGATTCACAGCTGAGCAGTTCTCCGGTCATTCCTTCAAAATCGTAGCAGCTTCTTGCCACGGAGTTCCAGGCTCCCTTATCAAACGGTTAAGTTGTTGGTCATTCAGTGCTTACCAAGTTTACATTAGAACAAATTATGGATCCTAAAAATGCTTTTACAAAAATGTACCTTAAGCGTTAGTAGCCCGCCCAGAGGAAAGGCAATTGAATCAGCCATGAATTCCCAGATGTTTATTCCCAAAAATGGGTTTTGTTTTCCTCTCCTGTGTGCTGATGATCATTTGTTAAAGGTTGGCTAAACCTTCAAGTGGGCTATATTTAATACTAATCGCAGCGTTAAGACTGGCTTGTTCTTTTTGGGGGTCTCCGCCTCGTCCAATCGGCCAGGCAGTAGCCCTCAAACAAAATTAGGTTTGCTGCCAAAGGAAAGATTATATACAACATAATTCTCCCTAAAATTGCATACTCCGCATTCTCCACAATAAATAATTGTATGAAAACATTTTGTGATTGGTGTTTGTCCCTGTGACAGAAATATGAGTTCTGGGTGATAAATCTTTCTCTCGACCTGTGAGGGCGCTAAAGAACGAGAGGAGAAGTATCTGGAAGGGCTGGCCTGACAGTTCTTTTCCAGGTCAGGGAAGTGGGTCAGCCTGGAAAGAAGTGAGACTGTTGTAAGACCGTATTGATTTGAAAGGTAAACCAGAGGCAGCTGCAAGTAATAAGGCAGATATCTAGATATCATGCGGGATTACATATAGGTGCCAGGGTAACGCTGATCTTTTCCTTTGTTTGGGTTAAATGATTGGAGAGAGAGAAGGACTGAGAGAGGAGCTCTCAGAGTAGATTGTGTTCTTGTTTTGTATTGTTGTGTCTGTCCGTGTAACTCTGTTTTTGTATTCAGCACTAGACAGTTAAGCACACCTCCGGAGCTGTCGCCAGGGTCAGCACGATCCGGAGCACCACTACACACCACAGAACCTGTGTCTGCACCGAGCAGCTGCACGTCTGCATGCACCCAGGACTGGTGACAAGTCTTGTGTATTTGTTCGGGACTGTGCCCTGTTTTCGTTATCCCCGCGCTTTACACATTGTTGTGTATAGCCGGGGATTTATTATTTTACGGTCACCAGACCTGGATTATAATTAAAGCACCTTTTTCACTGAAATACCGTTGTCTTCCTGTCACTCCTGCATCGCATCACCGCTACACCTGTTCCTCTTACCAGCCACTTTGCCACACATGGTGTCAGATCCGGGATCATGGATCGCAACGCACTGGCGGAGCTGCTGCATGCGCTGGAGAGCAGATGCAACGCAGAGGAGAGAAAGAGGGAGGAGCGCTACACGGCGCATATTGAACGGGTAGGGCTGGCCATGACGGCAGTAACAACCCCTACTGTAACATCACCGATGTCGCCCCCGAAGGCTAGGGCAATGAAAATGACGGCGGAGGATGACCCAGAGGCATTCTTGGTGGAGTTTGAGCGACTGGCAACGGGGCAGGATGGCCGCGGGAGTTCTGGACGAGCCAGGTGGGACCCTGCTTGACTGGGGAGGCTCAGGCACCTTACCAAGCCCTGAGCGACCAGTACGCCACCGATTATGACCTGGTCAAGCAGGCTATCCTCCGCCGCCTCAACATTACAGCGGAGACTCATCGGACGTGGTTCCAGGAATTCCGAAGAGCCCCGGAGACACGCCCCAGGGTGGTCACAGAGCGGTTGTGAGACCACACGGTGCATTGGCTGACCCCCCAACAAAAATACCACGCAGCAGATGGGGGAAGCCATTGTGGTAGAACAATTCTGCCATGTGGTCGGCACCGAAACCCAGGCGTGGATCCGGCGCCACAACCCCGACACCCTGGAGGAGGTGGTCGAACTGGCCGAAAACTTTGAGGACTCCCTGACGTCGGCCCGGGTCGGGATCTTTTCAGTCCCATTCCTTCACAGTCACCAACCTCTCCCTCCCTCTCCTCCAACACCACCACCACCCTCGTTCCCGACACCCACACCTCCCAGACCACCAACCCCGTTGGGCCCCCTTGCCTCCCCCCCCATGGAGACCGAGGTTTGCCCCCAGTTGGGGTAGAGGTGTTGCCCCTGCCCCGTTGCCCTACCAGCAACTGGACAGATATGCACCCTCTGTTCCCCCTCTCTGTTTCAGATGCAACCAGCCGGAACACCTGACCAGGTCCTGCCCCATTGCCATGGAGTGTGACATGGCAGCGTGCAATTGGGCATCTGAAACGGGTAAGCACGGAGAAAAAGGTTGTGAGGGGAAATGTGAAAACCCATGCGTTAGTGGACACAGGGTGTGAGCAAACCTTGATTAGGACAGCTCTCTTTGGTGGTGTGTCGTGGTTGCCACAAGGTCAGGTGGCCATCTCTTGTATCCATGGAGACACTGCAACATACCCCACACTAAAGGTATATTTATTGGTAGGACCGATAAAACGTCACCTCGTAGTCGGGGTGGCGGAAAGGTTGCCACACCCAGTTATTCTGGGCCGAGACTGGCCAAACTTCAAACAATTGATGCAAATAATGGCAGTCTCAGCTACACACGTAAACGTGGCAGAAAAAAAAAAGGAGGAACGAATTGGTGATGTGTTCCCTTTTCATCCTGAAATGTTTTCCCCTCTTTTCCATCCTAGAAAAACAAATAAGGAGAGACGGACCGCGAAATGGGGGGGGAGCGTCTTTGAGACACGGCTGGGGTCTGGTGGGAAAGTGCTGCAATGGTAACAAACGCCAGTCAAAGGGAGTGGGAACGCAGTGTGACCGAGAGAGCGAGGTTACTGGACAGACTAGGGCAAAGGCTAGTCCAGCCCCTCTCAATGTACCGGACCTGTGGTACTCAAGCGCGGACATAGTGTGGGGCCAACATAACGACCCGTCACTGGTGCAGGTTTGGGGGCAGGTCCAGTCCATTGACAGTAAGGATGTTGATGGCGCTGGGGCACTAGTATATCCACATTTCAGTATCAAGGGGTGATTACTTTATAGGGTAAACCTAGCCGTAGGCACAGGACAGCCTGTAACACAATTGTTGGTTCCCCCGTTTTGTCGGACCGAGGTCATGAGGCTGGCGCATGATATCCCTTTTGCGGGGCACCTCAGAGCCAAGAAGATGAGGGAATGGATATTGGCTCGATTCTATTGGCTTGGTCTTCATACTGATGTGTCTAGATATGTAGCCACATGCCCAGACTGCCAACGAATAGCGCCGGGTCAAGTGCGCCCCGCCCCTTTGGTCCCACTGCCCATTATTTACACTCCTTTTGAGTGCATTGCAATAGACATAATGGGCCCTTTGCTACCTTCTGACTCCGGGTACACGCATATATTAGTAGTGGTGGATTACGCAACACGATACCCGGAGGCAGTTCCATTGAGCGCAGATTATGGCTAGAGTAGGGATCCCCAAGGAAATTTTGACCGATCACGGAACCAATTTTTTTTGTCCAGTACGTTACAGCAGGTGTACAAAATATTGAAAATACGTCACATCAGGACGTCTGTTTATCATCCACAATTGGACGGTTTGGTTGAACGCTTTAACCAGACTTTAAAGTCGATGCTGAGGCGATTCGTAACATGGGAGCAGAAACATTGGGCATCGCTTCTTCCCTACCTCCTTTTTGCAGTGAGAGAAGTTCCGCAGAGTTCAACGAGGTTCTCCCCCTTTGAGCTCCTGTATGGCCTGCAGCCTCGCAGCACTCTTGACCTGCTGAGAGAGGGGTGGGAGGAGCACAAAGGCTTGTCCAAAAATGTAGTGAAGTATGTGCTTCTACTAAGAGATCACCTGGATTTGGTCGGTCTTTTGGCCCAAGACAACCTCAGATTGGTTCAGCACCGACAGCACCAGCATTACAACAAAAATGCACGGATTCGAACCTTTCGACCAGGGGACAAGGTAATGCTGTTACTTCCCTCATCAGAATCAAAACTGTGTGCTAAATGGCAGGGGGGCCGTATGAGGTGATTCGGGCTATAGGGAAAGTAAATTATGAAATTAGACAGCCCGATCGCTGGAATGAACGTGAAATTTACCATGTTAATTTGTTAAAGCCCTGGCAGGCAAGGGTTAAAGCCCTGGCAGGCTTATTTATAGCCTCAGGCAATATGGAGGATGATTTAGGCCCCTCTCCAGAGACCCCGAGCACCAGAGAGATTTCAATGGGGGAACAATTGGTTCCGGATCAGCAAAGAGAGCTGCGGAAACTTATTGAGGAGTTCAGCAATGTTTTTTCTGATGTGCCCGACAGGACAAACTTAGTTGAATGTGACATGATCTCTCCACCAGGTGTCACAGTGCGAGAGACACTGTACCAGATCCCAGAAAGTCGACGGAATGTTCGCAAAGAGGTATGGGATATGCTCAAGCCTGGGGTGATTGAACCTTCCAGGAGCGAGTGGTGCAGTCCGATCGTCATGGTGGCTAAGAAAGATGGCACCAACCGCTTCTGCGTGGATTTCAGAAAGGTGAACGCTATTGCTAAGTTCGATGCATATCCCATGCCTCGGGTCGACGAACTTTTAGACAGACTGGGAAAAGCGAGGTTTATTTCCACTCTGGACCTGATGAAGGGATACTGGCAAATCCCTTTAACCCGCAGCTCCAGAGAGAAAACTACATTTTCAACACCAGAAGGGCTGTTTCACTTTAAAACCATGCCATTTGGGCTACATGGTGCGCCCGCTGCCTTTCAGAGACTGATGGACCAGGTTTTACACCCACATAATGAATATGCAGCAGCGTATATTGATGACGTGGTGATTTACAGCTCCACCTGGCGAGAGCATTTGACTAGGGTTGCAGCCGTTCTTCAGTCTCTAAGGGCAGCCTGGCTGACAGCTAACTTGAGGAAATGTGCGTTTGCCAAAACAGAGACTCAGTATTTGGGATTTTTAATGGGGAATGGAAGGGTGAGACCTGTAGTCACAAAAATCCAAGCTTTGGTTGATGCAGCGATCCCCAAAACCAAGACTCAGGTGAGGTCACTACTGGGCTTAGCCGGTTATTACCGCCGCTTCATCCCCGAGTACGCCACAGTGGTTAACCCGTTAGTTGACCTCACCAAAAAGAGTGCTCCAAATTTAATTAAATGGTCAGCTGAGTGTCAGGGGGCGTTTGATACTATTAAGCGTAGACTTTGCCAGGCCCCCACTCTTATTACTCCAGATTTCACCAAGAGTTTCATCCTCCACACCGACGCATCGGATGTAGGTTTGGGTGCAGTCTTGTCCCAAAAAATAGCTGGAGTAGAGCACTCAATATTGTACCTGCGTATGTTACCTCGGGAAAGCAACTACTCCGTAGTCGAAAAAGAGTGTTTGGCCATTAAATGGGCTACTCACTCTTTACGATACTACCTGCTGGGACACTCATTTGATCTGTTCACAGACCACGCTCCACTCACGTGGTTAAGCACAATGAAGGCAGTAATGCCCGGATAACTCGGTGGTATCTGGCATTGCAGCCCTTCCTGTACCACATGGTACACCGTGTGGGGAAAGACCACCAAATTATTTTTCCCGGGAGGGGGGAGTAATGGGGAAGGTAGATTTAGCCGAGTGTTCTTTCGGCTCCACTCTAAGCGGTGGGATATGTGACAGAAATATGAGTTCTGGTGATAAATCCTCCCAACCTGTGAGGGTGCTAAAGAACGAGAGGAGAAGTATCTGGAAGGGCTGGCCTGACCATTCATTTCCGGGACCGGGAAGTGGGTCAGCCTGGAAAGAAGCGAAACTCTGTTGTAAGACCGTATTGATTTGAAAGGTAAACGAGAGGCAGCTGCAAGTGATAAGGCAGCTGCAACCATTTACCTAGATATCATGCGGGATTACATATAGGGGCCAGGGTAACGCTGATCTTTTTCTTCGTATGGGTTAAACGATTGGAGAGAGAGAAGGACTGAGAGAGGAGCTCTCAGAGTGGATTGTGTTCGTGTTTTGTATTATTGTGTCTGTCCGTGTAACTCTGTTTTTGTATTCAGCACTAGACAGTTAAGCACACCTCCGGAGCTGTCGCCAGGGTCAGCACGATCCAGAGCACCACTACACACCACAGAACCTGTGTCTGCACTGAGCACCTGCACTTCTGCATGCACCCAGGACTGGTGACCGCATCTTGTGTTTTTGTTCAGGACTGTGCCCTGTTCTCGTCATCCCCAGGCTTTACACATTGTTGTGTATAGCCGGGGATTTATTATTTTATGGTCATCAGACCTGGATTATAATTAAAGCACCTTTTTCAATGAAATACCATTGTCTGCCTGTCACTCCTGTATCGCATGACCGCTACACCTGTTCCCCTTACCAGCCACTTTGTCACAGTCCCGAACTACTAAACTGGGCTTAATCATGATGTTCAAATGGGTGAGTAGAATGGATAACATAACGCATCTCTCTGTATTGTGTATATAAAAATGCTTGACTGATGTTTACTTTGCAGGTGAATGAACTCGTTACATTTACCAATCAGAGTGTGCTACCACAGTAGACAGTCATAACATGCTGCAGAGAGGGTTAATAAACTTCAATTAGAAGATATACTGAAGACACAACTAATGAGTTTTAGAGTGAATAAAACATATAGTAAGATTTAATTGTTTTAAATAAATAAATTAATCTTTTCGTCTTAGAACAAGCAAGTGGAAACTTGTAACCTTAGACTGGGTGCCTGGCTGATTATATGTGTGTGTGTGTGTATATATATATATATATATATATATATATATATATATATATATATATATATATATATATATATACACATACACTGAACAACAATATAAACACAACATGTGTTGGTCCCATGTTTCATGAGCTGAAATAAAACATCCCAAAAATTTTCCATACGCACAAAAAGCTTATTTCTCTCAAATTTTGTGCACAAATTTGTTTACATCTGTTATTGAGCATTTCTCCTTTGACCTGACTGCAGTTCGGCGTCGTAACCAACTTCAGTGGGCAAATGCTCACCTTCGATGGCCACTGGCACGCTGGAGAAGTGTGCTCTTCACGGATTCAACTGTATTAGGCAGATGGCAGACAGCAGTATGGCGTCGTGTGGGCGAACAGTTTGCTGATGTCAACGTTGTGAACAGAGTGCCCCATGGGGGCGGTGGGATTATGGTATGGGCAGGCATAAGCGACGGACAACGAACACAATTGCATTTTATCGATGGCAATTTGAATGCAAATGTTGTGTGATACCACGACGAGATCCTGAGGCCCATTGTCGTGCCATTCATCCTCTGCCGTCACCTCATGTTTCAGCATGATAATGTATGGCCCCATGTCGCAAGGATCTGTACACAATTCCTGGAAGCTGAAAATGTCCCAGTTCTTTCATGGCCTGCATACTCACCAGACCTGTCATCCATTGAGCATGTTTGGGATGCTCTGGATCGACGTGTTAGACAGCGTGTTCCAGTTCCCGCCAATATCCAACAACTCCACACAGCCATTGAAGAGGAGTGGGACAACATTCCACAGTCAACAGCCTGATCAACTCTATACGAAGGAGATGTGTCGCACTGCATGAGGCAAATGGTGGTCACACCAGATACTGACTGGTTTTCTGATCCACGCCCCTACCTTTTTTTTTAAACTTACCTTTGTTTCTTCTGAGTCAGAGGCACTGGCCGGTTAGGATGAGGTAGGAACTTTGTTTCCCTGAGAACCCCACACTTGGTTGGTTTTCCAGGGAAAGAAAGATGCACGGGCCATCCGACTCTTTTTGGATTTATTTTTCTGTTTTTTGCTTCGAATCTCCTTTTCTAGTTTAGGTCTATCGTAGAATTCTAATGTTTAGGCCCAGCCGGAAAGTAGTTTGTTGATCCAGTCTTTTTCTCTCCATTTCCTTTCTCCGATTGTCCAGTTCTGGTTCCTCTGCAGCCCTGTAATCTTCAGAGATTCTAAGTTTTGTCATAGAAAGTGTGCTACTAGAGGCGTTTGTGATTCTTTTTTGCGTATGATATTATAGATGTGTTGTGTTAAAAAGAAGAAAACGCAGAGAAGAGCCATTTGGACGCAAAATTGGCTTAATACGGACTGAAAATTGGCCAGTACGGACTGATGATGCAACTGGAGTCGAGGTGCATCCAAAATAATAAAATCTAATCTGTTCAAAAAGCACAACACTCGCTCGTAGTACAAAATATTTATTAGATTAAAAGATTTGGGATAGGTGTGGGATATTGTCCGTCAAATCGATCTTCATCAGAATAATAAATTCTAATGAACAATTTGAAGACTTTTAAACGAATAAATATTTTGTACTATGAGCGAGTATTGCACTTTTGAACAGACTAGAATACAACTTTAATAGTAGGCTACTATTATAGGTTTATAGGTTTATATATTTAACAATGTAATCTACATTATCTCTCCCTCACATACACACACACACACCCCTCCTCCTCGTATTTTGAATAAATTAGCAATACAGAGCCACAATAAGGGAAAAAAAACTGAACCAGGTAATTACAGACCAATAAGACTGACTATTATACTTCTACCACAGGGATCAGAATTAGGTCCTCTGCTATTCCTAATCTACATTAATGATTTGGATTCTGGTATAGTAAGCAAACTTGTTAAATTCACAGATTACCTAAAAACAGGAGGAGCAGCAAGCACTGTTGCAGCAGCAAAGATCATTCAAAATGATCTAGACAAGATTCAGAACTAGACAGACACATGGCAAATGACATTTAATAGGGAAAAGTGTAGGGTACTGCACGCAGGAAATAAAAATGTGCATTATAAATATCATATGGGAGATACTGAAATTGAAGAAGGAATCTATGAAAAAGACCTAGGAGTTTTTGTTGACTCAGAAATGTATTCATCTAGACAATGTGGGGAAGCTATAAAAAAGGCCACCAAGATGCTCGGATACATTGTGAAAAGTGTTGAATTTAAATCAAGGGAAGTAATGCTAAAACTGTACAATGCATTAGTAAGACCTCATCTTGAATATTATGTTCAGTTCTGGTCACCTTGCTACAAAAAGGATATTGCTGCTCTTGAAAGAGCAACCAGAATTATTCTGGGTTTAAAAGACGTGTCATATGCAGACAGGCTAAAAGAATTGAATCTATTCAGTCTTAAAAAAAGAAGACTACACGGCGACCTAATTCAAGCATTCAAAATTCTAAAAGGTACTGACAATGTCGACCCAACGGACTTTTTCAGCCTGAAAAAAGAAACAAGGACTAGGGGTCACAATGGAGATTAGAGAAGGGGGCATTCAGAACAGAAAATAGGAGGCACTTTTTTTTTTTTTTTTTAACACAGAGAATCATAAGGGTCTGGAATCAACTCCCCAGTAATGTTGTTGAAGCTGACATCCTGGGATCCTTCAAGAAGCTGCTTGATGATATTCTGGGATCAATAAGCTACTAACAACCAAACGAGCAAGATGGGCCAAATGGCCTCCTCTCGTTTGTAAACTATGTTCTTATATTCAAATAATTACACAAAAACGTGCATATGCACAGGTTTTTGGCAGGGAGGAATTTAAAACCTCCCTGCCATGTTATATATATATATATATATATATATATATATATATATATATATATATATATATATATACATGAACACACACACACATACACACACACACACACACATCACTATTATAACACATTTACTTAAATAATAAGGTATATAAATGATGGACATTGACTAAATGTTTTTGATTTCTTTTAAATCACTCAATCATTCATCCTTGACCAATACGTGCCTGAGTGACTTTGACTAAAGCATGCACTTAATCACCTAATTAAAAAAAACAATATGCCACATCTGTCACATCTGCAATCGGCATGTTGGAGGCTGGACTAAGGCAGCGTACTGTGGCTCGCCATCTTGGGTGCTCATAGCCAACAATTTCAAGCCTTGCGAGACGGTATAAGTAGACACACTCTGTCAGTGACAAGCCATGTACTGGGAGACCAAGAATCACAACACTTGACTAAGATCAACAGATCAGTTGCTAATCAGTGATAAGAGAGAGTCTCTCTCACTCTCTCTCTCGCTCTCTCTCTCTCTCTCTCTCTCTCTCTCTCTCTCTCTCTCTCTCTCTCTCTCTCTCTCTCTAATTAACTAAATCTTGTATTTTTCCCCAGACATAATTTCCACAATATTTTTATTTATTGTATATATATATTTTAAATGTGTACATTTGGCTATAAATTATAAATATAATCAGTAAATATCCAAATTTCAGCATTACAAGAGCCAATCAAATTACATAAAAGCACAAATCGAGCAGAGCTCATTTGCATACAAACTCCAGATTTAACTGGCCAGTTAAATATTTAGCTAAATGTTAAATTGATTTAGAAATTATATCTGAATGTACACATTTAAAAATATATACTATCAGATACAACTGTAAAGTTTTTTTTTCATTCAGTATATGTAACATTTGCATCACATTTGCATTTAAATGGAAAATGAAACATAAGCTATATTTTTAAAATGAGTGCATATACAACACGACTACAAAACAGTGAAAAAATATAATAAAATACACATTTCAAAAGAAACGGGTATGTGGATATACCCACGTACACATGTAAAAGGGTATACATACACACAAAACTATAAAACCAAAATCTCATTGTTTCTAATACTACATAAAAAGAAAATATAAAACTACTTCCTGTATGAGGACTGCATTGTACTCTATGGAGGAGGAATGCGTCTGCCAGCTGACTGTGCCTGCCTCGAGGTGTTGAAAACAGACGCAGTTCCACTGAACACCTACTGTGTAAACACGTGTAAACTGGCACATACAAATCTGTATAACAATTTTTTTTTTTTTTTCTAAAAGAATGTAAAAAAAAAAAAAAAAAAAAAGTATATACATATATCTCATACGTTTTATATTATGGACAGGAATTAACCCCATACCTGCCAACCACCACCACAACACACCCAAACACACCATTTACAGGCAGGGCTTTGCAAAGCACACACAAACACCCACACTATTTACAGGCAGGGCTCTCACTCTGTCAGTGTTTAAATGGATAATCATTCTTTTTGCAATGAAGGGCCTGTTGTAAACTGTTCAGAATCGTATAACAACCAGTATCAATTCCTGGCCTGTACTCTGAAAAGCCCTCCCAATCTCAATCCGTGGAAAACATATAAGCAACAAAGCCAGTTAGCACAAATCTTGGTAACATTATCTATGTAGTCCGAGAATATTGGTACATAGGGTTTCTAACTAGAATAGACAAATCCACGCTCATTAGATAATGATGATCAATAGATAAGTGTTGAAACCACTTGAATGCCAGTCAATTAATTTACATTCACATTTATAAAAATGTGCCAATTATGCTTTATATAGGCTGTGTGTAAATGGTAACTTTTTATGTTGACAGAATGGTAAATATTTTCAAAATGTTTTCTTTTTTTGTTTTAGAAATGCAGTATTGTACAAGTTGATCAAGGAGGACATACGCTATACTGATAAACTTGTTCCTGCAGCATCTTGGTAATGAGTACTATTAGGAGATAATTATAACACATGAATAGGTCTAATCCTTTGATTCTACTAACGCCAAGGAACATCAGGCCATGTCTTGATTTTAACAGATTAGTCTCCCCAGTGAAATCAACCCAGGTGAAATTTATGATTGCAAATATGGATGCATTCAAAAAGCAATGTAAGGCTACAAGGCTAAATGAAAAAAGGGTAATATAACACAAGTTTTTTCTTTATTTGTAGCTTGATTTGAATCCAATTGAATTTCAGAAGGTGGCATCCAAATTGGCATCTTAATCAATGAGACAAAAAGTATGAAGAACTACTAACCACAGTGTGGTTTAAGCTAAGCAATTTAATTTTAGAATAGATTGTAGAGTCAAATGAAAGACCAGCATAGCCTGCTGTGGCTCATTTTTTCTGTGTCCATTAGTTTGTAAATTATAGTGCAATTAATGAAGGAACTTTCTATGCATTTTTTTTTTTTTTTAAATGGTTAGTTTCAAGCAGGGTTAAATGAAGGAGGAAGTCTAAAACTACAGTCCTGTTAACTAAAGAAACAAATACATGTAAACTACAAAAAAGTAACAAACAAACAAACAAACAGCAAAAAAAGATTGTGTCAGTGTTTGTACATGGATGTAGAAATGACAGATCTACTGCTTTGAAGCTTGCAGATTTAAGTCAGGTTTTGAGAATGGCTACAGTGGAGAGCCATGCCACTGTGGCAGTAATGCACACCACAGCACCTCATTCTCCTCTGCCATGGGGTATAAAGGCAGAGCACAAAAAGTGTCATTACAAAATAAGAAGGCGTCAGCCTTGTTCTCATTCAAACACACCAGAATGAAATCCTGCAGTCTGACACTGCATACCAAAGAAGCAACATGTACTGCATTCAAATCAATGGACGCTGCTATGTCTTTTTAAAGTCGGTCCTATGTATTTTACTTTAAAAATTAACTAATTAAACACACACGTTTCTACCTTTTATAAATCAATCAGTCGGATTTAATATTGGTGCTCTTGATGCTGTCAGGCTAATGTGACCCCAGAAACAGAGGAGGGATTATTGTAGTGATCTCAACAGAGATTGAGCAAAACACCCTAACCTTGATTAATCTGATTTTTGTTGATTAAACTAGAGGTTGGCACGGGTAGAGAATCTGGAACCAGGTACCAACCATGAAAAAGACCTGGATACCCAGGTAATAACATGATGTGATAGGTGTACAGAAACTTGGTTGTCTGAGAGTGATGGGGACGAATATAATATTTGTGGGTATACACTGTATAGGAAAGACAGGCAGGAAAGAAAAGAAGGAGGGGTAGCACTATACATAAGAAACAGTCTTGAAGCCCAGGTGTTAAACCTGGACAAAGAAAATAAAACCGAATCAATATGGGTCAGAATAACAGACAAAAATTCAAAGGGCATAATAATAGGAGCATGCTATAGACCGCCAGATTCAGACGGTGAGCCCAATAATCTATTATACAATGACATTGGAAATGCGTGTAACAAAGGAGAAGCCATACTAATGGGGGATTTCAACTTCCCCCAAATAAAATGGGAAAACCGGTGGGTAGCACGAAGGAAGAAATAGAAATGGTAGAAATGACAAATGACTGCTTCCTAACACAATTTGTCAAGGCACCCACTAGAGGGGAGGCATGCCTTGATTTAGTCTTTTCAAATATCGAAGATAGAACAACTAAAACAGAGGTCAGAGAACCAGAACCTGACCTGGCAAACTCAGACCACAACATGGTCTCATTTGAAGTGTTTTTTAAAACCCCAAAAGTAATGACTAAAGCTAAGGTTTACAATTTTACAAAAGCAAACTGTGAAGGTATGAAACAGAGACTAACAGAAGTAGACTGGAGTAAAATAGAGAAAACATCCACAGAAAAAGGATGGCTGTTCTTCAAAAATGTAGTACTAGAGGCGCAAAACAATTACATCCCTAAAGTAGACAAATCTAAATGTAAAACTAAATTGTAAAATGGTTTAATAGATCAAGTAAAAAATATATTCAGTGAAAAAAGGCACTTTACAGAGCATTAAAAAGGGACCAAAAAGAAAGTACACAGAAAGAGTACACGGAACTGCAAACGCAAGTCTAAAAAGAAGTTAGAAAGGCCAAGAGAGAAATAGAAATGAACATTGCTAAGGGGGCTAAAACCAATTCCAAAATGTTTTTTTAATATTACAACAGCAAGAGAACATTCAAAGAGGAGGTTAAATGTCTAAGAGATACAAATGGCAAAATCGTAGATGAAGAAAAAAAAATAGGAAGTATAGAAAATAGAATATTACTTTTCACAAGTTTTTACAAAGGAAGATACAGACAACATGCCCCACATGTCATCCAGTTCCTATCCAGTTTTAAATAACTTTAGCATAACCGAGGCAGAAGTGTTAAAGGGACTAGGAGCTCTTAAAATAAACAAATCCCCTGGGCCGGATGAGATCCTCCCAATAATACTCAAAGAAATGAAAGAAGTTATTTACAAACTGCTAACCAAGATCATGCAGCAGTCTCTTGACACAGGGGTGGTACCGATAGACTGGAAAATTGCAAACATAATACCGATCCACAAAAAGGGAAACAAAACTGAACCAGGTAACTACAGACCAGTAAGCCTGACTTCTATTATATGCAAACTTATGGAAACTATAATAAGATCCAAAATGGAAAATTACCTATATGGTAACAGGGTCCTGGGAGACAGTCAACATGGTTTTAGGAAAGGGAGATCATGTCTAACTAACTTGCTTGATTTTTTTGAGGATTGTGGCAAAGTGGTTGGTAAGGGGAACAGGTATAGTGGTGAAGCGGTGCAGGAGTGATGAACAGATAATGGTAATTCAGGGAACAAGTGTTTATTTGTGCTGTTTCCAGGTCTGGCGACCGTCGAATAATAAATACCTGGCAGTACAGAACAATGTGTAAAGCGCAGGGATGGTTAAGAACACAATACAGTCTCAAACAGAAACAAAGGCACGGTCACCAGTCCTGGGTGATATTCAAACGTACAGGTGGTCTGTGCAGTGGTGCTCCGGATAGTGCTTTACATGGCGACAGCTCCGGAGGTGTGCTTTAACTGTCTAGTGGTGCGAAAAAGACAGACAATTATAAACAAACAAACAAACAAAGACAACAAACAACACATATTTTCACTCCGAGAGCTGCTCTCTCAGTCCTATAATAAGATCCAAAATGGAAAATTACCTATATGGTAACAGGGTCCTGGGAGACAGTCAACATGGTTTTAGGAAAGGGAGATCGTGCCTAACTAACTTGCTTGATTTTTTTGAGGATGCAACATCGATAATGGATAATTGCAAAGCATATGACATGGTTTATTTAGATTTCCAGAAAGCTTTTGACAAAGTCCCGCACAAAAGATTAATTCTCAAACTGAACGCAGTTGGGATTCAAGGAAACACATGTACATGGATTAGGGAGTGGTTAACTTGTAGAAAACAGAAAGTACTGATTAGAGGAAAAACCTCAGAATGGAGTGTGGTAACCAGCGGTGTACCACAGGGATCAGTATTAGGTCCTCTGCTATTCCTAATCTACATTAATGATTTAGATTCTGGTATAGTAAGCAAACTTGTTAAATTTGCAGACGACACAAAAGTAGGAGGAGTGGCAAACACTGTTGCAGCAGCAAAGGTCATTCAAAATGATCTAGACAAGATTCAGAACTGGGCAGATACATGGCAAATGACATTTAATAGAGAAAAGTGTAAGGTACTGCACGCAGGAAATAAAAATGTACATTATAAATATCATATGGGAGATATTGAAATTGGAGAAGGAATCTATGAAAAAGACCTAGGAGTTTTTGTTGACTCAGAAATGTCTTCATCTAGGCAATGTGGGGAAGCTATAAAAAAGGCTAACAAGATGCTCGGATACATTGTGAAAAGTGTTGAATTTAAATCAAGGGAAGTAATGTTAAAACTGTACAATGCACTTGTAAGACCTCATCTTGAATATTGTGTGCAGTTCTGGTCACCTCGCTATAAAAAAGATATTGCTGCTCTAGAAAGAGTGCAAAGAAGAGCGACCAGAATTATTCCGGGCTTAAAAGGCATGTCATATGCAGACAGGCTAAAAGAATTGAATCTGTTCAGTCTTGAACAAAGAAGACTACGTGGCGACCTAATTCAAGCATTCAAAATTCTAAAAGGTATTGACAGTGTCGACGCAAGGGACTTTTTCAGCCTGAAAAAAGAAACAAGGACCAGGGGTCACAAATGGAGTTTAGAAAAAGGGGCATTCAGAACAGAAAATAGGAGACACTTTTTTACACAGAGAATTGTGAGGGTCTGGAATCAACTCCCCAGTAATGTTGTTGAAGCTGACACCCTGGGATCCTTCAAGAAGCTGCTTGATGAGATTTTGGGATCAATAAGCTACTAACAACCAAACGAGCAAGATGGGCCGAATGGCCTCCTCTCGTTTGTAAACTTTCTTATGTTCTTATGTTCTTATGTTCTCCTCACGTTACCCAAACGAAGGAAAAGATCAGCGTTACCCTGGCCCCTATATGTAATCCCGCATGATATCTAAGTAAACGGTTGCTGCTGCCTTATTACTTGCAGCTGCCTCTCGTTTACCTTTCAAATCAATATGGTCTTACAACAAAGTCTTGCTTCTTTCCAGGCTGACCCACTTCCCTGACCCGGAAACGAACTGTCAGGCCAGCCCTTCCAGATACTTCTCCTCTCGTTCTTTAGCGCCCTCACAGGTCAGGAGGAAGATTCATCACCAGAACTCATATTTCTGTCCCAGAGACAAACACAAATCACGAAATATTTTCGTACAATTATTTATTGTGGAGTATGTAATAATGGATAATTGCAAAGCATATGACATGGTTTATTTAGATTTCCAGAAAGCTTTTGACAAAGTCCCGCACAAAAGATTAATTCTCAAACTGAACGCAGTTGGGATTCAAGGAAACACATGTACATGGATTAGGGAGTGGTTAACATGTAGAAAACAGAAAGTACTGATTAGAGGAAAAACCTCAGAATGGAGTGTGGTAACCAGTGGTGTACCACAGGGATCAGTATTAGGTCCTCTTCCCAGCGACAGCGAGTGAAAGCGACAGCGAGTGGGAGAAGTACAGGCGTGGAAAAGTACAGAGCAGTTTAGAAGCAGAAAGGAGAAATTGCATCTTGAATTGCTTTAATCAGAAAACAGAGGACATTGGGGAAACACAGCCGCGTGTGTGTTTTTCTGATAACAAACAAGCTGAAACTCGGAGCAGCTGATTCAAATTCAGCGCCGTTTTGAGACACGGGCGAGGGGAGGAGCCGACAGCACAGCAGAACAACGCAGTTAAACGAGGCAGTCTTCCCAGCGACAGCGAGTGGAAGCGACAGCGAGTGGGAGAAGTACAGCGTGGAAAAGTACAGAGCAGTTTAGAAGCAGTTTGAAAGCAGGCTGACAGCTGCAGAAGAAACTAAACTTCAAAAAAAAAAAAAAAACCCTCAACATGGTCTTCAAGCCTGTAATCTGTGACACCTGCTTGATGTGGGAAATCCGAGAAAACCCAGCGGAGCTAAACCAAGTGTGCGTAAAGTGCCGCGCGATCCAGGATTTGCATAAACTAGTAAGCATGCTAGAAATGGAGCTGGAAGAAGTGAGACAGCAACAAGATCTTGAGGAACTGGCACACCCACAATTCATGGAAGTCTGCATCACCCCTAACAGACTGAAAGCCACCAGGGAGATAGAAGGTCAGAACAGCTGGGTTCAGGTAGGCAGAAGCAGGGAAAAAAAGAAACTTCGTCAAACACAACCACCAGAAATCAAAACAACCAACAAATTTGAGTCACTTCAGAATTTTGATGAGCAGAACCAACAACAAGAGAATGAAAGGAACAACATCCAGGACCCTATTGACAGTGGTGACCAGACAGCAAAAAGAAGGGAGGTCATGATTGTTGGGGACTCCATATTGAGAAACACAGCAAGTTCAGTTCGCAGTTTGGACCCCCTTACTACAACAGTGTGCTGCCTTCCGGGAGCCTCGGTCAAGCACATCACTGAAAACGTGGACAGGCTCCTAGAACGAACAGGAGACGACCCGGTAGTAGTCGTCCACATCGGTACAAACAACATTGGAAGAGACAGACCAAAATCCCTGCAAAACAAATTCAGAGAGCTAGGAAGGAAATTAAAAGAGAAAACCAAAACTGTGGTATTTTCTGGTATACTACCCGCACCTTGCAAAGGACCATATGGACAGCTGGAAATAATTAATCAAAACGCATGGCTGAAGACGTGGTGCACACGGGAAGGCTTCACCTATCTTGATCATTGGACCACATTCTACAACGAGGACTATCTGTATAGACGGGATGGACTGCATTTAAATAACAAGGGAACCAGTCTACTTGGAGAAAAGATCCTCGAGCAGGTTCGGAAGCATTTAAACTAGAAAGGAAGGGGGGAGAAATGAACAAAAAAACAGAAGGGAGACCGCATCAAAACAAGAACAACAACTCAGGTAAGACAACCATTAAATGTATTTATCTAAATGCTAGAAGTATCAGAAACAAAATTCTAGAACTTGAAGCTACTGCACTGACAGGTAACTATGATGTGATAGGTGTTACAGAAACGTGGTTGTCTGAGAGTGATGGGGACGAATATAATATTTGTGGGTATACACTGTATAGGAAAGACAGGCAGGACAGAAGAGGAGGAGGGGTAGCGCTATACATAAGAAACAGTCTTGAAGCCCAGGTGTTAAACCTGGACAAAGAAAATAAAACCGAATCAATATGGGTCAGAATAACAGACAAAAATTCAAAGGGCATAATAATAGGAGCATGCTATAGACCGCCAGATTCAGACGGTGAGCACAATAATCTGTTATACAATGACATTAGAAATGTGTGTAGCAAAGGAGAAGCCATACTAATGGGGGATTTCAACTTCCCCTAAATAAAATGGGGAAAACCCGGTGGGTAGCGCGAAGGATGAAATAGAAATGGTGGAAATGATAAATGACTGCTTCCTAACACAATTTGTCAAGGCACCGACTAGAGGGGAGGCATGCCTTGATTTAGTCTTTTCAAATAACGAAGATAGAATAACTAAAACAGAGGTCAGAGAACCACTGGCAAACTCAGACCACAACATGGTCTCATTTGAAGTGTTTTTTAAAATCCTCAAAAGTAAAGACTAAAGCTAAGGTTTACAATTTTAGAAAAGCAAACTATGAAGGCATGAAACAGAGACTAACAGAAGTAGATTGGAGTAAAATAGAGAAAACACCCACAGAAGAAGGATGGTTGTTCTTCAAAAATGTAGTACTAGAGGCGCAAAACAATTATATCCCTAAAGTAGACAAATCTAAATGTAAAACTAAATTGCCAAAATGGTTTAATAGATCAATTAAAAAAATTATTCAGCGAAAAAAGGCACTTTACAGAGCATTAAAAAAGGACCAAAAAGAAAAGTACGCAGAAAGAGTACACAGAACTGCAAATGCAAGTCAAAAAGGAAGTTAGAAAGGCCAAGAGAGAAATAGAAATGAACATTGCTAAGGGAGCTAAAACCAATTCCAAAATGTTTTTCCAATATTACAACAGCAAGAGAACATTCAAAGAGGAGATTAAATGTTTAAGAGATACAAATGGCAAAATCGTAGAGGAAGAAAAAAAAATAGCAAATATGTTAAATGATTACTTTTCACAAGTTTTTACAAAGGAAGATACATTTTTTTTTGACAAACATGCCCAATTTTTTTTTAAAAAATTTAAAAAAATTTAAAAAAAATGTGTTTAAAAAGGAAGATACGAAAACAAAAAAAATGACAACATGCCCCCCCACATGTCATCCAGTTCCTATCCAGTTTTAAATAACTTTAGCATAACTGAGGCAGAAGTGTTAAAGGGACTAGGAGCTCTTAAAATAAACAAATCCCCTGGGCCGGATGAGATCCTCCCAGTAGTACTCAAAGAAATGAAAGAAGTTATTTATAAACTGCTAACCAAGATCATGCAGCAGTTTCTTGACACAGGGGTGGTACCGACAGACTGAAAAATTGCAAACGTAATACCGATCCACAAAAAGGGAAACAAAAACTGAACCAGGTAACTACAGACCAGTAAGCCTGACTTCTATTATATGCAAACTTATGGAAACTATAATAAGATACAAAATGGAAAATTACCTATATGGTAACAGGGTCCTGGGAGACAGTCAACATGGTTTTAGGAAAGGGAGATCGTGTCTAACTAACTTGCTTGATTTTTTTTGAGGATGCAACATCGATAATGGATAATTGCAAAGCATATGACATGGTTTATTTAGATTTCCAGAAAGCTTTTGACAAAGTCCCGCACAAAAGATTAATTCTCAAACTGAACGCAGTTGGGATTCAAGGAAACACATGTACATGGATTAGGGAGTGGTTAACATGTAGAAAACAGAAAGTACTGATTAGAGGAAAAACCTCAGAATGGAGTGTGGTAACCAGCGGTGTACCACAGGGATCAGTATTAGGTCCTCTGCTATTCCTAATCTACATTAATGATTTAGATTCTGGTATAGTAAGCAAACTTGTTAAATTTGCAGACGACACAAAAGTAGGAGGAGTGGCAAACACTGTTGCAGCAGCAAAGGTCATTCAAAATGATCTAGACAAGATTCAGAACTGGGCAGACACATGGCAAATGACATTTAATAGAGAAAAGTGTAAGGTACTGCACGCAGGAAATAAAAATGTACATTATAAATATCATATGGGAGATATTGAAATTGGAGAAGGAATCTATGAAAAAGACCTAGGAGTTTATGTTGACTCAGAAATGTCTTCATCTAGGCAATGTGGGGAAGCTATAAAAAAGGCTAACAAGATGCTCGGATACATTGTGAAAAGTGTTGAATTTAAATCAAGGGAAGTAATGTTAAAACTGTACAATGCACTTGTAAGACCTCATCTTGAATATTGTGTGCAGTTCTGGTCACCTCGCTATAAAAAAGATATTGCTGCTCTAGAAAGAGTGCAAAGAAGAGCGACCAGAATTATTCCGGGCTTAAAAGGCATGTCATATGCAGACAGGCTAAAAGAATTGAATCTGTTCAGTCTTGAACAAAGAAGACTACGTGGCGACCTAATTCAAGCATTCAAAATTCTAAAAGGTATTGACAGTGTCGACGCAAGGGACTTTTTCAGCCTGAAAAAAGAAACAAGGACCAGGGGTCACAAATGGAGTTTAGAAAAAGGGGCATTCAGAACAGAAAATAGGAGACACTTTTTTACACAGAGAATTGTGAGGGTCTGGAACCAACTCCCCAGTAATGTTGTTGAAGCTGACACCCTGGGATCCTTCAAGAAGCTGCTTGATGAGATTTTGGGATCAATAAGCTACTAACAACCAAACGAGCAAGATGGGCCGAATGGCCTCCTCTCGTTTGTAAACTTTCTTATGTTCTTATGTTCTTATGTTCTTATGCTATTCCTAATCTACATTAATGATTTAGATTCTGGTATAGTAAGCAAATTTGTTAAATTTGCAGACGACACAAAAGTAGGCGGAGTGGCAAACACTGTTGCAGCAGCAAAGGTCATTCAAAATGATCTAGACAAGATTCAGAACTGGGCAGACACATGGCAAATGACATTTAATAGAGAAAAGTGTAAGGTACTGCACGCAGGAAATAAAAATGTACTTTATAAATATCATATGGGAGATACTGAAATTGGAGAAGGAATCTATGAAAAAGACTTAGGAGTTTTTGTTGATAAAAAAGGCTATAAAAAAGGCTAACAAGATCCTCGGATACATTGTGAAAAGTGTCATATGCAGACAGGCTAAAAGAATTGAATCTGTTCAGTCTTGAACAAAGAAGACTACGTGGTGACCTAATTCAAGCATTCAGAATTCTAAAAGGTATTGACAATGTCGACCCATGGGACTTTTTCGACCTGAAAAAAGAAATAAGGACCAGGGGTCACAAATGGAGATTAGACAAAGGGGCATTCAGAACAGAAAATAGGAGGCACTTTTTTACACAGAGAATCGTGAGGGTCTGGAATCAACTCCCCAGTAATGTTGTTGAAGCTGACACCCTGGGATCCTTCAAGAAGCTGCTTGATGAGATTCTGGGATCAATAAGCTACTAACAACCAAACAAGCAAGATGGGCCGAATGGCCTCCTCTCATTTGTAAACTTTCTTATGTTCTTATGTTCTTAACATTTTAAAAAAAATAAATAAAATATTAATGTTTTAAGAGCATGATACATATTTAAAAACTATACAGTGCACATATATTTAGTCCCTTCACATCTGTAGACTGTGTAACCTTTTTAAAGTACTGGAACCATTGTAATAATAATAAAAAACATCTTGGTTTGAAACTGTTATTAATGTTAAATGTTCTTCATGCTGCGGGGTTCTAGTCCGCTGTTGTTGTTTTAAAACATGGAATCCAAACAAAGGCACTTATTTTTGTAGTTAAAACTATGTTAAAGTAAATATGTTTGCAATGTATTAATTTGCTGATTTATAGGTTTGATTTAAAGCATAGTTAATATAGATGTGAAAGAAAGAATTTACAAAATCAGTTTAGCTCATACTTAGGGCTCTTAGTTTTTGGTTTTTATTTTTGGTCACTTCATGTCCCTTTAAACTTATACTGACCTAACTCTGTTTCTCAATTAAATTCTTGCAAAAGTGTTGAATGTGAAACAAGATCACTTTTGTTTTTTCTCCTGTAACTTGAATGAGACTATGATTCTTCTATTTCATTGATAACGTAAAAAAAAAGGCAGCTCCTTATTTTTAATTCAAACCGAACACAAAAAGTGAGTGAAGTTCAATTGCTTTTCCCGGATTTTCTTAATGACTCATTGCAAAAATGTTACAACCTGTTTTGCAAATAATAGTTTCTCTTAATTACAATTTAATTAAATTAACTTAACTTCACTTTCTGTTTGTATAAGAACATAAGTTTGCAAACGAGAGGAGGCCGTTAGGTGCATCTTGCTCGTTTGGTTGTTAGAAGCTTATTGATCCCAAAATCTCATCAAGCAGTTTCTTGAAGGAACCCAGGGTGTCAGCTTCAAGAACATTGCTGGGGAGTTGATTCCAGACCCTCACGAATCTCTGTGTAAAAAAGTGCCTCCTATTTTCTGTTCTGAATGCCCCTTTGTCTAATCTCCATTTGTGACCCCTGGTCCTTGTTTCTTTTTTCAGGTCGAAAAAGGCTCTTGGGTCGACATTGTCAATACCTTTTAGAACTCTGAATGCTTGAATTAGGTCACTGCGTAGTCTTCTTTGTTCAAGACTGAACAGATTCAGTTCTTTTAGCCTGTCTGCATATGACATGCCTTTTAAACCCGGAATAATTCTGATCTCTCTTCTTCGCACTCTTTCTAGAGCAGAAATATCTTTTTATAGAGAGTTGACAAGAACTGAACACAATATTCAAGATGACGTCTTACTAATGCATTGTACAGTTTTAACATTACTTCGCTTGATTTAAATTCTTCCCCATATTGTCTAGATGAAGACATTTCTGAGTCAACAAAAACTCCTAGGTCTTTTTCATAGATTCCTTCTCCAATTTCAGTATCTCCCATATGATATTTATAATGCACATTTTTATTTCCTGCGTGCAGTACCTTAAACTTCTCTATTAAGTGTCATTTGCCATGTGTCTGCCCAGTTCTGAATCTTGTCTAGATCATTTTGAATGACCTTTGCTGCTGCAACAGTGTTTGCCACTCCTCCTATTTTTGTGTCATCTGCGAATTTAACAAGTCTGCTTACTATACCAGAAATCATTAATGTAGATTAGGAATAGCAGAGGACCTAATACTGATCCCTGTGGTACTCCACTGGTTACCACACTCCATTCTGAGATTTCTCCTATAAAATCAGTACTTTCTGTTTTCTACATGTTAACCACTCCCTAATCCATGTACATGCGTTTCCTTGAATCCCTACTGCATTCAGTTTGACAATCTTTTATGTGGGACTTTGTCAAAAGCTTTCTGGAAATCTAAATAAATCATGTCATATGCTTTGCAATTATCCTTTATCGATGTTGCATCCTCAAAAAAATCAAGCAGGTTAGTTAGACATGATCTCCCTTTTCTAAAACCATGTTGACTGTCTCCCAGGACACTATTACCATATAGACAATTTTCCATTTGGGATATTATTATAGTTTTCATAAGTTTGCATATAATAGAAGTCAGGCTTACTGGTCTGTAGTTACCTGGTTCAGTTTTGTTTCCCTTTTTGTGGATCGGTATTACGTTTGCAATTTTCCAGTCTGTCGGTACCACCCCTGTGACAAGAGACTGTTGCATGATCTTGGTTAGCGGTTTGTAAATAACTTCTTTCATTTCTTTGAGTATTATTGGGAGGATCTCATCCGGCCCAGGGGATTTGTTTATTTTAAGAGCTCCTAGTCCCTTTAACACTTCTGCCTCAGTTATGCTAAAGTTATTTAAAACTGGATAGGAACTGGATGACATGTGGGGCATGTTGTCAGTATCTTCCTTTGTAAAAACTTGTGAAAAGTAATCATTTAACATATTTGCTATTTTTTTTTCTTCCTCTATGATTTTGCCATTTGTATCTCTTAAACATTTAATCTCCTCTTTGAATGTTCTCTTGCTGTTGTAATATTGGAAAAACATTTTGGAATTGCCTTTGGAATGGCCCCTGTACAGGGAGAGATCTGTGCTGACTCTGCTGGCGTGTTCACGGGCTGCAGGAAGAGGGCGGCAGTCGCCCAACAACCGCCTGTGAGTCATGGCAGTGACACGGGGAGGTGGGAAAGGGTGTGTGTGGACTTTCCCCCTCTCTGAATGGCTGGGAGGCGGGTCTTGGGTGATTGTTGGTCCTATAAAATAACGCTCTGTTGTTTCCTCAGGTCTGCCCACTTAGACGCGCTAAGGGTGCGGACGCTTTGATTCGGGACCGGGAATCAGCGAGACAGAGAGAGAGAGCGGGGAACCCTTGGGCAGACCCCGGCGTATTGTGAAAGAGCAGGCTAGATAGCCGAGAGAATAGGACGGTGATCCGGGTCGTGCGGGTAGCGGCGACCGGGATAATGCTGCCGAGTGCAGCACCTTTTATTTGTAGTTTTATTACTGTTTTATTTTCCCTTGTTCTTTTCGCCTTCTGTTTTCATTATTATTTCTTTGAGCACCTGCGAGTGCATTTGCTGTTCGTGTACCAGCTGTGGTATTTCCGTGGTGCTGTCTATCATCGTTGATAGGCAGCCCACGGTCAACAGTGCCCTCTGCCGGAGAAAAAAAAGAACCGGTCTAAAATAAAACTGGGCACCTGTGTGGTGTTTCCAAGTACACCTGTCTGTCTCCTGGTCAGTGAATTACCCACACCCCTTCCACACCTCCCTTAGCAATGTTCATTTCTATTTCTCTCTTGGCCTTTCTAACTTCCTTTTTGACTTGCGTTTGCAGTTCCGTGTACTCTTTCTGTGTACTTTCTCTTTGGTCCCTTTTTAATGCTCTGTAAAGTGCCTTTTTTTGCTGAATATTTTTTTTTATTGATCTATTAAACCATTTTGGCAATTTAGTTTTACATTTAGATTTGTCTACTTTAGGGATGTAATTGTTTTGCACCTCTAGTACTACATTTTTGAAGAACAACCATCCTTCTTCTGTGGGTGTTTTCTCTATTTTACTCCAATCTACTTCTGTTAGTCTCTGTTTCATACCTTCATAGTTTGCTTTTCTAAAATTGTAAACCTTAGCTTTAGTCATTACTTTTGGGGTTTTAAAAAGCACTTCAAATGAGAACATGTTGTGATCTAAGTTTGCTAGTGGTTCTCTGACCTCCGTTTTAGTTAGTCTGTCTTCATTATTTGAAAAGACTAAATCAAGGCATGTCTCCCCTCTAGTCGGTGCCTTGACAAATTGTGTTAGGAAGCAGTCATTTGTCATTTCCACCATTTCAAGTTCATCCTTCGTGCTCCCCACCGGGTTTTCCCATTTTATATGGGGGAAGTTGAAATCCCCCATTAGTATGGCTTCTCCTTTGCTACACACATTTCTAATGTCATTGTGTAACAGATTATTTTGTTCACCGTCTGAATCTGGCAGTCTATAGCATGCTCCTATTATTATGCCCTTTGAATTGTTGTCCGTTATTCTGACCCATATTGATTCGGCTTTATTTTTTTTGTCCAGGTTTAACTCATGGGCTTCAAGAATGTTTCTTATGTATAGTGCTACCCCTCCTCCTCTTCTGTCCTGCCTGTCTTTCCTATACAGTTTATACCCACAAATATTATATTCGTCCCCATTACTCTCAGACAACCACGTTTCTGTAACACCTATCACATCATAGTTACTTGTTAGTACAGTAGCTTCAAGTTCTGAAATTTTGTTTCTGATACTTCTAGCATTTAGATAAATACATTTAATGACTGTCTTACCCGAGTTGTTGTCCTTGCTTTGATGCAGTCTCCCTTCTGTTTTCTTTTTGTTGATCTCTCCCCTTTCTATCTAGTTTAAATGCTTCTGAACCTGCTCGAGGATCTTTTCTCCAAGTAGACTGGTTCCCTTTTTATTTAAGTGTAGTCCGTCCCATCTATACAGTGATCAAGATAGGTGAAGCCTTCCCATGTGGACCACGTCTTCAGCTATGCATTTAGATTAATTATTTCCAGCTGTCCATATGGTCCTTTGCAAGGTGCCAGTAGTATAGCAGAAAATACCACAGTTTTGGTCTTGTCTTTTAATTTCCTTCCTAGCTCTCTGAATTTGTTTTGCAGGGATTTTGGTCTGTCTCTTCCAATGTTGTTTGTACCGATGTGGACGACTACTACCGGGTCGTCTCCTGTTCGTTCTAGGAGCCTGTCTACGTTCTCAGTGATGTGCTTGACTGAGGCTCCCGGAAGGCAGCACACTGTTGTAGTAAGGGGGTCCAAACTGCGAATTGAACTTGCTGTGTTTCTCAATATGGAGTCCCCAACAATCATGACCTCCCTTCTTTTTGCTGTCTGGTCACCACTGTCAATAGGGTCCTGGATGTTGTTCCTTTTGTTCTCTTGTTGGTTTTGCTCATCAAAATTTTGAAGTGACTCAAATTTGTTGGTTGTTTTGATTTCTGGTGGTTGTGTTTGACGAAGTTTCTTTTTTTCCCTGCTTCTGCCTACCTGAACCCAACTATTCTGACCTTCTATTTCCCTGATGGCTTTCAGTCTGTTAGAGGTGGTGCAGATCTCCATGAATTGTGGGTGTGCCAGCTCCTCAAGATCCTGTTACTATCTCATTTCTTCCAGCTTCATTTCTAGCATACTTACTAGTTTTTGAAGTTTACTTTCTTCTGTAGCAGTCAACCTGCTTTCCAGCTGCTTCTAAACTGCTCTGCACTTTCGACGCCTGTACTTCTCACTCGCTGTCGCTGGGAAGACTGCCTCGTTTAAAGCTGCGTTATTCTGCTGTGCTGTTGGCTCCTCCCCTCCCCCGTGTCTCAGAACGGCGCTGAATTTGAATCAGCTGCTCCGAGTTTCAGCTTGTCTGTTATAAGAAAAACCCATGCGGCTGTTTGACTTTGAGCTACAGTGTTTCCCCAATATCCGATGTTTTCTGATTAAAACGATTAAAGATGTAATTTCTCCTTACTGCTTCTAAACTTCTCTGTACTTTTCCACACCTGTAATTCTCCCACGCTGTCGCTTCCATTCGCTGTCGCTGGGAAGACAGCGAGTGAATTAAAAACTAATTCGGTTTGAATTAAAAACAAGGAGATTTCTTTTTTTTTTAACATTATTTAATGAAACAGAATCATAGTCTCAATCATGTTACGGGAGAAAAAAACTAAAGTGAACTTGTTTCACAATCAACACTTTTCCAAGAATTTAATTGAATGGAGTGGGCTAAAAAAAAAAAAAAAAAAAAAAAAAAAAAAAAAAAAAATTTAAAAAGGGACACCACCTGAGCAAAAATAAAAACCAAAAACAAAGAGCCCTGCTCATGCTTTAGTGCATTAATCTACATGAGTGCGATGAGAAAGATACTGCTAGCACACTTAACATTCTCCACATCTATTTATTTTTAAACTGAAAACAAAATAGGTCACTGTTTCTTAAGTAAGATTTTGTACTTTGCACCTTAAGCATTTTGGAGCGTGTATGCTTTTTCTTAGTTTATCTACTTCATTAAAACAACATAAAATGTATGGTTTTAAGTCTATTTTCTGTGGTCCCACGCTCATAATACTGTATGTGTTTATTCATTTTAAAATAAAGGCTACTTATTTTATATTTTTAAGAAACTAAATATAGCAGGTCGCTACTTTGTGCTTATAGTTTTCATTACTTTCATTTTAGAACGCCCCCTTATCTTTCGTCCCTATCCCTGCGCCAATCAAATGAGGATTCGTGTTACCTGGATGATTTAAAAGGCTGTTTTTTTTTTTTTTTACAGACAAGTGTGAACGGAATAATAAGCAGAATGTAAGGGTACTGGAGGCTGGCGTGACGGTGGAAGGCGGCAGTCTGCAAGGGCGGTAGTCTGGCTGGTCCTTAGTCTGCAAGGGGGTGGTCTGGCTGGTCGGCAGTCTGCAATGGTGGTGTTTTTAAAGGGATTTTGTGTGTGGTCTACGAGTAGCGGCAGTAATGTTGAAATATGAGACATGAGTAAGCAGTTTGATTAGGATCTTCTTCTAGATCTTCTGGATTGACTAGTTTAGAACTTATTGTTTCAAAACAGCAAGATTGTTTACATTACGTGGCCAGCTACTCTTGGACCACCACATGCTTGATAACCCTATGCAACACAATTTTTGTTCCTGGGTAGTAAGTGTTATTTCTTAATTGCTTATGCCTCAAAAGTACAGAAAATGGCTATTTTTCCCCACAAACTTTGCTTTTGTGACCAGGAAAGTGATATTTTGAAATTCACCTATTTCCAATGAGAAAATGGGCGAATTTGTGTTTTTTCGTTCACATAAAGTCAGAAAAAAACAACATATGAATCCAAATTAACATGTATTTATACTAAAGTAATACAAAAATGACTACAAAAGATTTAGAAGTGAGTAGTTTTTCGAGATTTACGATTATTCTGTAAATCACTTTCACGAATCAGCCCCCAAATGTAGTCTCCCATCATGTTCTCGTTATACTGTCCTTGGTAGCGGCGTTCAAAGTCCAGTATATCCTGGTGGAAATGCTCGCCTTGCTCCTCTGAGTACGCTCCCATGTTCTCCTTGAATTTATCAAGATGAGCATCAAGGATATGGACTTTGAGGGACATCCTACAACCCATTGTGCCATAGTTCTTCACCAGAGTCTCAACCAGCTCCACATAGTTTTCGGCCTTGTGATTGCCCAGGAAGCCCCGAACCACTGCGACAAAGCTGTTCCAAGCCGCTTTCTCCTTACTAGTGAGCTTCTTGGGGAATTCATTGCACTCCAGGATCTTCTTTATCTGTGGTCCGACAAAGACACCGGCTTTGACCTTTGCCTCAGACAGCTTAGGGAAGAAGTCTTGAAGGTACTCGAAGGCTGCCGACTCCTTATCTAGAGCTCTGACAAATTGTTTCATAAGGCCCAATTTGATGTGCAGTGGTGGCATCAGCACCTTCCGGGGGTCCACCAGTGGCTCCCACTTGACATTGTTCCTCCCCACAGAGAACTCGGTCCGCTGTGGCCAGTCCCGCCTGTGGTAGTGCGCCTTGGTGTCCCTGCTGTCCCAAAGGCAAAGATAGCAGGGAAACTTGGTAAAACCGCCTTGGAGACCCATCAGGAATGCCACCATTTTGAAGTCTCCTATGACCTCCCAGCCATACTCATCATACTTCAAGGCGTCCAGCAAGGTCTTGATGCTATTGTAATCCTCTTTGAGGTGCACCAAGTGAGCCAGGGGAAGAGACGGGTACTTGTTACCATTATGGAGCAGCACGGCTTTGAGGCTCCTGGATGAGCTGTCAATGAAGAGGCGCCACTCATTCTGGTTACAGGTGATTCCGATTGCCTCGAACAGACTGGTCACATTGTGGCAGAAGCAGAGCCCATCTTGACGGGTGAAGAAGCTGGAAAAAGGTTGGTGACGCTTCCTCTGATCTGCGACTTGCACACTTTCATCCAACAAGTTCCACTGCTTGAGACTAGACGTCAAAAGCTCTTTTTTCCCCTCTGTACCGTCCTACAAAAATATATTTATTTCACCCATGACTAATGTGTAAGAGATTCTCGCAACATTTTTCATATATGATATATTTTTTCAATAACATTGAAAATTGTAAAACATTTTAAAATTAAAAACGTTTACAATTTTAAAAATTTTAACAAATTTTATAACATAAAATTCCGAGCAACAATTGTCCATCTTACCTTCCAGAGTTTTTTTGCAGTGCTCGCAGGTGAAATGAGGTGCCCAGGGTTTGTTTTGATCCCTGACAGGCATGCCGAAATATGTCTTGTAGGCCTCACACATCTTAGCAGATGCTTCCACGGAGTACTTTTTCGCTCTTTTCTTGATAAATTGGCCACAGACATAGCAAAATGCATCTGCCGGATGCTTGCAGCCTCTTGATGCCATCTCAGAAAAATGCAGATATGTATCCACTTAGGCAGCTGGAACTAAACTGAACTGGTGGGCTTAGGCCCCTGTATTTATACTACTATTTATATTACTGGAAAGTTCTAGAAAGTTCTAGAAGTTACTCCAAGTTTACTCAGCACTGAATCTATCTGGAAAGTTCTGGAAAATAGGTAAATTTCAAAATATCACTGTCCTGGTCAAAAAAGCAAAGTTTGTGGGGAATAATAGCCATTTTCTATACTTTTGAGGCATAAGCAATTAGGAAATAACACTTACTACCCAGGAACAAAAAAAAATAAAATAAAATTGTTACACGGTGTAATGTCCTGACAGCCTGTTGTTCCCTTTATGAGTTTGTGTTTTAAGCTTCCATTCTTTTAGATTCTGTTTATGTACTGTATTGTTGTACTCTACTGTCATGTAAGGTAAGTCATTATTATGACTTTGTTAAATTCCTGTAAGAGGACTAGACTCCAGCTCGCAATATGATTAGTTGATAAATGATTAGCGCTGTTCATGATAACCCACTTGCTTTGTGTGTGTATGTATAAAAAAAATGGAATAGTTAACTTATAATAGCAACATGGTGCACTTTGCATGTTTGTTTTTATTGGTTTGTATGTGTGCGATTTAAAGAAATATTTGGTGTATTTGTGATTATTTTACTATTATGTTAGTATTGGCATTTTTGGAAAGTTGATTTGTTGCTAAGTGTTTAACTCTTCCATCATGTCTAAACGGTTATATGCGGTCGATGGTAGTTGTAGTTGTTTGTTTGTTATTGTGCATATTTATGTTCAGAGTCTGTGTCCTCTTCAAATAAAACCTGGAATTTAATTGTTGTAGTTTATGTGTTCCTCCTGATTTGTATCCCAGTTCCACGCCCTATAAAAGAACCTATTTAAAAGACTTTTTTAAAACTACCGTTTGTTGTAATTCTGATGGTGAAATTCCCTTGGAGCCGTAGTCGGGCTATACGGTTTTGTCCATTCTGCGGCGCTGGTCCCACTCTGTCACGGCGGGCAGGTGTTACATATATCTGCGCAATAACTGTATTGGAAGTCACGAGGTTACTATTAATGGATCACTGAGCTATCACTGACAAACCCACAGGATGTTATGTTTTCTTTCCTTTATTTTTGTACAGTGAAATATTGTAAAAATAATATTCAGTGGTATATATTGTAGTTAGTATTCCATGTTATACAAAGTTCAAAGTCATTTCAGACTGTTGAGCATAGATAGCTAGTTCACACCATAACATAATTCCAACCCAAACCTGAGTTTGAGACGGACCTACAGAAGGGCTTCTCATTTTAATTAAATAAGCAACATGCACAGGTAGCTTTGCACGGATACCTGTCAGACACAGATCAGAAAGTATGTGTCTGTACTTCACAGGGATTGACACAGCTTGGCAGTAGGACTGCCTATAGCATTACCATGCTCTAAATGAACATGTTTGAGGGGATAATATTCATTCTGATCAGACTCCACAATATAAGAATACATTAAGCTAAGCTTTATAATTCAAACATATTTCATAAAACATCAAAGCTGCACAGTTTTAAATTGTTATTCTAGAACATTGTTTCATGATTGTAAAGCTGTGCAAAGATTCAGGAAGGGAACTAGAAATACACCTGCAAAAACAACTGCCAGGCTCTTGCAACCATCACCAAAATACATGACATGGTGATAACTCAAACTATCAATCCTACATGAGGTTTCAAATGCAGTGCAGTACTTCAGTATTGGCTACAGTATATGTTAAAATTAGTAACACAAATTTAGCAGAAAATGCAGCAAAACATTGATATTTCAGATTTATGCACTATGAAAGTCACTAAAGCCATGCACAGCCACTTGTTCTTTTTTTATGTCGGAACAGTGTGAACTTCTAATTTGATGAACGGGATGAAATCCTATGGCCAATGGTTTAGTTTCTAACTCCAATTATACAGTATGAGCCAAAGAGAGCTGTCCTCCTGTACCATCATTCAGGAGCAGTGATTCACCTGCCTATGCCCCAGTTAGATGAGTGACTGATGCTGGTATGAGCAGTGACAGGCCCAGGCCCCAGAGCAGAATCCCCGCCCTGAGTCGCTCAATGCCAGGTGTACTGCTGCCCTGAGTCGCTGTGAAGGGAAGCTTTCAGGGGAATCACAGAAACACAATAAAAGCACATCCTTCAACATCAGAGCCTGTTGCAATTACAATGAATAATTAGAATAAACTGTTCCCTCAGCTCAACTACCCAGACAATGATCCTGCGTCTAAACGCTCACAGGCTAAATAACTCTAGTTAAACACAAGCATCTACTATTCAAATGTGAAACAAAACTTGTTCAATTTCAGTTCTTCTAATAACATATCACAGCTAAGGCTGGACTACAATTGTTTACTAACAATTACACAAGTATACTTTCAAATAAGACAATATGAGGTAAGAAGCTTAACTCTGAGGTTTTTTATACGCGCATTAAATGCACAATGTAAAATAACTTTTACCAATTTCTATGCGTTGTAATTACCATTAATTACCCTAGTTCCAGAAGGGAAAGGTAAGGGAATTATACTCAACGGTTCCTTGAAGAAGACCCCAAAAGTCTGCAGAGCAAGTGTTCTGTTGTAGTTATGTCTTTGCTTCGTTTCTGCAAATCTTCAAACCCAAGTTGGGCTCCATTAACTTCAAAAACCAAGTAGGGGTTTCACACCCCTCCTGTGTGTTTTCTTCTTGAATGCTTTGCCTCAAAGGCAGACAGTCTCTTTATGCTGTGATTACAAACTAGGAATAGAAGCTTGTGTCCTAGCCGGGAATGGTTCTTTTTGACTTGTAGATAAACTGACTTGCAGACGTCTCTTTCCTATTAGCAGGAGTCCTGAACGTGGAGTTTTCGTTGACGTTCATTTATTGCAGGGTACAGAATCTTCTTGCAGTCGAGAGGTATAAAGCTTAGCGCTATCTTCTCTTAGGGAGCCATGTTAAGCTTAGAAACCAGTTTCAGAAACCAATTCCAAACCAATTCAAAGTTCTTGCTGCAAATTGCCAGTTCTTATAGGACTTTTACACAAAGACCTATACATTTCCCCCACAACTGTCTTCCATTGTTTTGGGACCATGGGTAATCTCACCCTGCATAGAATGGCCCCATGATCTTCTTTATGACTTCCTTTCTGTGTCTCCAGCCCTTCGTTTCCTCCATAAATTCTGATCAGATGCTCCACACTATTCGTGACCCTGTAGAGGCCCCTTTGTATCGGGTTCAGTTAAAGTCCACCAGCCCTCTGCTCACTTCCCCCTCTCCTTCATGTAGGGTGATTCAACAGCTGCTCCAGTCAATAGTTCACATGCTGCACTAGATACTGTGTGCTCAAAATAGAATCCAACAGATTAGTTTAGATATGTTCTTATATCAAAAATAGTTATTCATTTCAGGCAATTGTGCGTACATTGTTCAAGGTAATATAATTATATTTTCCAGTCAAAGACATTATACACTGAATGTATGGTTGCACTTTCAGCTTTAAAATGGAAGAGGCACAGTATGAAGCATTGCCCTCCTTAACACTCAGCAATGAAACGGTAAAACCGATGGTCTTCTCTATCCTAACCCAAACCATCTTGTTTCTGTTTTCCAGCTTTATGATACTAGTATACAACTCTGATTTACCATAGATAACAGAACAAAGTTATACATCACAGCTAATTATAGTTATACTATGTGTGAAAATGAATGCCAGATAAGTGACCTTAATGCCTGGTTGTTGCACACAGCATCAGATGGCTGCTGGCATTAACTCCCAATTCCTGGCAGGGGCTGTTCAGAATTATATCCACTGAAGTCTATCTATCATTCCTGTCCCCCCCACCTGGATCATGGCAGTTTAATTGCTTTCTGTTTATGCCTTAGGCAAATACACTGTTCTGCAAAACATCAATATGCTATAGTAACAAGCCACCTCACAGTCAGTGATCAAATAAGTAAAGGCAACAGCAATTATACATTGCACAAGTTTATGTTAAAGTAATATCATCTATCTATCTATCTATCTATCTATCTATCTATCTATCTATCTATCTATCTATCTATCTACTGTATATACCTATTGATTAATAAAGATTAATGCTTAAAATAATAATGTTTTTGATCTCTTAAAAGAAATAAGTACAAATTGAGTATAACAATCAAACAGAAAGCCCTTTTATACCATCATACGATCAGTGTCTTCAAAGGCATTTCAATGTATTTTTATTTTTGCTGTTTACAATGAGAGAAAACAAAAGAAAATGACCTTCATTTCAGCATCCTCCAAAGTTTCAACTCTAGTAGAGAGTTTACGTACTTTCATCGTTCATCGTACTTTCACACAGCGCACTCATAATCTCTCATTCGACCTAATCCTCCAAGCACAACCACTTCAAGCTTTACAATAAGCATATGCAATGCATAGGCTTTAACTGGGGCATCCAATGTTTAGTACAACAACATTCTACTTAATTAAAAGTCACCTAATAGGGTTTGTTCTCAATTGTTCTGTTCTTCAGCCAAACCCACCCCGTCTCCAGCAAGTACACAGCTTCATAAAGAACTTGGACTGAGTCTCAACCTGCAGTCAAGAAAGGTCAATAAATAAATCGGTAGCCCCGTTGGATTAACAGTGAAGAAACCAGGTCAGATAGAGAGCTAGAGCACACTCCTGCAAGAGTATTTATTCTGTCAGTGCGGAGTTTGCATGTTCTCCCCATGGCTTTTTTCTGGGTACTCCAGTTTCTTCCCACAGTCCAAAGACATGCTTTTCAGGTTGATTGGTCACTCTAAATTACCCTGTGTGTGTGTGGTGCCCTGCGATGGACTGCTGTCCTGTCCAGGGTCGAGTCCCTCCTTTCGCCCTGTGTCTGCCAGGTTAGGCTCTGGCTCACTGTGACCCTGTAAAAGGATTAAGCAGTTAATGATAATGGATGGATGGATTATCTACTGGATGCAATCTACTGGTTTAGTTTAGGAAAGCATGAGAAATCAGAAAGATTGGGAAACCATTTTCATCTCTCCTGGTTGCAGGACTTAATCATTGTCTGCCTCTATTTAGTGTGATCAAGGTCTTCTCATTCATTTCTTGTTTTTCTTATTTAAGGCTTAAAGAGCTTTCTAATACAATATTGCTTAAAGGAGTGAAACCAATTGTGGCTTTATAAATTGGCAGTTATGGGGTTAAATTCCCCTACCTGCCTGGGTTTATTGTGTTCAGGTGTGTGGTGGGAAAATTACATCTTATTCAATTTATGTTTTAACCTATGAGCTGTCTGTACATGGGTTTGCTTCGCCTGTGTGACTTAAAAGGGGATCATAGAAATGTAATAAGTAGTTTGAAGTTTATTTTCTATAATGTTTAAAATCAATAAATACACTTATGTAGTCTGGACACTTCTCTTCCTCTTTCAGCCTTCATCACACATCTTGTTAGGGGGTCTAAGGTGGACCAGAAATGTCCATATTTAGTCATGCTTTGAAGTAGACTACAAAAGAGCCTACGTGACAAGACAGAGATTGTCATGGTGCCTGGAGGAACAAGACATGTTCGCTAAAGTCATAATAAGTTTATTATAAGTAGTTATGATATTAGTTACACGATAATTTGATGGGGCACTTTAATGCTGCTATTGCTATGATTGTTTAGGGTTTCCATGCTCAGGTTTAAATGCTATTACGGGTTTAAGATTTAGGTATAATATAATAATGATAATGTGTTATTATCGGTAGTTGTCTGTGAAGATACATCCTCTTTCATTCTAAATGTCAGGTGGCCCTTATAAGGAATTGAAAAAGTACAGACATTTAGCTAGAAAGAGGAAGTTCTGTTTCTTTAGTGAACGCAAGCTGCTTCCGTGGCACTTTGCAAGAAATGTCACTGACTTATTTTTATTTTAAGGGGGGGGCTTGCAATTTAAATATGATTGTTATGATTGGTCTCATTTTAATCTTCCGAGTTATTGCTATCTGCTAATATTGAATTAAGCTTCTGTGATTGGCTTGCAATAACTATAGGTTACAAGGTATATATTAAGCATATAAGCTGTTCGGAGCTTAGAACTTTGCTCGGTTTCCTGACACCTGCGTGTGTTGAAATTGTTCTCAGGTTTGCAAACTTTAACTATTAAACTTGATTGCTCAAACTTGTTGTCTTGCTGAATCTCTGCCCTGCAGGACGTTGAGAGATAAAACTTCCATCACAAGTGGCTGGGGTTGATTAGAGTAATTAACGATCAATCAGCACCCAGCCACCTGACATAAAAGGAGGCCTCAGCTTCCCATTAGAGAGAGGAGGGAGCTGAGGAAGCAAGCAGACGGTTGTGCTTGTTGTTTGTGGTTTTGTGAATTTTCTAATCCAGTGAAGGCATCGCCCAGCCTGGAAAGATTTATTTTTGTAAGTTTTGTTTTGTGTTTTGCTATTGGTGTTTAAATATCTTAGTTTTTGCCCTTGTGCCTTTTATTTTGTGCTTATTTATAATAAGTATTTTTTTTTTGAACTGCAGTCTGTCTCTGGGCCTTTATTCACTTGCCAGCCTGTCACACCAATATTTTAAAACCTTGTAGGAATTACATTTATATAGCAAATTAAACTGACAAGCGACACCGCCGGAGTGGTGGTCAGGTAAAATGTTTTCATATGTGAGCACGGGGAATTGCACTTTTATTAATTCAGTGCAGTTGTACTGAGAGAGAAGTTGAATGATTGATTAGCAATTGAGTCTCGGTACAGCTGCATAAAAGCTCATAGCACACCCACTCGGGGTTGTGTGTTCAGTGAGTGGAGAACGGGTGAGAGAGTTTGACATAATATGTAACAATTGTTGCTATTTCTTGCTGGACGCTCTAGAACAGTACTGTTGGGTTCGCTCACCCTTTGTTGTTTGCGGTCGGTCTAAGTTTACTTTGGTCACGCTCCACTTGATTCAGTCAGGTATTTTGTTTATTTTTAAAAACTTTAACACATGAAATACGACCAATTATTTTCTGACTTGTTGTCTTATATTAATAAATATTACTGGACCACGAAAGCGTCTCACTTTTCATCGCCAGTCCTGGTTGTGGAGTCTATTTCTGGTCTGACATCACCCCAATAAAACCCATGAGGTTTGTTGTTTTTATAAAACCTTGTGGCTATCAATCATTTACTGTATTTTGTACCACAGGTTGACAAAGTCATGTAGCGTGGAAGAATAACTACATTTCCAGCCCTAAGAATTTACAGAATTGTTTCTGAGTGGTTCAAATACGTAGGTTATGTTTATTAAATGTTTTATGTTGTCTGTAGTGTGTTAATGTTTGTGTATATGTATAAAATACAAGGGATATAAATATGGGTTATGACCACAAATGTTTAAACTGTATATTTATATTTAGGCATGAGGATTGCACAGCACTTCACATGCAGGTAAAATATGTGAGCACGGGGAATTGCACTTTTATTAATTCACGTGCAGTTGTACTGAGGCTCCAGTTGAATGATTGATTAGCAATATAGTCTCGGTACAGCTGCATAAAAGCTACATGTTTTCACGCACTCGAGGTTGTGTGTGTTTGTGAGTGGAGAATGGGAGAGAGAAGGAGAATAATAGTTAACAATTGCTATTTCTTGCTGGAAGCTCTAGCACAGTACTTGTTGGGTTCGTCCACTTTGTTTGTTTGTCTGTCTATTTACTTTGGCCAACGCGCCCTTTATTTTCAGTCAGGTATTTTGTTTTCAGTCGGTTTTCTTTAGGATCTTTTGTTTGTATTATTGGAAATAAGTACTGACCACGAAAGCGAGTCTCACTTTTCACAGTGGTTGTTTAAATCTTTTTTTTTATTATTTAATAAATATACTGACCACGAAAGCGTCTCACTTTTCATCGCCAGTCCTGGTTGTGGAGTCTATTTCTGGTCTGATGTCACCCCAATAAAACCAGTGAGGTTTGTTTGTTTTTATAAAACCTTTTGGCTATCAATCATTTAAATATATTTTGTAGCTTTACCAGGTTTGACAAAGTCATGAGCGTGGAAAATAACTACATTTCCAGCCAGGTGATTTCTACTAAATTGTTTCTGAATGGTCAAATACGCTTCTAAAACTGGTTCAACAGAGTATCATTTAGTTCTTCGTGGTTGTAAATGACATACCTTGTGTGCTTGTACATACAATCTTATTGTTAATCAGGATTCGTAAATGTCTTAATTACGTTGACATCCATAAGGTTTCGGTGGTGATCGCTCATGGTTTCACGCTTGCGTTTCGTTAAACACCAGTCTTGGTATTATGGCTTCTTTTGACAGCACTACAGAGGAATGGGAACATGGTCAGTGATCCATTTATTTGTCTGAAAGGCTCATCAATGTGGCTATCATTGTCATAATCAAGAGTCTGGTACATTTCCATCTCAGAGTGCTTGTCACATTGCAAAAGCACATAGAGATTCTCAGTCATGTTCCTCGGGCCGATTGCTGAATGTCAACAGGGAATAGCAGGGACAGGATGACTACATCTATTCTAAAGATTCAGATCAAATTGGCCCATTTCTAAGCATCGTGGGTAGGGATACATCGAATCCAGGATTCGGATTTGGCCCGAATACCTACTTTTTAAGCAGAGTTCAGATTCATCTGAATACTCAGGATTCAGTGAACCGAATCCTATATCTGCCCAGATGCATATCAGTTTTAATAGATCCCTCCAATGTGTGCAATTCTTTAAATAAGACACAAATCTGGTACTGGATGTAACTGTTGTATTTAACGTCGAACTTTGTCGCATCTCTCAACTTCTTATTACTGGTGGTCTGGAATCACTCCCCAGTAATGTTGTTGAAGCTAACACCCTGGGATCCTTCAAGAAGCTGCTTGATGAGATTTTGGGATCGATAAGCTACTAACAACGCACGCATTAAACACGACATGCAGCTACTGAATGCAAACATACCCCCATATGTAACAGCTCATTCACATCTCAATTTTCATGGATTAAAGTTATGAAGTATACCTGTAATATATAGTAATGGCAAACTGTTGTACACTTTTGTGCTTTGTTGCTTTGTCTGTCAACCATGTTCTAGAGATCATATTGTGTTAAAAAATAAATAATCGGTGCACAGAAATATATATTTTTTGTAACTCTACAACTGTCAGATGTGCAAGATGTTGAACAATATGCTTTAGTAAATTAAATTGCGTTATTGTAATGTGCCAATACAAGTTGATTTATTTGGGTGTTGTGCTATTGTGTTTTATTAAAATATTTAAGCCTATTTGAAATATTTAAGCGTAGCCTATTTGATATGTGTTACACACATGGTGCATTTAAATTAACGTGGGTTCTAGGGATATTCAACTCGCCCATCACGATAATTTTTCCTCACAGCTCTCGGATACGGCTATCAACAGGCCACAGAATCTCAGGACATTTTAAGGCAGGTCAGGTTTTTTAACTCACCTCTCTAAACTGCAATGTATTCGACATGTAAAGTGAGAGTGAATTGCTTCAGCAGTACAGTATAGTAATTGTGTTTAATTGTGGTGGCAATTCTATCCAGAGAGTCTCGTAACAACCATTAATCTTATCTATCAAAATAGTGCAACACCATGTTTATAGACAACTTTGCACTCACCTGCACTGTTTTATTTAACCTTGTGACAGCAGGTAAAGTTTTTATTTGTTTAATATTTCTTGTTTCACACAATCCTGCCCAGTCAGAGACTCAAACCCAATCAGCTGCTGCATAAGTCTGATTGAGGGAAACGATCCTGGCAGACGTGTGTGCTTTTGGTAACAACTAAGTAAAAGAATTCAATTAATTTAGCGACAGTTCGCACAATTCATACTCACTTTACTGAATATATTGCAGTTTAGAGAAGTGAGTTACAAAACCTGACTGTCCTGAGATTCTGGAGCCTGTTGGCAAGCCTACTCTCAGATCAGGTGACACAGGTTCAAACTTCATTAAAGAAAATAGTGGGTTATGGCAAAGATGCAGCTCTCCTTTCTTGTAAAGGTAAACGGTTCTGAATTTTGACATTTCTGTTGTGGGGGCTAGCGATAAATTGTGTAAGTTTCAAACTGAAATCTTATTCAGGGATATATTTCCATTCGGTAATAAAAATACTTTTAACTAAAAAGCTCAAAACTATAGATTGTGCGTGTCCTTTATTAGTAGCTGCCAGTCTGTTTTTCATTCAACAGTTTCCTTCAGTTTTCTTGACTGATGTTGTAGATTCGGTATTCGGTTTGGTATTTGGCCGAATCTTTTGAGATGGATTCAGTATTCGGCTGAATCCCCCAAAATTTGATTTTGGTGCATCCCTAATGAATGAAGTCTGCTTAATGGTAAGCCAGGCAGACTTACCAGCGACAGTGTGTGGAAGCGACGGCGTGGAGAAGCACAGTCGTGAATAAGTACAGAGCAGTTAGAAGCATTAAGGAGAAATTACTTTTTTAATTTTGTTAATCAGATAACACAGTAAACTGGGAAATCATTGCAGCTTGAAGTCTAAAAGCTGTGTGTCTTCTTATGATAACAAGCTGAAGCTCAGAGCAGCTGATTCAAATTGGAAGCTGTCCTGAGACAAGGGAGAGGGGCGGAGCCAACAGCACAACAGATAGACATAAGCCAAGCATTCTTCCCAGCGACAGCGAGTGGAAGCGACAGCGTGGGAGTAGTACAGGCGTGGAAAAGTACAGAGCAGTAGAAGCAGTTTAAAAGCAGGTTGACAACTGCAGAAGATAAACTAAACTTCCCCCCCAAAAAATTGACATGATCTTCAAGTCGGTAATCTGTGACACCTCCATGATGTGCGAAATCCGAGAAAACCCAGCAGAGCTAATCCAAGTGTTGATAAAGTGCTGAACGATCTAGGACTTGCTTCAGTGAGTAAGTATGCCAGAAATAGAGCTGCAGGAAATGACAGGAGTGTGAGGAGCTGGAACATCCACAATTCCTGAAAGTCTGCACACTTAACAGACAGAAAGCCACCAGGGAGCTAAAAAAAAAGGGGGGGGGGGTTAAACAGCTGGGTTCAAGTAGGCAGAGAAAAGAAAAACAAAAGAAACATCATCACACACAACCGCCAAAAATCAATACATCAAACAAATGTTAGTCAGTTAAAAGTTTAGAAGATCATAGCCAACATCAAGAAGAACAAAGGAACAACATCCAGGACCCCATAAACAGTGTTGGCCAGGCAGCTAAAAACAGAGCTCATGATTGTTGGGGGCTCCATATTAAGAAACACAGCAATTTCAGTTCGCAGTTTGGACCCCCTTACTATAACAGTGTGCTGCCTTCCAGGAGCCTTTGTCATGAACATCACTGACAATGTGAACAGGCTCCAAGAACGAACAAGAGACAACCCGGTAGTAGTCGTCCACATGGGTACAAACAACATTGGAAGAGACAGACCAAAATACCTGCAAAACAAATTCAGAGAGTTATGATGGAAATTAAAAGAGAAAACCAAAACTGTATTTTTTTTTTCTGGAATGCTGCTGGCACCTTGTAAAGGACAATATGGATAGCTGGAAATACATAATCAAAATGCATGACTGAAATCATGGTGCACACAGGAAGGCTTCACCTTTCTTGATCATTGGACCACATACTGCAACAAGGACTTATATAGGCAGGATGGACTGCACTAAACAAAAAGGGAACCAATCTACTCAGAGAAAGGATCCTTGAGGAGGTTCAGAAGCATTTAAACTAGAAAGGAAAAGGTGAGAAATCAATAAAAAAAAAACAGAAGGGAGACCGCATCAAAACAAGGGCAACAACTCGGGTAAGACAGCCATTAAATGTATTTATCTATTTGCTAGAAATATCAGAAACAAAACGTTGAAACTTGAAGCTACAGCACTAACAAGTAACTACGATGTGATAGGTGTTACAGAAACGTGGTTATCTGAGAGTGATGGGGGCGAATATAGTATTAGTGGGTATACACTGTATAGGAAAGACAGGCAGGACAGAAGAGGCAAAGGAGTAGCATTGTACATGAGAGAGTCTTGAAGCCCAGGTGTTAAATCTGAATGAAGAAAACAACGACAAATCAATATGGGTCAGAATAATGGACAAAAATTCAAAGGGCATAATAACAGGGGCATGCTATAGACCATCAAATTTGTAAGTCAAGCAAAATAATCTGTTATACAATGACATTGTAGCAAATGTAGCAAAGGAGAAGCCATACTAATGGGGGATTTCAACATCCCCCATGTAAAATGGGACAACCCGGTGAAGAAATGAACATTGCTAAGGGGGGCTAAAACCAATTCCAAAAAGTTTTTCCAATATTATAACAGCAAGAGAACATTCAAGGTGGAAGTCAAATGTCTAAGAGATACAAATGACAAAATCATAGACGAAGAGAAAAAAATAGCAAATATATTAAATGATTGTTTTTTAAAGTCTTTACAAAGGAGGATATGGACAACATGCCCCATATGTCAACCTGTTCCTGTCCTGTTTTAAATAACTTTAGCATAACCAAGGCAGAGGTGTTAAAGGGACTGGGAGCTCTTAACATAGACAAATCCCATGGGCCCAATGAGATCCTCCCAATAGTTATTTACAAACCACTAACCAAGATCATGCAACAGTCTCTTGACACAGGAGTTGTACCGACAGACTGGAGAATTGCAAACGTAATACTGATCAGCGAAAAGAGAAACAAAACCGAACCAGGTAATTACAGACCAGTAAGCTTGACTTCTATTATATTTAAACTTATGTAAAGAATAGTAAGATCCAAAATGGAAAATCACCTATATAGTAACAGTATCCTGGGGGACAGTCAACATGATTTTAGGAAAGGGAGATCATGTCTAACTAACTGCTTGATTTTTTTGAGTGCATGTACATGGATTAGGGAGTGATTAACATGCAGAAAACAGAAAGTACTGATTAGAGGAGAAACCTCAAAATGGAGCGAGATAACCAGTGGAGTACCACAGGGATCAGTATTTCTAATTCCTAATTCCATTAATGACTTAGGTTCTAGTATAATAACCAAACTTGTTAAATTAGGAGTGGCAAACACTGTTTCAGCAGCAAAGGCCATTCAAAATGATCAAGACAAGATTCAGAACTGGGCAGACACATGGCAAATGACATTTAATAGAGAAAAGGGTAAGGTACTACACACAGGCAATATAAATATGCATTATATATATATATATATATATATATGGGAGATACTGAAATTGAAGAATGAATCTATGAAAATTACCTGGGAGTTTATGTTGACTCAGAAATGTCTTCATCTAGATAATGTGGAGAAGCTATAAAAAAAAGGCCAACGAGATGCTTGGATATATAACGAAACGTGTTGAATTTAAGTCAAGGGAAGTAATGTTAAAACTGTACAATGCATTAGTAGGACCTCAACTAGAATATTGTGTTCAGTTCTGGTCACCGTGCTACAAAAAGGATATTGCTGCTCTAGAAAGAGTGAGAAGAATTCCTATTTGGACAGTACAAACTAGAAATAAAACAGGTTTTCTTAGGAAATTACAGTTGATTTTATGATGGTTATAAAAACTGGCTACTCAAAGATAAACTGGATTGAACCAGATGCTTTGAAGCTAGGGTTAGGACAAATTGGCAATTAACCAAGTGAGAAGAGATTTGTGTCTTTCTGATTGGTTTAAGGAAAAATCATGATGTCACTGAGAGACTGCATTTAAACTGAGAACAATGATATGTTCTTTGTATTGCTCAACAGTGCATAATACAGTAATGTGACAGACTTTGTACGTAATACAGTAATGCAGTGGACTGTATACAGGATAAAGTAAAGTGGCGGACTGTGTACATAATACAGTAACGCGATGGACTGTGTACAGAATAAAGTAAAGTGACGGACTGTGTTCAGAACACAGTAAAGTGACGGACTGTGTACAGAATACAGTAACATGATAGACTGTGTATAGAATACAGTAAAGTGACAGACTGTATAGCGAAAGGAGAAGTGTCTGGACGGGTTGACCTGACAGTTTGTTTCCAAGGTTGGGAAGTCGGTCAGCCTGGAAGGAAGCAAGACTGTTGTAGGAACGTTTTGAACTTGAAGGTAAACGAGGTAGCAGCTGCAAGCAATAGACGCAGCTGGAATCATTTACCAAGGGATAATGCGGGATAGTATAAAAGAGGCTAGAGAAATGCTAATCTTTTCCTTCGCTTGGGTTTGTGGTTATAAACTGGAAGGACAGTGTGAGACACAGAGAAAAGCATTCTTGAAGATTTTGTAAGTGTTTTGTTTGTTTGATCGTGTTTGTTTAACTGTCTGTGTTTGTATATCACTAGATGGCCAAGCATGTATCGCCTTGGGCCAGCACTAAACCTGATCATCACTGCACTTAATAAATTATCACCCACCACAAGCACTACAGCACGCACCCGGACTGGTACTGTGTCTTATATTATTGTGGGGCGGATAAATACCAAGATTATTTTGGTTGTGCAGAACCATTTATGTAAATACCCTCCGTGTTTTACGCATAGGTGTGTACTGCTAGAGTTTTACTGTTTTGGTCAGCAGACCGGGAATAATAAAAATAAAGTTGTTCTAACTGGATTACAATTGCCTGCCTGTGGTTATTCCATCACACCATCACCTGTAAGCAATCAGCAGCCACTTTGCCACAAGAATACAGTAACGTGATGGACTCTCTACAGAATACAGTAATGTGATGGACTGTGTACCGAATACAGTAACATGACAGACTGTGTACAGAATATAGTAATGTGATGGACTGTGTACAGAATATAGTAATGTGATGGACTGTGTACAGAATATAGTAATGTGATGGACTGTGTACAGAATACAGTAACGTGACGGACTCTCTACAGAATACAGTAACGTGATGGACTGTGTACAGAATACAGTAAAGTGACGGACTGTGCACAGAATATAGTAATGTGATGGACTGTGTACAGAATACAGTAATGTGTTAGACTCTACAGAATATAGTAACGTGATGGACTGTGTACAGAATACAGTAACGCGATGGACTGTACAGAATACAGTAATGCGACGGACTGTGTACAGAATACAGTAAAGTGATGGACCATGTACAGAATACAGTAATGCGATGGACTGTGTACAGAATACAGTAAAGTGGCGGTGTGAGGCATGTGATTAAAAATGGATTTTCCAGACAGCGATTTACGTGTAAAAAAAATAAAAAATAAAAATTATTTAATGTTACACGGAAAAGAAAAATAAACAATAAAGAAGGATGTGAGGGACGGAGTGCTGGAGAAATCAAAAATAAAGTAACGGAAGCCTCTTAATCCTCTTCGTGATCTGCTCAATCCAAAATGAAACAAAAAGGAATAAAAACAGAAAAGAGCAAAGTTAGTAAGGCCTCCGTCCGTAATTAAAAGTAAATAATACAGTCCACCCCGCACGTACTTCCCTCCAGCCTTTTTTTCCCTGCCTCTATTCCTCAGGACCAACCCCGAACACAGTAGCACGTTCTCTTTAGTATGCAAACCCCGCCCAGGTAGTCAGTGGATCACCAATCCCAGACTGACAGGTATCCTTAACTTCACTTGACTCCAGTGGCTGGAATTTACATACTCGTACTTCCGCCCCTCACCAAGGTGCCGCCCCTCATAAAGATGACTTTTGTCATGGTCACAAGACCTTGGTAAGGGAAGTCCCGAGTTGGTTTGATGCCTTCTACTGTTGGGAGGATGAATTGCAGACCAAATCCCCTTTGACTCATTACAGACGGACTGTGTACAGAATACAGTAACATGACGGGTTGTGTACACAATACAGTAATGTGACGGACCGTATACAGAATACAGTAATGCGATGGACTTTGTACAGAATATAGTAATGTGATGGACTGTGTACAGAATACAATAACGTGACGGACTCTCTACAGAATACAGAAGCCTTCACAGATCCTATAAGCTATTTTTAAATTTCTCTCCTGCTCCTCGCTCACTCTCATTCCTCCTCTGAACACCCACCCAGAGTGCAGAGAGCTGCAGGTTTATATACAGGTGACCACCTCCTGATTTAGCAACAAATTAATCACTTAATTAATTTGGGGGATGGCCACCTTCTATACAAAGTTTTTAATCATTCCTGGCAGAGGACAAGTTATTACCTCACCTCTGCCAGAACACGTCTATATAAAAACAAACAATAACCAAACAAACACGGCTACGCAGTCATATTTAAATACACTACATTTTAAAAATAATAACAAAACACAAAGTGCTTCACTGTCAGATAAACAAATACACATAACAATAAATAAATCATAATAAACAAAACACATGGCTTTCGCCATCATTTATATACATAAATAATAAATAAACAAACACAAAATAACACAGGGGCAGAGGGGGAGACCCTGTTCTAAACATAAACAACAGTACAGGGCTCCTCGCCCTGTTATATATCCCCCTCCTTGTGCAAAGCACACATGGCCCCAACGGTCACCTCCCCCCTCAGTCTTAAAGCCCCAGAAAAGAGGATGTAAGGTGTCGATGGTGACGGCCATGGTGGGATGTCCTTCACCCCCCCACTCCTTCGTGGCTGGCAGCTCCCTCTTCCGGGGCTTCACTCATTGTTTCTCCTGCCACAAAAGTGTGGCTGGGGGAGCTGGTCTCCTGCCCCCCCCCCTTCTTTGTGACCAGCAGCTCCCCTCTATGGGACTCCAGCCACAGTATTTCCTGCTGCCTGGCAGGACTGGCAGCGACCCCAGGTGAAGCGGAGCTGGCAGCGACCCCTGGTGAAGCAGAGCAGGCAGTGACCCCAGACGAAGCAGAGCTGGCAGCGACTCCAGGCGAAGCAAAGCAGGCAGCGACCCCTGGTGAAGCAGAGCAGGCGGTGACCCCAGACGAAGCAGAGCCGGCAGCGACTCCAGGCGAAGCAGAGCAGGCAGCGACCCCTGGTGAAGCAGAGCAGGCCGTGACCCCAGACAAAGCAGAGCCGGCAGCAACCCAATGTGAAGCAGAGCTCTCAGGGACCCCAGACGAAGCAGAGCTCTCAGATACCCCAGGTGAAGCAAGTTCTCAGCGACCCCAGGCGAAACAGGACTGGCAGCAACCATAGGAGAAGCAAAGGAGACAGCGACAACCCCAGGCGAAGCAGGACCCTCAGCAACTCCAGGCGAAGCGGGACCTTCAACAACCCTAGGGAATCAAAAGGAGACACAAGCAGCCCCAGGTGATGCTAAGCAGCAGGCAGCCTGGGGTGATGCCGAGCAGCAGGCAACCCCAGGCAATGTGGAGCAGAAGGCAACCCCAGGCGATGTGGAGCAGCAGGCAACCCCAGGAGATCCAAACGTGGCATCCTTGCTGAGTGAAACGGGCAGGCATCCTTGGGTGGTGCAAGGCAGGCATCCCTGTTTGATGGCAAACTGGCATCCCTGGGCGATGTCGAACTGGCATCCTTGGGCAATGCACGACAGGGCAGCAGCATTACCTCGAGAGGCAACGGCAGGAAGGGAGCTAGGACTGGTGGTGGTGCTGGACCTCTTCGCAGCCGCTGCAACCCGATGTTTTTCCCCTGTGATCACCTCAGCAATCTATGCAGGGGCTGCTGAGGACCGACAACATCCTACTCTGGTCCCTCCAATGCTGAAGGGAGAGGCAGCTGCTGCTGCTCTGCTCCAGATGGTGATGGTGGAGGAGGCAGAGGCAGCTCCTGCTTCTCTGCTCCAGGTGGTGATGGTGGTGGAGGCAGAGGCAGTTCCAGCTCCTCTACTCCTGGCGAAGGCGGCATGGGCTCCACCCCTTCTAGCTGCAGTTGGGGAACCAGCATGCATGCTCCCTCTGCTGGTGGAGGTGGGAGCGGTATGCAGTCCTCCCACCGAGGTGGAGGTGGAACCAACAGGTATTCTCCCTCTGCTGGTGGAGGTGGGAGAGACAAGCAGTCCTCCCATGGAGGTGGAGGTGCCACCAGTAGGTATTCTCCCTCTGCTGGTAGAGGTGGGAGTGGCAAGTAGTCCTCCCACGGCGGTGGAGGTGGAACCAGCAGGTATTCTCCCTCTGCTGGTGGAGGTGGGAGTGGCTAGCAGACCTCCCATGGTGGTGGAGGCAGAATCAGCAGTTATTCACCCTCTGCTGGTTGGTACCTGGGCTGTGGACATTTGGCCTTCCCCCTCTTGGGTTGTGGACACACCGTCTCCCCCTCGGGCTGTGGATGCACCAACTCCCCCCTCTTGGGCTGTGGACGTTCAGGCTCCTCTCACTCAGGTGCAGGATGTTCGGGCTTCTCCCACTCCAGGTCTTCTCTCTTGCTCCTAGAAGACCCAGTCCACGATCTGGGTCATCCTCTCCAAGGATTTCATCAGCCCTGGAAACCCTCTGGTGATGGCATTCCACTGGACTTCTGGCTTCAGCTGGATGAAATTCAGAAGGATAACCAGGTGGCTGTTCCCCAGCAGATTTCTCCCCTCTGTTTGTAGCCACAGCCAGCTCTCATACATTTCCATTCCTTTTTGGAGAGGTGGCCCTTTCTTTCCCCTCAGGACACTGCCTTCTCCCTTGTAGTGCCTCACTGTTGTGAAGTGCAGGCACCACACATTTTCCTCCATCCTCCTCTTCCTCACTCCAAAAAGTTATAATAAAAAAAAAATGAAAGCTGCAGTACCCTTTCCGGCCTGCGTCCAGGAGGTGCTGGTGATCCCATGCTGGACACCACATGTGACAGGATGACGTGTGGTGACGTCACACCAGATGCAGGAAGAACAACACAGCAAGGTACTGCAGGCAAAAGACGCGCTGTGCGCCGTTTATTTAAATACAATAAATAAATACAATATTTAAACAAAAAAACACTGCTCACAGAGCACAAAAATAAAATAATTAAACAAAATAAATCTCGAACAGATCCGGCTGGGCAGTGGCCTTCATGGATCCTACAACTTATTTTTAAATTTCTCTCTCGCTCCTCGCTCACTCTCATTCCTCCTCTGAACACCTACCCAGAGTGTAGAGAGCTGCAGGTTTATATACAGGTGACCATCTGTTGATTTAGCAACAGATTAATCATTTAATTAATTCGGGAGATGGCCATCTTCTGCACAAGGATTTTAATCATTCCTGGCAGAGGACGAGTTATTACCTCGCCTCTGCTAGAACACGTCTAAATAAAACAAAACAATAACAAAACAAACATGGCTACGCTGTCATATATACAAATACACATAACAATAAATAAATCGTAATAAACAAACACATGGCTTTCTCTGTCATTTATATACATAAATAATAAATAAACAAAAACAAAATATCACAGGAGCAGAAGGGGAGACCCCGTTCTAAACATAAACAACTGTACAGGACTCCTCTTCCTGTTACAGTGTCTCAAGTGTGAAAACTATTTAAAATAATACAAATAATTTATGTGAAATAATAAAAACATAAGAAAACAATAATAATAATAGTCCTCGACAAGGCACCACAGATATAAAAAACAGACCACATATAAACACACAGGCATGTGCTCTCTGAACAGAGAAAATCCTGTTTTCAAATATATGCTTTCAATTAATAGTGTGAATGAAATAATGGCTATGCCAAATTTAAATGATCGTGTAATTAACGAAACCTCCTCCCCCCTCCCGCTGTCCAAGCATATCTCCATCCAACACTGCTCCGCACAGAGTTCATTCCCATGCCCACATGAAGCATATTAAATATAGACTGTATAACAATGTACAATAGGCAATTTCTAAGCTCTTGCAATATAGCCAGCAGCAGCAAACCAGTCCTTCTGAATGCAACCTATAAACATGACTTGGCTATTGCAACAATGTTCCTTCGATTCAATCCCTTGCAATTCGATCCACAGCACTGAAGAGTAAAACATGCTGTAAGTAAATCCAGTGCATTGTAGTCTTTTCTTTAGAGGGTAATGCCATTCATTTCTTGTGCAACATCGAGGACGTGGAGGAAAATCATAATCTTCAATGTGACAAGGTACCTAAGTGGATGCAGGTGCAGGGGTGATGCAGTGCAGGAATGAAACGGACTTAATCTAGTTTGGAAAAGGGGTCTTTTATTTGTAATTACAGGTCTGGTGACCAGTAACAATAATAAACAAACAATAATAAATCAGACTTATCTGCCCAACAATAATACATACCTGGTCACCAGTCCTGGGTGAGTGCAGTAGTGCTCCTGATGGGTGAAAAACTTTATTGCTTTCTGACAGTAAGTGCAGTGCTGTTCAAGTTTTAGTGCTGGCCCTCGACAACAGCTCCGGAATCATGTTATCTGTCTAGTGCAACAACAAGACGATTATTTACACAAACAAACAAAAACACTCACAAAACTGCTTCACTTTTTAATTCCAGCTTTCTCACAGTCCATAAGAACATAAGAACATAAGAAAGTTTACAAACGAGAGGAGGCCATTCGGCCCATCTTGCTCGTTTGGTTGTTAGTAGCTTATTGATCCCAAAATCTCATCAAGCAGCTTCTTGAAGGATCCCAGGGTGTCAGCTTCAACAACATTACTGGGGAGTTGATTCCAGACCCACACAATTCTCTGTGTAAAAAAGTGCCACCTATTTTCTGTTCTGAATGCCCCTTTGTCTAAACTCCATTTGTGACCTCTGGTCCTTGTTTCTTTTTTCAGGCTGAAAAAGTCCCTTGGGTCAACACTGTCAATACCTTTTAGAATTTTGAATGTTGAATTAGGTCGCCACGTAGACTTCTTTGTTCAAGACTGAACAGATTCAATTCTTTTAGCCTGTCTGCATATGACATGCCTTTTAAGCACGGAATAATTCTGATCGCTCTTCTTTGCACTCTTTCTAGAGCAGCAATATCTTTTTTATAGAGAGGTGACCAGAACTGCACACAATATTCAAGATGTGGTCTTACTAGTGCATTGTACAGTTTTAACATTACTTCCCTTGATTTAAATTCAACACTTTTCACAATGTATCCGAGCATCTTGTTAGCCTTTTTTATAGCTTCCCCACATTGTCTAGATGAAGACATTTCTGAGTCAACAAAAACTCCTAGGTCTTTTTCATAGATTCCTTCTCCAATTTCAGTATCTCCCATATGATATTTATAATGTACATTTTTATTTCCTGCACGCAGTACCTTACACTTTTCTCTATTAAATGTCATTTGCCATGTGTCTGCCCAGTTCTGAATCTTGTCTAGGTCATTTTGAATGACCTTTGCTCCTCCTACTTTTGTGTCGTCTGCAAATTTAACAAGTTTGCTTACTATACCAGAATCTAAATCATTAATGTAGATTAGGAATAGCAGAGGACCTAATACTGATCCCTGTGGAACACCACTGGTTACCACACTCCATTCTGAGGTTTTTCCTCTAATAAGTACTTTCTGTTTTCTACATGTTAACCACTCTGTAATCCATGTACATGTGTTTCCTTGAATCCCAACTGTGTTCAGTTTGAGAATTCATCTTTTGTGCAGGAAATCTAAATAAACCATGTCATATGCTTTGCAATTATCCATTATCGATGTTGTATCCTCAAAAAAATCAAGCAAGTTAGTTAGACACGATCTCCCTTTCCTAAAACCATGTTGACTGTCTTCCAGGACCCTGTTACCATATAGGTAATTTTCCATTTTGGATCTTATTATAGTTTCCATAAGTTTGCATATAATAGAAGTCAGGCTTACTGGTCTGTAGTTACCTGGTTCAATGTTCTCTTGCTGTTGTAATATTGGAAAAACATTTTGGAATTGGTTTTAGCTCCCTTAGCAATGTTCATTTCTATTTCTCTCTTGGCCTTTCTAACTTCCTTTTTGACTTGCATTTGTAGTTCTGTGTACTCTTTCTGCGTACTTTCTTTTTGGTCCTTTTTTAATGCTCTGTAAAGTGCCTTTTTTCACTGAATATTTTTTTTAATTGATCTATTAAATCATTTTGGCAATTTAGTTTTACATTTAGATTTGTCTACTTTAGGGATATAATTGTTTTGCACCTCTAGTACTACATTTTTGAAGAACACCCATCCTTCTTCTGTGGGTGTTTTCTCTATTTTACTCCAATCTACTTCTGTTAGTCTCTGTTTCATACCTTCATAGTTTGCTTTTCTAAAATTGTAAACCTTAGCTTTAGTCATTACTTTTGGGGATTTAAAAAAACACTTCAAATGAGACCATGTTGTGGTCTGAGTTTGCCAGTGGTTCTCTGACCTCTGTTTTAGTTATTCTATCTTCGTTATTTGAAAAGACTAAATCAAGGCATGCCTCCCCTCTAGTGGGTGCCTTGACAAATTGTGTTAGGAAGCAGTCATTTGTCATTTCCACCATTTCTATTTCATCCTTTGCGCTACCCACCATGTTTTCCCATTTTATTTGGGGGAAGTTGAAATCCCCCATTAGTATGGCTTCTCCTTTGCTACACGCATTTCTAATGTCATTGTATAACAGATTATTGTGCTCACCGTCTGAATCTGGTGGTCCTTCAGTCTCTAAGGGTAGCCCGGCTAACAGCTAACTTGAGAAAATGTGCGTTTGCCAAATCAGAGACTCAATATTTGGATTTTTTAATGGGGAACGGAAGCGTGAAACCCGTTGTCACTAAAATCCAGGCTTTGGTCGACGTGGCAATCCCCAAAACCAAGACTCAGCTGAGGTCGCTACTAGGATTAGCCAGTTATTACTGCCGCTTTCTCCCCGAGTATGCCACAGTTGTTATCCCTTTGTTAACCTCACCAAAAAGAGCGCTCCAAATTTAAATAAGTGGTCAGCTGAGTGTCAGGGGGCATTTGATACTATTAAGCGAAGACTCTGCCAGGCCCCCACTCTCATCACACCAGATTTCACCAAGAGATTCATCCTCCACACCGATGCATCGGATGTGGGTTTGGGTGCGGTCTTGTCCCAAAAGGTTGACAGAGTAGAACACCCGATATTATATATCAGCAAAAAGATCCTCCTGTCTGTAGTGAAAAGGAGTGTTTGGCCATTAAATGGGCTACTCACTCCTTACGATACTACCTGCTAGGACATTAATTTGATCTTGTCACAGACCACTCCCCTCTCAAGTGGTTAAAGTCAATGAAGGATAGCAATGCCTGGATAACTCGGTGGTGTCTGGCAATGGAGCCCTTCATGTACCACATGGTACATCGTGCAGGGAAAGACCACCAAAATGCAGATTATTTTTCCTGGGAGGGGGGAGTAATGGGAAAGGAGGATTCAGCTGAGTGTTCCTTCAGCTCCGATCTGAGCAGTGGGATATGTGACAGAAAGACAATGATTCTTGGTGGTAAATCTCCCTCCCGACTTGTGAGGGCACTAAGTAACGGGAACAGAATAGTCTGTACTACTTGACCTGACACTTCATTCCAAGGGTTAAAAGGGTCATGTAGAAAAGGGCTTTGGTACATTAACTCATTGACCCGGAAGGTAAATAATGTGGCAGCCGCGGATTACAGGAGCGGCTGCAATCGTTTCCCAAGGGTCATGCGTGACGGTATAAATAGGGGTCGAAGTGATGTATCTGTTCCTTCGCTTTGGTTGGTATTAAGTAATCTGGAAAAACCTGTATTGTTGTTGAAACATCGTGAGTGTTTGTTTTGTTCTGTTTATTTTGTTACATGTTATCACTAGACAGCTAACACATTCCAGAGCTGTCGTCAGAGGCCAGCATAAACCGGAACAGCACTGCACTTGTGTCACAAATAAAACTGTATTTGCACCACTAGCACTAATTCATGCACTAACGGACTTGTGTATGTGTTTTGTGTTTTTTTTTTTTTTTGTGGGTTGTGGCAGAGCAGAGCTCTGCCCTTTATAAATTGGCAGGGATGGGGTTAAATTCCCCTACCTGCCTGGATTTATTGTATTCAGGTGGCTGGGGTTGATTAGAGTAATTAACGATCAATCAGCACCCAACCACCTGCCATAAAAGGAGGTCTCAGCTTCCCTTTAGGGAGAGGAGGGAGCTGAGGAAGCAAGCTGGTGTTTGTGCTTGCTGGGTTTTTTTTAGGTTTGCTGTTTTGTGTTTTTTTTGTATTTTCTGATCAAGTGAAGGCATCGCCCAGTCTGGAAACCTTTATTTTTGTAAGTCTTGTTCTGTGTCTTTCTATTTGTGCTTAAATACATTTGTTTTGGCCCTTGTTCACTTTTATTTTGTGTTTATTTATAATAAAAGTATTATTTTTTTGAACTGCAGTCTGTCTCTGGGCCTCTATCCACTCGTCACATGGGTGTATAATAAAAACAGGATTATTATTTGCGGGGCATCACAGGGATTATAAATTAAGTAATATACACAGCTGTATTACTTAACTTCATTACTATTTACTCTTTGTTTTGCCATCAGGCACTGGACTTAAAAATAAATAAAACAAACCTTTTCACCTGGATTACAATTGTTTGTTTGTTCTTTAACCCTTTGAAGTCCTATTTCTGATCAAGTCCGACAATACAATTTTCCCTATCTCCAGTCCAATGTCGGAGATAGCTGCTTCCACATCCAGCACTCTCCAGCACAAGAATATCACTGACTGCTTTTTGAGATGTTATAGTAAATAAAATAATGACTTGGATAGCATTATTGAGGAGTTTGGTGATAAAACAAGTGATCAGGAGAGGATTTATCAGTATGCATGACTATGAAGAGGTATGTGAAAAATACAGTGAACAAGGGGTGAGGCTTGGTTGGAGATGCAGTGCCTTTTAAACCTGTTTTACCTGGAAAAAGTAAATTGGACCTGACGTGACTGGCAAGCGCTGAATAAATGGACCGCAAAAGGTAAATCACCTGCACCTACACACTATCAACCACTTTGCCACACTTCTCTATTGGCAGAGACTTACATCTCACTCCACATACCTAGAAGGAGCCGCGAGAGAATCAGATCGGCATACTAATGCTTTTAATCTGTAAACCAGTCGATAAACACAAGTGTCTAAAATAATGGCTCTGATATGAAATCAGTTTGGCACTGAAATGGGAATGGAAGTGTTGGGGGGGGGGGGTAAAAATGTTTAATGCTTGGTTTTATTATAATAATTCGTTTTGTGTGCAGTCAGCAAGGACATGTACACAAGAAGATCAAGAGAGATTGTAATCTGCAGTCAGTGAGGACAGACACAAGAAGATCAGGAAAGATGTAATCTTCAGTCAGTGAGGACACAGACACTAAATGGAGAACATCATATGTTTACCTGAAGAGGAAACTGATCCTGCTCTGTTCCATTGTCCATAGATCTTGCCAGCCGATCTTGCATTGTTCCACACTCTCCCATCTCGTCCATTCTCCCTGCTTGGCCTGGAAAACTGCCTTTGCGATTGTCATTCTCTCCTCCTGCTTTTGCACCTTGTTGACTACCAGCTTCCTCCATTGACCTGGGACTGCTTTGTACCATGTAGGAGGAGCTGAACTGAGACCAAAGCCTCCTCTTCCATGCTGTACTTACCCCATGATATTGCTGACATGAAGGATAGCCTTTGCATCGTCCACAGCTTCTTTTGCCACCCACTTTCTTCCAGTTTCTAACATAGGTGCTGCCTTCCTTTATACATTCATCGTGTGACCAATGTAATTTCCA